>NC_086447.1:324425314-324751677 GCF_028390025.1 Pseudophryne corroboree | reverse complement strand
GCTGATTATATATATTTTCTTAAAGTAGGAAATCATACCTTTCTCAATGATCAGTTTAATTCAGCAGTAGTGTTATTCTCTCATTCATCTTACTTGGGGGTCTATTTACTAAGCTTTAGAGTGAGATAAAGCCGCTGGAGATAAAGTACCAGCCAATCGGCTCCTAACTGTCATTTTTCAAACACAGCCTGTGACATGGCAGTTAGGAGCTGATTGGCTGGTACTTTATCTCCATCCAAAGCTTAGTAAATAGACCCCTTAGGGCATCATTCAGCATGGAACACTGCTGCGGCAGTATAGTCACCGTGCAATAAGTAGCATAGATGTACAAATGTGGGCTTTTAAGATCTATATGATGTATAAAACATTTTGGTTCAATTTGTGTAAAATATTTCCAGCTTTGGTTATACTTGCAGTTGATTTGGGGTCTATTTATCAGTGCACTGAAAGAAAATCTTTGATTGGACTACTTAAGTTATAACCAAAAAAAAAAAACCACCGATTAGTTCAGCAATGCTCAGTTCTCCAGCGACCCTGGGTGGCTGTTGTCATCTTCCGCTTGTTCACTGCATTGGAAGCCTCTTTTGGGCTTCCAGTTCCAGGACCCTTGAAAAAAAAAATCAGTGGAGAAAAAAATATGTAAAGTTTTAAAATTAAAATAAAAACTAGAACTGAAAAATATTTAAAAAATATGTAAAGTTTAAAAAAAAAAAAAAAAACTAGAACTGAAAAAAATCATAGGCGCCATCCTGAGATGATGTAAGCTATCTGAAGGGAAGCACTGCTGATTTATATGATTTATATGATTTTATATATTTTTGTAATTAATTTTGGAATTAATTATGAAATAATTCAATTTATATTTCAGCACAGGTAAATTACTGTATGGTAAAAAGAAAAATAGAGCAAACCCGTTAGTAATGGTGTAAAATGTGTATGTTCAAGGGTGCCGAGAGGGGGGTAGGGTGGGTACAGATTGCCTGGGCCTGTTGGAGGGACTCGTATCATGTCAAGTCGGGGATGGTCACACCACCACTCAAGCAACAAGGCCTGTCTGATGACTCAGCGATCCTGTGTGTTGTACAGTATTTTTTCTAAATAACATTTTTTTTTAAATATATATGTGGGGAGTATATAAATTTCTATAGGCAAGATGTGCTTAATTTTGCAAATGATAGTTTACATCCATATTCCTGTTCACCTCCTTACTTTAGATTCAGCAGAAAACTTGCAAAGGATTTGTCCTGATTGCCCTATGTTGGCTTCTCTTAATAACAGCCAAGTCATTCACGCAGTTGATGTGTCGCTTCATAAATTTAACAGTGGGAACAATACCGTGTCTTATAGACTCCACGAGATTGGCCGTGGACAGATTCAGGTACTGTTTGTAACTGTTTTAAATGAAATTATTAATCCTTATTATGATAGACACCAACAATATTATTTTATTTATTATATCAGTTGTGTATTTACTACTTGACAGCAATTACACGTAAACATTTTTTTTGTTTAATACTTCTGATTTGTGGTTTAACTTTTTCAGTTCTTCTATATATTGTGACATTATTGGGGGTCATTCTGACCCGTTCGCTCGCTGCTTTTTAACGCAGCAGAGCGGATGGGTCCCTGCTGCGCATGCGCCGGTACCGCAGTGCGCTGGCGCATGCCAGACGGCCAAAGGCCATAGCAGGGATGCGATCGCCTATGCCTGATTGACAGGCAGAGGCGATCGCTGGGCGGGAGGGGGTGGAACTACAGCGTTTGGCTGCCGTTTAGTTGGTTTGGTCCGGCCAACGCAGGCATCACACGCAGCCGATGCGGGCCGGGGAGCGATGAGTAGCTCACAGCCAGCATGCTAAAGCTGCGCTGGCCGGGAGCTACTCTTGATGTGCAAAGGCATCGCCGCTGTGCGATGCCTTTGCACTTCTGCAAGGGGGGGCCGTACTAACATGCGGGGCGGGCTAGCCCTGTGCTGGGCATCCCCCCGCATGTCAGGGAAGAAGATCGTAGCTGTGCTAAATTTAGCACAGCTACGATCAACTCGGAATGACCCCCATTGTACATTCTGGTAGGCACATGAATAAGAGTCAGAAGTACAATTCTTTTAATAGTAATCTCTATGCTGAACAAAGAGCCCATTAGAGCAGAGATTTTCAACCTTTTACAACTCGCGGCACACTGAACAAGATTTAAATATTGCCAAGGCACATTCAAATATAATGGTGATGCATGGTGCAGTTGCGTGTCCTAGAATGTCATGTTGCAGCTTCTCCATAGGTAACTCCTGAGCCACATCTGAGAAAGCCTGAGAGAGCCCAACACTGCCTGGGCCCAAAGTTAGAACTGGCCCTGCAACTACTAAACCCACCAGTATTGATCATTCCAGGGCCTCAGTAGCGGCAAAACACTGAAGGGCCTGGCTGTGCTCTATGGTGGCACACCTGGAGACTGCTCAGGGCACACTAGTGTGCCACAGCCACGGCACAGTGGTTGAAAAACACTGCATTAGAGTCTTGATAAAGTACAGAATGTAGTATGGCTAAAAGGAAGTTTATTGGAATTTTTCAGTAATGCATTAAGGTGATAACTTTCTAAATTTTTGAAATGGTTTATTACATAAATTTGGGAATTTTTGAATTAGTCAAGACACACCCAATTCAAGCATGTCTAGTGTGTTCTTTGAGGCGATCCACAAAACAGGCATTGTTTGGTGCAAACTGGGGACAGATTCAATAACTCAGTTTAATAAATATAAATAGACTCAATATTTACATTGGTCTTTTCTATTCAAAAGGATTAATATGCACTATGGGCCAGTGGCGTAAGTTCGTCACAGTCGCCCGGAGGCAAGATAAATATTGGTGCCCCCCTATTTCCTATATTAAGATAAATATATGTATGTATGTATGTATGTATGTATGCGTGTGTGTGCGTGTGTGTGTGTGTGTGTGTGTGTGTGTGTGTGTGTATGGAGTGTTCTGAAAAAAATGTATATACTGTATTTATACATTTAATTGTCTTTTATTTTAAATCACACATTTCTTAGCAGTCATACCCAGGATTAGAACCCATGACCTGTTACACTAACAGCAGACACTTTACTGATGGAGTTATTTGCTCCTGTAGAGGAAGCATCAGAATTCTAACTATATGAAGTTACATGTAATTGTCAGAGAAGTATCTTCATATAGTTAAAATTCTCATATTTCCTATACAGGAGCAAATCACTTCATCAGTAAGGTGCCTGCTTCCAGGGTAATAGGGTGTGGTTTCTAATCCTGCGTGATACCTGTAAAATGTGTATATTCAGTATAATAAAGAGGGTGTGATTTGTAAGGTGCAGGGACCAGTGAGGAAGTCGGCCACTGAAAAGACAGCAACAGCTATCAATTAACTTAATTCAATGGTATCACAGAATGGGAGGAGAGGTGCCCCCTTCAGAGCAGGAGCCCGGCGGCAGATGACTCCGTTGCCTCCCAGAGTTCTGCCTCTGCTATGGGCCGAATTCAATTAGCCCCATTAATTGAAAAAAGGTGGTAGCCTTGGGCTTTAATGCCTGAGGCTGTTCAATCACAGAACTTTTTTCTTGCCTGTTAAATTAACCTGTTATCGGGTGTTAACACATAGAATCTGGGAAAAGTTCCTGGACCTACAGTATATGTTAACACTGTGTTTGTGTGAGGGTGGCGGTGCGGGTGCAATGCCTGCTGCCGTGCAGGTGTAGTCTTGCTGCTTACCTCGCTTCGCACCCTATCCTTCAGGTCATAGAATCTTCAATCGACCTGGAAACTGCACTTGGACTTGGACCCGGACACGGCGATCCCCTTCCAGGAGCTGACGATGGATGAGCTGGGAAGAAAAGTGAACCAATTAAGGTGTATCAACTCTTCTACTACCGGAAAAGAGGATACCCCAGGGGTGGCAGTGACCTTCACCGGTTGGGTAAAAGGTCATCACAGGCACAAAGTCACAGCCACCCAATTTTCACCTAACAGTGCTCTCGCCGCTGAGGTGTACCCTGGACCTCGCACGGCCGTGCAAGGTCCACCGAACCAGCGCTCAGGGGACAGACAGACAAAGGGACAGACGAACACAGATGATGCTCACCGTTGCTAATCTTGTACTGCAATCTTTCTCTTCACTTACAGGTCCCTGTAAGGAGGCAAACAAATAACAGCCGTGCAGGGCCCAACTCTATCCTAGTGTAAAACCACTACACTAACTACAACGGCAGAGCCCTCAAACTAGCTCTGTGTGTGTGGTGCAACAAAACTAAACAAACTATCAGCAAACTTGGCCCTGCACGGAAAAAACATTAATCACAATAGCACAGTACAGTACAAGTATCTACAACGGGTATGTCCATTTAAGTTCTTATCTGCTTCTAGATTACTGGGGGGTGGGTGCCACACAGCCTACCCACCTCCCATACACTGGCTTACCAGGGGCTCAGGCCCTGTGAGCCTGACTGCATGTACACGTTGGAGTGGCCTGGGCCTAGTGCCCAGTACCACCCTTTTTCACCTGGGGAGCACTCCTTTTACACTGGGCCTATTGCTCCCTAACTATCCTCCCAGGCCTGAGGCCTGCAATTACCCACAGGCCTAGTGTCCGCCTAACATGTGGTCGGTTGGGTGACCTGGGCCTAATGCCCAGGGTCACCTTATATACCTGACGGGCCACACTTTAACTAGGGCCTAATGCCCTCTAATGTGGGTACAGGCCTAATGCCTGGTTAGGACCACAGGCCTAGTGCCTGGCTAATGGGGGCCACGGGCCTGGAGAGCCCGACTATATGTCTACCAGTGATGTGCGTTGGGGTGAGGCAGGTGAGGCAGAGAGTAGATCCTGTCTGACTAATGTTTGTGCCAGAGTTTTGACTGTATAAAGTATATGAAAAATGCAAAGAATATGTTTGAAATATCTTATTTGCAATATTCTAATAGTTTTTATAGCCAAAACTCTGGAGTAAAAAGTCTATGGCAGGTGAGGCAGTGCCTCACCTGGCTAACATTTCCGCAGATCTCTGATAAAATCTCACCAAATTTCCAGGAATTTATACTGCTGCACATGTGTATAATGCCCAGATGTACGCTTTGGCTCAAAAATTGCATGTAAATCTGGCTCTGGTTCTAGCCAGTGCCTCCTGAGCTATTTAGCTCACCGCACGTCTGTCCACAGGCCGAGAGGGCCTGACTGTATGCCCACAGACTGAGAGGGCCTGAAACTGTGCCTACGGGCCTAATGCCCAATCCCTGATGGTCTAGGGAGAAAGATGTAGGACCTTAGAAGGGCCTACATTACGGTGGAGAAGGCTGCAGTGGGGAGCTTCACAGCTCTATTGCTTCCCACCACTGCAGCGCTTCTCAGTCCTGGTTGGGCTCTACTGCCGCTGGCCCGTCCTGGCCAGCGATGCCACCGCCTCTTCTTTGCATCAAGCCGATGCTGGACATCTTCTTCCTGGATGCAGGTGTCTTCTGGCCTCTTCCGCGGCCACCGGAGCTCTTCCTGCGGTGTCCTCTTCTTTTTGGCGCCGCCCGGCTCTTCTCAGCTCTTCAGCGTGGACTGCTTCTACTTCTTGGTCCCGGCTTACTCACCGGGGGCGAGGCCTAAGATGCGGCGAGCGCTGATTGGCTTGCTGTGGCCACCTGTGATTGGCCGCCAATCCGCGAGCCGCGATTGGCTCACGGAGGGCGCCAATATTCAAATACCTCTGCCGGCACTTTGGATTGGCTGCCAGAACGGCGCCAAGTTCAAAGCGCTGTGCTGCCCGACGCCATATTTTGACAGGCGCTGGGGACAGACACACTGCCCCAGCGCCGGCCACCGCTGCACCCTGCAGGGGATGCAGATCCCCTACACTCCGCCGCTGCAGCCCTATCAGTGCTGGGGACAGATACACTGCCCCAGCGCTGTCTGTCACTTTGTCCTGCAGGAGACACAGGTCCCCCGCACGCTGCTGCTTGCCCGGCGCTGGGAGCGGGCACACCGTCCCAGTGCCGGAACACATTTCCACATTTGCAACCGATAACTTGATGTTTATTGCATATTTCTTTGCAGGTTTGCTCAGACCCAAAAAGAAATCACCATTAAGTGCAGTGCCGCGGGCTGCCTTCAGGACTAATAGCTCTGGGGGATCAATAGATCCGTAGTAAATCACTGCGGCTAATTGAATCCACCCCATGTATGCAATGTAGCGAATCAGTAAATCCATTTTGTGTGTGTGGGGGGGGGGGGGGGGGAGGGGGGGGAATAGGGGGGTGGTGAGCTACAGTATTGAGAACAACAAGGGTTAGACAGCCATAATGATGTGTATACCTGTAGATATTGTACCTTTTTTTTTTCTTTTTTTTTATTAATCCTATTTTCTATCTGCAGGGTGGCATAAGCAATACAGTAAGTGTGGAGTTTATTATTGCAGCAAGTAATTGCTCCATAGAAGATGCAAATGCTGGTGTTGTTGCCTGTGTAGAGGAAACTGGTGCTAGTGCAGTAAGTATTTGCCATAATAAAACAATAAGAAGTTATGGTTCACCTATGGCTTGTTTTTTTCCATAATTTCTTGCTATCTCTATTATCATCTGCTTCAGAAATATACACAAACCAATGGTTTACTTTCATCTCTGATGTTTACTAAGCTGTACATATGCAGGACCTGTTCTGCGCATGTACAGAACAGGTCCTGCAGCGTCATATGCAGTGCCCTATAAGCCTGTCAATCAGGCTGCGGACAGTTTTGGGAGCTGGGAATGAGCAGCGTCAATCAACTCTCCTGAAAATGGGAGAGGGGGGGGGGGGGGAGTAATCCTCCTTTCTGTGAGTGGCGAGGCCAGTGTATGTTTAACTGGATCTGCGATGCTGGCAGGGGGCATCTTTTGTCCTCAGAGGACAAAGACGCAGCAGTTATGCAAAGAGAGTCCATCTTAATATCTTTACCTTGTGCTTTTCCTTTTATCTCTGCAGTTTATAGTTACATGGCACTGAGCTAATATTCTCCATTTTTTATATTTTCCATTCTTTAAGTAAAGGGATGCTTTATTTCTTAGCCCATGTCTAGGCATCTGCCACATACTGTAATAAATAGCGCAAAAAAGCATTCCAAATTTATAAAGAATGATAATTTTCTGAGATATACAGTAGCACAATTAATGATAAATAAGAATTATAGCTAAAACATGCTTTAAAAGGTACTTAATTTGTTATTTATTTAGAGGGGAAAAAACTGTATGTGGGGTTGATGCTTTAATAATATTTTTTGAAGTACTCTTCTATTACTTAATATGGCAATTTAGAATTCTATGGGGAAAATCAATTAGTCCTGATAATTTATCAGGAGTTAAAAACAGGCCTTTAACGCAATTTTTTGGGGGGGACAGTCCAATTAGAGCCCATTTTTTATCACCGCAAAAATGACCTGTTTTCATACAAAAATACATAGCATCCCTGATAAGTTCAGAGACCTATGTGTTTTCACTGTCATGATCATGAAAACAGGATATTCACTGCAGACATTTGTTTTTGGAACCTCAGCTGAGGTCACAAAATAAACCTGATAAGGGGATGGTATCGGGATTCCTGCGCTTGAAACGCCGGCAGTCAAAATACAGACAGCGGCATCAAGGCACCAGTTTGGTAAGTTAACAACCCCAAACCCTCCTTACCTGCAGCCTGACTCTAACCCTCTCCCCCTGCAGCCTAACCCTAACCCTCCCTGGTGGTGTCTAATCCTAACCCCCTCCTCGCAACATACACCTAGCCCTTCCCTGGGGTGATTAACCCTAGCCCTCCCTCCCTACATCTTAACCCTAAACTTCCCCAGCCACCCCCCTACCCCGCCCAACCACAGCATAATCCTAATCCATGTCGGGATGATGGCATCGGCATCCGGGCAGTGTTGGGATTGCGGCATCAGTATTCCAAGTGCTGGGATCCCGAACACCAGGATCCTGACCGGATCCCCTGATAAGTGCCTGCATCGGGGCTGACTTTGTGGCTAATTGAATTGCCCCAGGGGTAAATTAGCCCGCGAAATTTACCGCAGGCAATTGAATTCCCCCCTATATATTTTGCTGAGAATAGTGACATAACATATTTGTAAATTGCGACACTCGAACAGTTATATGTGCAATACTGTTTTTCTACTAATTCAAATGTTTCATAAAATTATCTTTTAAATTGTGGAAACATTTTGAGTTTGTAAATTCCATTTTATTTTTTTAGCATTATGGAGCTTGTTCTGGAACTGTTGTCAAACATCATGATGCAGTAGATGAAGATGTTGCTGTGCAATGTACAATCTATGAACCACAGGTAGGAAGGTTACTTACTAACTAAAACATTTAGTGATAACAAATATACCCTTTTCAAACATACATATGTATTTCAGTGAGCAAAACATTATCACTCAAAGTTAAATAATATTAAATAGAGTTTCAGACTTGATTTCAATTGTTTTCTCCCTCCAATAGTCCCAACTTCCAATATGTCACATCTGAATAAAAGAAAAATTAATGTAGCTTGTCAGTATATTAACATTTCTCTGACGTCCTAGTGGATGCTGGGTACTCCGTAAGGACCATGGGGAATAGACGGGCTCCGCAGGAGACTGGGCACTCTTTAAAGAAAGATTAGGTACTACATCTGGTGTGCACTGGCTCCTCCCTCTATGCCCCTCCTCCAGACCTCAGTTAGAATCTGTGCCCGGCCAGAGCTGGATGCACTTAGTGGGCTCTCCTGAGTTCACTATAAAGAAAGTATTTGTTAGTTTTTTTATTTTCAGTGAGATCTGCTGGCAACAGACTCACTGCTACGTGGAACTTAGGGGAGAGAAGCAAACCTACCTGCTTGCAGCTAGCTTGTGCTTCTAAGGCTACTGGACACCATTAGCTCCAGAGGGATCGAACACAGGGCCCGACCTCGATCGTCCGTTCCCGGAGCCGCGCCGCCGTCCCCCTTGCAGAGCCAGAAGACGGAAGATTCCGGAGAAAATCGGCGGCTGAAGACTCCGGTCTTCAATAAGGTAGCGCACAGCACTGCAGCTGTGCGCCATTGCTCCCACAGCACACCACACGCTGCCTTCACTGGTGGGTGCAGGGCGCTGGGGGGGGGGGGGGGCGGGGCGCCCTGGGCTGCAATTAGTATACCTTAAGTGGCAAAATGCACATAATACAGTTCTAAACTGTATATGTGCCTAATCCCCCGCCATAATTATCATTAAAAAAGCGGGAGAAGCCCGCCGCTGAAGGGGCGGGGCTATCTTCCTCAGCACAGCCAGCGCCATTTTCTCTTCACAGCTCCGCTGGAAGGACGCTCCCCAGGCTCTCCCCTGCAGTATACACTACAGAAAGGGTAAAAAAGAGAGGGGGGGCACATAAATTTAGGCGCAAATTGTGATATAAGCAGCTATTGGGGGAAAATTCACTTTGTGTATAGTGTAAATCCCTCTGTTATATAGCGCTCTGGTGTGTGCTGGCATACTCTCTCTCTGTCTCCCCAAAGGACTTTGTGGGGTCCTGTCCTCAGTCAGAGCATTCCCTGTGTGTGTGTGCGGTGTGTCGGTACGGCTGTGTCGACATGTTTGATGAGGACGCTTACGTGGAGACGGAGCAGGTGCCGATAAGTGTGATGTCGCCCCCTGCGGAGCCGACACCAGAGTGGATGGATATGTGGAAGGTATTAACCGGCAGTGTCAACTCCTTGCATAAAAGGTTCGATGACGCAGCTTTGGGACAGCCGGCATCTCAGCCCGCGCCTGCCCAGGCATCTCAGAGGCCATCAGGGGTCAAAAACGCCAGCTACCTCAGATGGCAGACACAGATGTCGACACGGAGTCTGACTCCAGTGTCGACGAGGATGAGACAAATGTACAATCCACTAGGGCCATCCGATGCATGATTACGGCAATGAAAAATGTGTTGCACATTTCTGACATTAACCCGGTTACCACAAAAAAGGGTATTATGTTTGGGGAGAAAAAGCAGCCAGTGACTTTTCCCCCATCTGATGAGTTAAATGAATTGTGTGAAGAAGCGTGGGGTTCCCCAGATAAGAAACTAGTGATTTCTAAGCGGTTACTAATGGCGTACCCTTTCCCGCCAACGGATAGGTTACGCTGGGAGACATCCCCTAAGGTGGACAAGGCGCTCACACCCTTATCAAAAAAAAAAAGGTGGCACTGCCTTCTCAGGATACGGCCGCCTTAAAGGAGCCTGCAGATAGAAAGCAGGAGGCTATCCTGAAGTCTGTGTATACACACTCAGGTACTATACTGAGACCTGCTATTGCTTCAGCGTGGATGTGTAGTGCTGCAGCAGCGTGGTCTGATTCCCTGTCTGATAACATTGATTCCCTTGACAGGGACACTATTTTGCTGACCATAGAGCATATTAAAGACGTAGTCTTATATATGAGGGATGCACAGAGGGACATTTGCCGGCTGGCATCTAGAATTAATGCAATGTCCATTTCTGCCAGGAGAGTATTATGGACTCGGCAGTGGACAGGTGATGCTGATTCTAAAAGGCACATGGAAATTTGGCCTTATAAGGGTGAGGAATTGTTTGGGGACGGTCTCTCGGACCTCGTATCCACAGCAACAGCTGGGAAGTCGACTTTTTTACCTCAGGTTCCCTCACAGCCTAAGAAAGCACCGTATTATCAAGTACAGTCCTTTCGGCCTCAGAAAGGCAAGCGGGTTAGAGGCGCGTCCTTTCTGCCCAGAGGCAGGGGTAGAGGGAAAAAGCTGCACCAGACAGCCAGTTCCCAGGAACAAAAATCCTCCCCTGCTTCTACTAAGTCCACCGCATGACGCTGGGGCTCCACAGGTGGAGCCAGGTGCGGTGGGGGCCCGTCTCCGGAACTTCAGCGACCAGTGGGTTTGCTCACAGGTGGATCTCTGGGTTCTACAAGTGGTATCTCAGGGATACAAGCTGGAGTTCGAGACGTCTCCCCCTCGCCGTTACCTCAAATCAGCCTTGCCAGCTACTCCCAAAGACAGGGAGGTAGTACTGGCGGCAATTCACAAGCTGTACCTCCAGCAGGTGATAATCAAAGTTCCCCTCCTTCAACAGGGACGGGGTTACTATTCCACAATGTTTGTGGTACCGAAACCAGACGGTTCGGTGAGACCCATTCTAAATTTGAAATCCTTGAACACTTATATAAGGAAGTTCAAGTTCAAAATGGAATCGCTCAGGGCGGTTATTGCAAGCCTGGAAGAGGGGGATTATATGGTATCACTGGACATCAAGGATGCTTACCTACATGTCCCCATTTACCCACCTCACCAGGAGTACCTCCGATTTGTGGTACAGGACTGCCATTACCAATTCCAGACGTTGTCGTTTGGTCTGTCCACGGCACCGAGGGTATTTACCAAGGTAATGGCCGAAATGATGATACTCCTTCGAAAGAAGGGAGTTATAATTATCCCGTACTTGGACGATCTCCTTATAAAGGCGAGGTCCATGGAGCAGTTGTTGGTCGGAGTAGCACTATCTCAGGAAGTGCTGCAACAGCACGGCTGGATTCTTAATATCCCAAAGTCGCAGCTGGTTCCTACGACGCGTCTGCTGTTCTTGGGTATGATTCTGGACACAGAACAGAAGAAGGTGTTTCTTCCGGAGGAGAAGGCCAAGGAGTTGTCATCTCTGGTCAGAGACCTCCTGAAACCAAAACAGGTGTCGGTGCATCACTGCACGCGAGTCCTGGGAAAGATGGTAGCTTCTTACGAAGCAATTCCCTTCGGCAGGTTCCATGCAAGGATCTTTCAGTGGGATCTGTTAGACAAGTGGTTCGGATCGCATCTTCAGATGCATCGGCTGATCACCTTGTCCCCAAGGGCCAGGGTGTCTCTGCTGTGGTGGCTGCAGAGTGCTCATCTTCTCGAGGGCCGCAGATTCGGCATACAGGACTGGGTCCTGGTGACCACGGATGCAAGCCTCCGAGGTTGGGGGGCAGTCACTCAGGGAAGAAACTTCCAAGGACAATGGTCGAATCAGGAGACTTCCCTACACATAAATATTCTGGAACTAAAAGCTAAAAAGATATTGCGCCAGGTCAAGGGACCCTCAGGCGATAGCTGTGGACGCTCTAGTGACACCGTGGGTGTACCAGTCGGTTTATGTGTTCCCTCCTCTTCCTCTCATACCAAAGGTACTGAGGATAATAAGAAAGAGAGGAGTAAGAACTATACTCATCGTTCCGGATTGGCCAAGAAGAACTTGGTACCCGGAACTACAAGAAATGATCTCAGAGGACCCTTGGCCTCTGCCGCTCCGACAGGACCTGCTACAGCAGGGGCCCTGTCTGTTCCAAGACTTACCGCGGCTGCGTTTGACGGCATGGCGGTTGAACGCCGGATCCTAATGGAAAATGGCATTCCGGTTGAAGTTATTCCTACGCTGATAAAAGCTAGGAAGGATGTGACAGCAAAACATTATCACCGCATATGGCGAAAATATGTTGCTTGGTGTGAGGCTATGAAGGCCCCGACAGAGGAATTTCAGCTGGGTCGATTTCTGCACTTCCTACAGTCAGGAGTGACTATGGGCCTAAAATTGGGATCCATAAAAGTCCAGATTTCGGCCCTGTCTATTTTCTTTCAAAAAGAACTGGCTTCACTGCCTGAAGTTCAGACATTTGTTAAGGGAGTGCTGCATATTCAGCCCCCTTTTGTGCCTCCAGTGGCACCTTGGGATCTCAACGTTGTGTTGGATTTCCTAAAATCTCATTGGTTTGAGCCACTTCAGACCGTGGAGTTGAAATATCTCACGTGGAAAGTGGTCATGCTTTTGGCCTTGGCTTCGGCTAGGCGTGTGTCAGAATTGGCGGCTTTGTCATGTAAAAGCCCCCATCTGATCTTCCATATGGACAGGGCGGAATTGAGGACTCGTCCCCAATTTCTCCCTAAGGTGGTATCAGCGTTTCATTTGAACCAACCTATTGTCGTGCCTGCGGCTACTCGGGACTTGGAGGCTTCCAAGTTGCTGGACGTAGTCCGGGCCCTGAAAATCTATGTTTCCAGGACGGCTAGAGTCAGAAAAACTGACTCGCTGTTTATCCTGCATGCACCCAACAAGCTGGGTGATCCTGCTTCTAAGCAGACTATTGCTCGCTGGATCTGTTGCACGATTCAACTTGCACATTCTGCGGCTGGACTGCCGCATCCTAAATCAGTCAAAGCCCATTCCACGAGGAAGGTGGGCTCTTCTTGGGCGGCTGCCCGAGGGGTCTCGGCTTTACAACTATGCCGAGCTGCAACCTGGTCGGGATCAAACACGTTTGCAAAATTCTACAAGTTTGATACCCTCGCTGAGGAGGACCTTGAGTTTGCTCATTCGGTGCTGCAGAGTCATCCGCACTCTCCCGCCCGTTTGGGAGCTTTGGTATAATCCCCATGGTCCTTACAGAGTACCCAGCATCCACTAGGACGTCAGAGAAAATAAGAATTTACTCACCGGTAATTCTATTTCTCGTAGTCCGTAGTGGATGCTGGGAGCCCGTCCCAAGTGCGGACTTCTGCAATACTTGTATATAGTTATTGCTTAACTATAGGGTTATTGTTCTGAGCCATCTGTTTAATGAGGCTCAGCTGTTGTTCATACTGTTAACTGGGTATAGTTATCACAAGTTGTACGGTGTGATTGGTGTGGCTGGTATGAGTCTTACCCTGGATTCCAAATCCTTTCCTAGTAATGTCAGCTCTTCCGGGCACAGTTTCCCTAACTGAGGTCTGGAGGAGGGGCATAGAGGGAGGAGCCAGTGCACACCAGATGTAGTACCTAATCTTTCTTTAAAGAGTGCCCAGTCTCCTGCGGAGCCCGTCTATTCCCCATGTTCCTTACGGAGTACCCAGCATCCACTACGGACTACGAGAAATAGAATTACCGGTGAGTAAATTCTTCTTTTTTTTTTAATGCAAGCATCCATGTTTACACCATACCACATTCCTCATGCAAACGTACATATGTGTAAATTAAATACAGTATATTGCCTGTTGTAATAAAACACATTTACCAATAGTTTGCAGACGTGCAAAAACAGTAAGGCTGAGATCTTTTTTAATGTATTGAACAAAATAAAAGGAGGGAGGAAGATATACTGCAGGCAATCTGTGCAATGGAACAACATGCACAAATCTACTGCACTCCAATAGACTGTGAGTCAGTGTAGTGCTGCTGAACTGTTCAGAAAGCTAAGTACCAAATACAGGGTCTAATTCAGACCTGATCACAGCAGCAAAATTTTTCTCTAATGGGCAAAACCATGTGCAGTGTAGGTGGGGGGCAGATATAACATGTGCAGAAAGAGTTAGATTTGGGTGGGGTGTGTTTAAACTGAAATCTAAATTGCAATGTAAAAATAACGCAGCCAGTATTTACCCTGACAAAAACAAAATAACATATCCAAATCTAACTCAAGACACAAATTAATTTGAAATATTCCTGACATTTGTCAAAATTTCACAAATGGTTGATTCAATTTACTCATAGCTAATAGTCATGTTTTGCTAAGTTTATGCAATCAGAAATAATGTATTTTGTCATTTTCTATTAGAATAATGTTATTTTATTATGAACATTGTTACTTTAACTAGTGCAGAATAATAAAAAAGACAAAATAAACTGGCCTTTTGAAATGTGTAAACGATCCATGGACTGAACACTGTTCTCTAACTTCTTACAGTATCTTTTCCTGTGTGACCCTGTCACCTACTGGTTATGTTGGTTATCACAGCTCTTGTGGTTTACAGTCCTAACACAGCAAACATGTTTGACATATTTTGCAGATAAAAACGGGTGCTCAAGCAGGTGAACAACATGTCCCGCATGTCCCACTGGCTCCAACGAAGCCGAATGTCCCTCATTCACATTTCCACCATAGCCTTTATTTTTCTTCTGAATCTGAATCTGCTGAACACCATTTTCTGGTATCTCCTAAAAAACAAGCTGTCAAGAGGTCATTGACTGGTGAACCTGTACTGCCCAGTTTGCCTGCTAATGTCCCAATATGTCCTGGGAAAAAAATACACTTCTAACTTGTTTCAATGATGTGAAAAATCTTGCAATAATTATGTAACCTTATTTCGGTATCACGACTCTGGGTCGACACCAATTAGGTCGACATCCCCCAAAAAAAGGTCGACATGGGTTTTTCAAAAAATTTTCTTTCTCAACTTTTTCATACTTTACGATCCATGTGGACTACGATTGGGAATGGTAACCTGTGCTGAAAGCAGCGGCAGTGCAGCGAGGCACCTTGCCCACAGGGATGCCGTGCACTAATTGGGGTTCCTGGTCACTTGACAGAGAAAACTACACAAAAAAACATGAAAAACCAATGTCGACTTTTTTATGTCAACCTTTTTTCATGTCAACCTTGTTCACGTCGACCTAATGTACGTGTCGACCTAGCCACTGTCGACCAATGGGTGTCGACCTAATTGGTGTCGACCCTGCATCCCATACCCTCTTATTTCACCCACATGGTTGTTGTAGTTTATTAAAAGGTGCAAACCCCTAATAATATTTTGACCTAAACATATACCATCTGACAAAAGTAAATTAGTTTAATATATTCTTACTGTTTATATTCTTAAGATACAGCTGGACAACTCAGATTTTCTCTGATTTCTGTTCTACTGATGTTACTCAATTATCTGAGGTGCTCAATTTATCTCCCAATAATCCCTTTTATTGGGAATCAAATCTCACTGGTTTTTTTTTCTCTTAAGTAATCCCTCTTTTAGGGCTATGGAAAAGATGTATAATGAAAAATTAATCAACTGGTATCAAGATTGCCTACAGTATTTGGGTCAGACCCCATACCTAGAACTCAGTTTAATAATGTGGTTGTTTTTAGCAAAAATGCACTTTTTTTTCCAATATGCACTGATAGTGAGTACCGGAATGTCAGCTAAAGTAAATGGAGAGTCATTTATAAACAGAAAATAACATTAGATTTCTGCTTCCCTGTTACATTGACCTGGAAAGTTGTGTACTCTCGGACAGTAGCACATAATTGTAGATTCATAAACAAAGTGCAGGAGGAGCTCTCTCGCTACTCTATGCTTCAAACTTATGCTATGTACTAAGCAGTGAAAAAAGTGGAGAAGTGAGCCAATGGAGAAGTTGCCCATGGCAACCAATCAGCTGCTCTGTATACTTTTATGGTATGAAAATTCTTAATGTTACATCAATACTGATTGGCTGCCATGGGCAACTTCTCCACTGGCTCACTTCTCCACTTTTATCACTGCTTAGTACATGTCTCCCTTATTTATCTGCTAGAGCATGAATTATCTTGCTTGACTTTCCTCCTACCTGCTTGACATACCCAATTCATACACAAATGCCTCTTATAATGTATTTGATTTTACAATCTCTATAAGTACCTCTCTTTGGCTGTTTGGGGTATGTATTCTGTATCTTATAAATGCTAAGTAATTAAAGTGTATAAAATTCGAACATTTTGGTTGTAGTAGTAAATGCTTAGGAAAAGTTACTTTAGGACAAATATTTGATTTTACATTTACGGTAGTGCTAGTCCTGCATTTACGCCAGTTTTAAACCACTGACTTCTACATATTAAGCCAATTATTTACTGTCATTGCTCAATGATGCAAATACACAGGTATCCATAACAACCAATCACCAATTCGCTTTTATTTGTCCATTGCAATTTATCTGAAGACATTTAATATCAGAATACTATGATCTTCATTTTGCACCTTTCAGCAATGTTATTAAATTACCCTTACTGAGTTAATTATACAATTTGTAAAAATAAGTCAAAATTAGAGATGAGCGGGTTCGGATTTACTCGGTTCTTTACGCCAGAATTATCGCCATTTCTTATTTTCTGGATTCTTCTTATTGGTTAACCAAAACACGTGACGTCCGATAGCCAATAAGGAGATTCGGGTAAATCCGAGTAAAACCGAACTCGCTCATCTCTAGTCAAAATACAACTAATGGCTTTCTGACAAATCATTTTGGTGAATGGTAAAGGGGCCCATACATTAACAATCTATCGACAAAATCCTGTGTTTTGCCTATGATTGTGTCTGATGATCGGCAAAATCCAACATGATGGAAATTCTCGATTTGCCAATTCCGATCCAAAAATGATTGTAATTGTCAAGTTGGAGATTTTGAACATGTTGGATTTTGCCAGATTGGCCATTGGAGAATTGGGGATTCACCCCTTTAGCCACAATAGTCATTCTACAGATTAGAAAGCATTCAAGAGAAACTTTGTTGCCTTAAATCCAGAGGCTAAAATGTATGGTATACACACACTTCAAACATGTGGGAAAAAAAGGGACTAGGGTACTTAATTTCATTGATACTAGCATGTACTGCTAGAATTACAGGTGCTGACCTAGTCATTAACTGCTGGGTATAAATTAATTTTAGGAGACAGCCAGTGTACAGTTAATATGTATGTCTTTCCCCCAAGTTAACAGAAATTGCACATTGCATGGTGAAGTGATATTACATCAACATGCGTTTTAGCTGTAACATTTTACATGTCTCCTAAAGTTAAACAGATTACTAAAACTCACTGGTGCTAATTTCTTTACTAATAAAGTTTGACAACAAAATGTTTGTTTTTGTATTCTTTTTAAAATAGTGATTATTTACTAACTAGGACAAATAGGGGACCATGATGCTTTTAGTATGAGTAAATGTGACTATTTAGCAACAAGCACACACATACTGTAGACGTAAACCCACATTTTGCTTTTTTAAACGTCCTGATTAGAGCGCTCTACGCAACCTTTGTGGGAATGGGTCCACATAGAAATGTGTATGGTGTATAAAGAAGAACTGTCATCTGCTTACTACTATTTTACAACCGGCCTATCAACTCTTTATTTTTTTCTTCTTCTTGTAAAATACAGTTGAACTTTATTTATAATGGAAAAAAAGCGCCCTGTAGCCCACTGAGCTGTGAGGTGATTGGTCCATTGCAGCCTGGATAATTGAACAGTGCTCCCAATGCATGACTCAGCAAAATTTCCAATATATCTGGCACATAGGAATCTCAAACGGATTGGGTACGAAATCCCAGCAGTTACCATCCCAGTGGTCAGGATGCCGACAGTAGCATCCAGACGGTCAAAACCCAGATGGATCCTGGTAAGTATTTTGACCCTAACCCACGCCTCCTACAGCCTAACCCTAACACCATCAGCCTAACCCTCCCATTAGTGCCTAACCCTAACCTCTATACTTATCTTCGGGATCTATCAGGATTCTGACCATTGGAAACCTGCTATTGGCATTCTGACTGTTGGGATCCCGACTGCTGGGATCCTGACAGCTTCCCTCTCAAATAAATAAAAATCTAGTATAGGGTGAAGCATCCCATTTAATAAAGCAAAAGGTATTGTTTATAAATGAAATCACACTGGTATGTACACACGGGGAGATGTGTTCTTATGATTTTGACTATATAGTCTAAATCGTAAGAAAAGTTAGTGCAGATCGCAAGGTGAAAGTCACCTTGCGATCCCGATTCGATGCCGATGCGCGGTCCCGCACGGTCGGCATCGCAAGCATAGATAGACTGCAGGCAAGTCAATTTTGGCTATCTCATAGAAAAACTGACACTTAGCCAAAATCACACATAGTCAGTATCACAAGCACTCTCATTATGTGCTTGCGATGCCGACCTAGCCCCTGTCGCATAGTGAGAATCGGGCATAGCCCAAATCTCACCGTGTGTATGGGCCTAAAAAGCTGTATGCACGCTGTTTGTTTATTTGTTCTTACTTCAATTCCAAGGTATGAAATTAGAACAAAGTTAGTGTACTGTGTTTAAAAAACAAGCTTGTGGATTGGAATAATAAGGGTTAAACATGACTTTTAGAATCTCAGTGCAAGGACTTTTCTTTTTCTTTGTAGTAACATTTATTTTTATTTTTATAAATTGTTTATTTAAAGGGTAATGGGCCCTACACACTGGCAGATAAAACAGAACGATATGAACGTTCTT
The DNA here is from genome assembly GCF_028390025.1 of Pseudophryne corroboree. Lineage (NCBI taxonomy): Eukaryota > Metazoa > Chordata > Amphibia > Anura > Myobatrachidae > Pseudophryne > Pseudophryne corroboree. The sequence goes on along the minus strand of NC_086447.1, from coordinate 324,732,675 downwards.
GTTCATAAATGAACAAGAACTCGTTCATATATATCGTTCTGTGTGTAGACACCAGCGATTAACGATGCACGGCCCGCGCTCGTTAATCGTTGGTGCCCCGTCGCTTAGGCATGCAGGCTAATATGGACGAGACTGTCCATATTAGCATGCAGTGCTATGGCGCCGGGTGACGGGGGAGTGAAGAAACTTCACTCTCCCCGTCACCCCGCCCCCCCCCCCCGGGTCGCCCGTCGGCCGTATCCGCTGTCGGGCAGCTCGGCGGCGGATCGGTATGAGTGTAGAGCCCATAAGATGTAGAAAAGGACAAATCTGAAGTTTCAAATAACACACAAAGACAACAGCATATGAATGATGCACTGAAATAAACAATAATAGTACCTAATATGTGATTGCTCACACCTTTTGATTCATTGCTAGTACCAATTTATGGGCTCTTTCTACTTCCTATTGTTTATATATATATATTTTAATTTCACACTTATCATAATAGATTATTATTAAACATTATATTTTAACATCATAGATATTTAACTCAAGCGTGCCCCCCAAAAAGTGTTTTTGGTTTCTTTCTCTTTACCTCTTGAGCAAAAGAACATCCCTGTTAATATTTATACAGTATAATTGTTATATACAGTATCACTTCTCCACACAGTCACTGTCTTACAAGCTTTGGGTCAGACACATTCTCAACAGGGATTTGTGGTTCAAAGATGTTTATTGTTTAGAACAGTTTTTGTATGTATTTAATTTCCCTTTCAGTTTTGTTCTACACTTGCCTTCATAATAAATTCACAATACACTATGTGTTGATATTAACAGACAGTTTAATTTCCTTTAATTTGCATGCCAACCAAAGCCATCGTTATTTCAAATAATTACTGTGTTTTTATGAGATTCTCATTTAAGCATGTCCTACAGGATGGATCTGTTGGCTAAAGGGGGGTACACACGGAGAGATCCGTGCTAGCTGACCAGATTGCTTAGAAATTAAGTGCGGATCTCTCTGTGTGTATGCCCCATAGCGATAGTGATGTGCGGCCCCACGCATCGCTATCGCTGACTCTAGATTGGCCTGCATGCACAATATAGACTGCTCACTTCATTGCTGGGTGAAGTGAGCGTTCCCCCCTCATCCCCCTCCCTCGCTCGGCGCACATCGCGCTGTGTGCTGAGCGGGGGAGAGATGTGTGCTGAGCGTTCTGTGCTAGATTGCTCAGCACACATCTCTGTACACATCGATATGCGTATATGGCCCTTAAGGTATCATTAGATTGTGCATAATAGAAAGGAATATCTTATGACGGCGCACATACTTTCAACAATGGGACACATAAAACATAATTTTTATTATTTTAGTTAAAATTGCAAATATAAAACCCAAGGGGGATCAGTACTAAATCCCGCTGGTCGAAATACCAACGCCGGAATCCCGACCACACAATCCCGACAGGGGTGGCGAGCGGAACGCAGCCCCTTGCGGGCTCGCTTTGCTCGCCACACTACGGGCACTATTATATTCTCCCTCTATAGGTGTCGTGGACACCCACGGAGGGAGAATATGTCGGGATTGTGCTGGTCGGGATTCCGGCATCGGTATTTCGACCGCCGGGATTCCGTCTGGCGGGATCTTGACCGCTTCCCACCCAAGGTGATATGAAAAGTTATAGTAAATATAAATTAAAATATCTGTTAAAAATGAGTCTAATGGCCTGATTATTTATAGTGTTCCCAGTCTGGGGCTAGTAAGACACATTTCACCTCCTAAGAGTTGTCTGTGGATCAGATCTGACACAATATTTGAAGTATCAATTTTGTTAATAAGACAAAAAAATTGTATCCAATAAAGACTGTGTAAGAATGAAGTTCCTATGTCAGCTACCACAGGACACAAAGGGGTCAATCCAATTCCATGCAAAGTTCGCGTGGGTGTTTTAGTGCTGCAACAGCCACAGTGTACTGCAGCCCGAACTGGCACAAAACTGCTCAGAGCCCCGAGAGGGCTGTGAGCAAAATTTGATGAGTTCAGTCTCATAGCAGACTGTGAGGGGCGCAAGATTTGGTGCCATTGCCAGCATTTTAATGCCACAGTAACAGCAATTCGCACACTTCATTCACTCAGAATTGGATTGATCCCAAAGTGTGTGTAATGCTGCAAAGCACTTGCATACACCTGTAATGAGTGTGACTTATCTATGGGGGGGTGGGGGGGTGGGGGGGGAGTATGAGACATTATAAAGCAGCATGAAAGGGGACGTACCTCCCAACTGTTGCTGCATTCAGGATAGGATACTTGTGTAAGTGTCACAAAGATCTCTATCCGTTCTATGACTTCACACTTCACCCCCCTTCCACCATTCCAAGTCTTTCTAAGGGCCCTGCACGTACAGCTTTTCTTCTCCATGGTCAACTGCCTCACACTTTTGGGGCTGATGTACAAAGCCTTAGTGAGTGATAAAGTGAAGAGAGATAAACTACCAACCAATCAGCTCCTGTCATTTTTTAAACACAGTCGGTGACATGGCAGTTAGGAGCTGATTAGCTGGTACTTTATCTCGCTTCACTTTATCACTCTCCAAGGCTTAGTACATATTCCCCAGTATCAATGAAAATTGACTCTAGGGTACATATTTACTAAGGTCACGATTTAATTTGAGTTTGTATTTTTCTTCTAAGTGTGATCTCGGGAATTTACTAAACACAAATCTCAGCAGTGTTGGGGCTATTCGTATTGTTTTTCCCGGCAGAGTTCACAAATACGAATGAATAGACCATCGGTCAAACACGGCTGTTATTTGATACAACTCGGTAATTTACTAAGAATTCGTATTCTCAATCACTGCCGACAATAGCCAAACTCTGCCAGGAAAGCATAGAGTTCGTAATAAAAAGGAGCTTTCAAATAGACCTGCTTTTTGCTGACGTGTTCAGATAGTAATGCACAGATTAGTGAGATCCGTGCATGCTTATCTGTGGAAAGGGGTCTGAAATAGTTAAAAATCATTTAAAAAAATTGCGTGGGCTCCCTCCTCCTAAGCATAACCAGCCCCGGGCTCTTTGAGCTGGCCCTGGTTGGTTAAATACCGGGGGGAAAATTGACTCCTGTCAATCAGGAGTAGCGCACCAGCTAGAATGGGGGATCGCACTCCTCCATTCTGGCCTATGATGGGAACTTTGCGGTCTGCGGTTAACCGCAGGGTTAATTGGGGTCACTCTTGTGGGTGACCCCAATTAACTTCGTGGTTAACCGCAGACCGCAAAGTTCCCATCATAGGCCAGAATGGAGGAGCGCGATCCCCCAGTCTAGCCGGTGCGCTACTCCCGATTGACAGGCTAGTAGCGCACAGCCAATTAGGAGAGCACCATAACGTGGCACTCCCTGATTGGCTGCGGGGATCTCCAGTGACAGGAGTCACGGGAGGTTCCGGCATTCAGTGAAAGAGGTTCCATGTGTAAACATGGAACCCCTTTAGTGGCGTGGATCGGGTTTTCGGTTTGTTTTTGACAAGGCCGTGGATTACTTCTGGATCGAAGAGGACCAACCATCACTGGATAATAGGCGAGTATATTGGAATTTTGGATTTACAGGTAAATGTTTGGATTCTACATGGAGAAGGGGACGTGATTGGTCGGCGTGGGATGTAGGTAAGTATGTATGATTATGAGTGTGTATGTATGTTGCTGCAGATGCAGTGGGCCTATTTTGGGGTGTGGGTCTGAAGCTGCAGCTCCATCAGCCCCATTGTTATTCCTACTCTGGGAACACACAGCAGCCAAAGGGCAGAGCCTCCCATTGGATGTAACCTGTGTGGGAGGGTGTTTCTCGCCCAATCAGCTGTGGGCTAGGTGTGATAGACCTGCCGCTAGCCCAATGAGAGCTCCAAGCCACGCCTAGCGTTATCCACAGAGTCACAGAGTGACAGATCTGGGCTATTATATATTATATTAAAATAATACAAAGAGGATACTTATGACACATTCTGTGTTATGTAGATCCTCTTTATATTATTCTAATCATTTTAATACATTAAATTATCTTGGGAGGCACTGATAGTGGTGCCTTCCGTTGATAATGGGAACGGGAAAAAAATCAGGGGGTGGGGCCTAGCAGTGGGCTGTAAAAGTCCATAAAAAAAACCCACTGAAAGCGGCACATATACTGCCTCGTTGACAGGGACGGACTTTCAGCCCTCATTAAAGAGTGCCCCTGTCAGCGAGGCACATGTGATTTGACAGTAGATCAAGTGCTGGATCCACTGTCCAATCACCCGTACGTGGCGGGGGGAAGATGTGGTGGGACCCGGTGGATGGCGGAGAAACAGTGCGCTGTGCTACTAACTGCGTTCCCGCTAAGTCATTTTAGCGGGATGCCACTCCCTGCCCATTTTTTTTTAACTCTTTATTTATTCCAGGAGAGACAAAAATAATATACAAACAGATTCAGTTGTACAACATCAAAGTGAAAACCAGTCTCCGTGGAGTTTTTAAAAAAAATCTTCAGTGTACAGATAAACAAACAAAGAAGTCCTACAAGAGGGGACCTATTACGAGAGAGAGAGAAACAAGGAGGAGCAGAAGGAAGAGAAAAGAAGGGGGGTGGGGCGGGGGAAAGTAGAAAAGAAGAAGTACAGATGCAAAGAGCAGGGCCGATTTAGGCCATGAGGAGGGAAGTATACCAAGGATAACAGTATATAATGTATAAATATACCAATATAGATATATGTATATGAGTCAGGCATTGGGCAATAACTATCTAACATTGAGCAGAGCCAGATGGCATCCGGAGGGAGGATCCAGGAACAGTATGGCATTGGCTAGGTATACGTAAGTAGGATGAACATAGGAATATGTCGCATATCAGTGTGGGGGTGACATCATAAGCAACCAGGGGCCCCAGACGAGTTCGAATTTATGGGTATAGTCATGCAGATAATAAGTAATCTTCTCCATATTGGCCACGAACCAAATATAATTGTACAGGGCAGGGATAGTAGGCGCAGCGGGGGCCTTCCAATTTTTAGCGATTAAAGATATAGCAGCCACAAAAATATGGGAAAACAGTTTATTTAGGAGAGGGTCAAGATCTGGAAACGGTCAGGCCAATAAAAATACCCATGGGTCCAGTGCAAGCCCCAATCTAGAGAGAGATTTCAACAGATCGAGTACTTTATTCCAGAACCGAGCTATATGTGGACAAGTCCACCAAATATGGAATAAAGTTCCCCGCTGACCGCAACCCCGCCAACAAACAGGAGTAGCAGAAGGGAACATCCTAGACAATTTGTCCGGGGTGTAATACCACCGATAATATAGTTTATAGGATGTCTCCTTGAGTCGGGTAGAGATAGAGCTTTTAGCTATGCCCTCCCGTACCTCCTCCCAACAGGCATCGTCTGGTGGGGGACCCAGGTCCCACTCCTGCTCATGGCGCGTCCGCGGCCCTGAGGAAACTCCAATCAACATAGTATAGATCATTGAGATTAGCCCACCACCTATGGGTTTTTTAGTACACAAGCATTCGAATGAGGTAAGTTCCCGTAAAACGTCAGCTTGAGGCAGGGAAAGAAGGAAATGTCGGATCTGAAAGTATTCAAAAAAAGGAGGGGAGAGAGAGGAAAACTTACTTTTGATATCGTCTAACGACATCCAGTGGCCTTGGAGCGAGAGATCATATACCACGTGAACCCCAGCACTAAACCAGGATGTAAAACGAGAAGATGAAACCCCATCGGGGAAGGCAGGGTTGTCCCAGAGGGGGGTGAGGGGGGAGTAGGGGGAAGACAAATTATATTTCCTAAGAGATTTATGCCAGATAGAAAGATGGAATTTTAGAGAGGGAAAAGGGTTTGTGAGAGTGGGCCAATACGGACCGCCCAGACCCCACAGCGAAGCCAGTGAGCGGAGCACCAGTGAAAGAGCTGCTAGATCAACCCAGGCAATAGAGCCTCGGGGCACAAAAGAAGCCACCAATTGACTCAGATGGCTAGCGAGATAATAAAGTTTAACATTGGGGAATCCCCGACCTCCCTCAGAGCGCGGGAGCCGAAGTACATGAAAAGCTGTCCGTGGGGATTTATCGTTCCAGACAAACCTTACAAATGAGGACTGGGCGTCCCTAAGGACCCTCTCCGGAACCTTCACAGGTAAAGTTTGAAAAAGGTAGAGAAGTTGTGGCATTACTGTCATTTTAAGAGCAATAATCCTACCTAGCCAGGATATAATATGGGACCTCCATTTAGCCAGGTCTGTTTTAATCTTAGTAAGTAGCCGCGGGAAGTTTTCTGAGTATAAAGAGTTATAGTGGTAAGTAATATAGACACCCAGATATTTAATCTTAGTGGTCTGCCAACGAAGGTCATATGAGGACTGCAGGGTGCGTTTAAGATATCCAGAAACATGTAATAACATAGCTTCAGATTTATCAAAATTGATTTTGTAGCCCGACAGGGAGCCATATTCCTTAATGATCTGATACAAGGCGGGGAGAGAAGATTGCGGCTGGGTTAAAGACAACAGTACGTCGTCAGCAAATAGCGAAATCTTAAACTCCTGGGAGCTCGTCTTCACTCCCCGAATTCCGTCAGAGTTCCTTATCATAGCAGCCAGAGGTTCTATGACCATGGCAAACACTAGGGGGGAGAGAGGACACCCCTGTCTCGTTCCGTTAGATAATGGGAAGGGAGGGGATAATATTCCGTTAGTGAGAACCTTAGCTATGGGGGAGGTGTAGAGGGCAGAGACTCCCGTTAAAAATTCAGCCGATATCCCAAATGCCTGCAGAGTCTGAAACAGGAAAGGCCACGAAATACGATCGAACGCCTTTTCGGTGTTGAGTGAGAGGATAATTGAAGGGGAGTGTCTGCAGTTTAACAAATGGATAAGGTCTATCGCTCTCCTAGTGTTGTCCCTGGCCTGACGACCAGGGATAAATCCCACCTGGTCGTAATGTATCAAACTAGGGAGCACACCGTTGAGGCGGGAAGCTAAAATTTTGGCATAAAGTTTAATATCCAAATTCAATAGGGATATCGGCCGATAATTAGCACAGTCCCGAGGATCCCTGCCCTCCTTGTGGATAACTATTACCCAGGCCTCCAGCATAGTGCTTGGGAACTGGGCGCCATGCAGAACCGCGTTAAACAAGACTCTAAGGTGAGGGATCAAAATGGAGCCAAATTTTTTGTAATATAAAGCTGAGAAGCCATCAGGGCCCGGGGCTTTAGAGGATTTAAAATTTTTCAAGACAGCAGCAATTTCCTCGTCGGTTATATCCTTATTCAGCTCCAAGGAGTCGAATTCAGACAGCCGGGGGAGATCAGCCCTACGTAGAAATTCTGAAATTAAAACATCTGGGGGGCCCGGGCCCGAGGGGGCTGACTCTAAGTTATAGAGTTTAGCATAATAGTCCCGAAACACCCTATTTATGGCATCTGGGGCATATGTAACTTCGCCAGAATCAGTATGCACTGCCAGAATATTTTTCCGCGACCGCTGTGTCCTGAGGCGGGATGCCAAGAGTCTATCGGCTTTGTCTCCTTTCTCATAAAAGGTCTGGTTAAGCCTCTGGAGAGTCTTCGTCGTGCGCTCCGACAGGGAGAGTAAGATCGCAGATCTTGCTTCCAGCAAAGCCTCTAAATTGGCTGGGGTTAGGGGATAGTTTGTGTCGTCTCTCAAGGCTCTGGAGTTTGGTAGAGAGTGAAAGGAAGCTAGCTTCCAGAGTCTTTTTGAACCTGATCAAATGGCCACGTAGAACAGCCTTATGTGCTTCCCATAAGGTAATAGGCGAAATCTCCGGGAGGTAATTAAGTAGAAAATAGTCCGTAAGGCAACTCTTAATCTGGTCAGTAACTTCCGGACTATGCAATAGGGAATCATTCAGCCGCCAAGAGGCAGGGGGGGGCGGGGGGGGGGCGGGGGGTAATGGAATGGAGATCGACCGAGATCGGGCAATGGTCAGACCATATCATAGGATGAATACGGGCAGATTTCAATTTAGAGGATAGGTCCCAGCTAAGTAGGATCATGTCTATCCTGGAGTAGGTTTTGTGGACAGGGGAATAAAAAGTATAGTCCCTAGTCAGGGGATCAGTCAATCTATATGAGTCATAAAGTAGGTGAAGTTTCAAAAGTTCTGACAGTACAAGAGATGACGAGCGTTTACGGTTAGAAGGGGAAGGAGAAGAGGGGAAGGATCTATCTAACGAAGCATCGAGAACCTCATTAAAGTCTCCTGCTACTATAAGCTCACCCTTACCAAGTCTGGTCAGATGTGAATTCAAGCTCCTAAAGAAGGTGGCCTGGTTCTGGTTCAGAGCATAGGTGGTCATTCCGAGTTGTTCGCTCGGTAATTTTCTTTGCATCGCAGCGATTTTCCGCTAATTGCGCATGCGCAATGTTCGCACTGCGACTGCGCCAAGTAAATTTGCTATGCAGTTAGGAATTTTACTCACGGCATTACAAGGTTTTTTCTTCGTTCTGGTGATCGTAATGTGATTGACAGGAAGTGGGTGTTTCTGGGCGGAAACTGGCCGTTTTATGGGTGTGTGTGAAAAAACGCTGCCGTTTCTGGGAAAAACTCGGGAGTGTCTGAAGAAACGGGGGAGTGTCTGGGCGACTGCTGGGAGTGTTTGTGACGTCAAACCAGGAACTAAACTGACTGAACTGATCGCAGTTGCCGAGTAAGTCTGGAGCTACTCAGAAACTGCTAAGAAGTGTCTATTCGCAATTCTGCTAATCTTTCGTTCGCAATTTTACTATGCTAAGATTCACTCCCAGTAGGCGGTGGCTTAGCGTGTGCAAAGCTGCTAAAAGCAGCTTGCGAGCGAACAACTCGGAATGAGGGCCATAGACATTAACAAGAGTACAAAGGATATTGTTTAGCTTCCCAATAAGAATAAGCCATCTACCCGATTTATCTACATGACTGTCCAAAAACTCGAACGTAAGGTGGGCGGCTAATAAGATGGAGACTCCTCTCTTTTTATGTGTAGCGTCACATGCATGAAATCTAAGGGGGTAGGACTTAGATTTTAAATCAGGATGAAGAGATTTCTTAAAGTGGGTTTCCTGTAAAAATACTATATCCCCTTTAGCCTGCTTGAGGGAGAGGAAGAGCTTAGTGCGTTTGGTGGGGCTGTTCAAACCTTTAACGTTATGTGAGAATATCCTAAGAGCCATGACTGGTGGGTTTTCGGATCGCTTCGCCTCCTCCCTCCGGACTCTGCACCCCTGCAACAAACTGAAACAAGAATATCATAAACAGACATGGCAAACGGCATAAATCCTTAAACATCTGGACAAGAAGAAAAAGACAAAGGGACAAGAGTAACAAGATTCGAGAAAAGTAGGAAAGAAGGGAAGGTTGGAGACCACAAGAAATCACATCTGGCCTAACGTGCCGGTCAGGAAACAATAGAGAAGGGTCACTAAGTGACAATAACCGGACTCGGGTATAAGACCCTACCATGGGGACGCGGCCCGGCCGGGCCAGGTGCATCTAGGACAATGGACACCAACTATCATGCATCCTGAGTCCAGGGACCAGTGTTAAAGGGGGAAAGAATGGGACAAATTTTCCTAAATCCCAATATCATACATGGTAACCGGGAAAGCACAAGTAACCTCCCTGGGCAAAAACAGATATCACCTTAAACAGGCTATGGAACTAACAAACAACAAAACAAAAGGTGTCAGTTCAATTATAAAGAGGTACATTGCCCGTAAGGGGAGACCCAGCCCTCCTCCTCCCCAGTACGTACGGAGATAGTGGGAAAAACCGAAAACCTACAGACAGGAGCGACATACGGGGGAAACAGGGCTGGTAGGCATAGTGGGAAAAGAGAAAGGTTACAATTCCACCACTTATACATATGCAGAAACAACAGAATATAAGATTAAACAACAAATAAACCCATAAGGCATCAGGTGGGAGGACCAGCAGAGGCAGATTTCCGTGTAGAAGGCACTCTTGTCCAATCCATATTCAGTGAGCGTCTGGGAGTGGCAATCGACTCTGTGGGAGAGATCTCGGCCATCCGCTGCGGAGACTCAGATAGGGCCGGTGGAGGAGAGAGGCCAAAAGCATGCAAGAGTCCTTTAGCTTCGGTCAGATCCCTAGCCAAGTGGAGGCGGTTGTGATGCCACATCAGAATGCGGAAGGGGAAGCCCCATCTATAACGGATGCCACTGTCCCGAAGAACTGAAGTGATGGGTCTGAACTCCTTCCTTTTAAGCAGGGTGGCCGGTGCAATGTCCTGAAATATTTGGAGAGAGTGCCCCAGGAATTCCAGTTTGGAGAGCTTCCTAGCCTCTCTAAGAATGTCTTCTTTAGCCGTATAGTAATGGCGACGTAGAATGACGTCTCTGGGCTGAGCCGAATCTTGGGAGCGAGGGCGGAGAGCCCTATGAGCCCTATCTAATAAAAGTTGTTCTTCTGGAAGTGAAGGCGAAAGGTGCGCAAACAGTTTCTTAAGATAATCATGCAGGGACGTCATATCGACGTCCTCAGGGATCCCTCTGATGCGGAGATTATTTAGTCGCGCCCTATTGTCTTGATCTTCCTGGCGTTCCAGGATTATCCGCATCTCCTGTTTTAGGCCATGAATGTTGTCACACACACCCTATTGGAAATTGACCACTTCATCCATTTTGGACTCCAAGTGGTCCGTTCTGTCTCCAAGGTCGGTAACGTCAGCCTTAAGAGAAGCTATCGCCGTGTGCACCTCCGCCTGCATCGCCTGCATAGATTTCCTCGTCTCCTGGATCTCGCGGAAAAGCAGTTGTAGGTCTTTCTGAGTCAATGGGGAGTGATCTGAGTCCTCCGAATCTGAGATATCAGGCAGCGAGGGAGCTCCTGGGCCTGGAGACTTAGCATTCGAGTAGGCAAATTTTTTTAGGCTCTGGCCCAGGTCCGCTCCATGTTGCTTTTTGTTACTTCTGGGCATGGTGGAAAGTATGGGTAGATTAACTTGAAAATATCACTGCATTACAGAGCCAGAAAAGTCCCGGTAGTAGGAAATATATACTGTAGTTATGACATAAATATCGGGGAGAGAAGGTCCCAAGACTCAGGGCACGCTCCACTGGCTCACATTGTAGGAAAAGTAGGTTCGCTTAGGCAGCTGAAATCAAACAATAGAATTCGCCAGTAGATGGAGCTCCAGCGTCAGTTATCATAGGTGAAACAAGACAGCTGAGGCAAGGCAGAGATATAATAGGGGCTCTTCTAGAGTTAGGTTAACGATCCCAGGGGGTCCCCCCTAGCCTCTGTCACTGTGGCCTGGTATGAGTCGGCCTCTCGGTATGAGAGAATCAGGGGGCAAGAACAGGCAATTTCAGAGCGCAGATATGAACGGATGTAAGCACACAACCGAACCCCCACCTCATAAGGCCACTGTAATTTCCCTCAGGGAGGTGTGGGTAGGGCCCAGCAGGTGGTGGGTCCCGGCCACAGACCAGCCAGCAGCCAGGGCACCCCACCACCACCACTGCCTACTGCTGAGGGAGGCAGAGGCCCTCCCAGCCCCAGCATATATCAAATATGGCCGCTGGTGTCCTGATGGGGCCACTGGAGCCCAAGCTCGCTCCCACCCAAGGCCCAGGTGCAGGGTGCTCTAAGCGCCAGGGGATGGGAGAGAGGCAGCGCCAGGTGAGGAAGGCAGGGGAGAGCACGTCCCGGCCAGCTACAACCGCGGATGGTCCGATCACAGGCTCACGGAGATCAGCGGTGGCGGCCGCCGCGCCAATCACAGCTCCTGCTACGCTGGGTGGGAACGAGCCACCGCACTCACCCAGCTCCCGGAGCTCGTCGGACAGGCCCCAACCCGCAGGGAGGCAGGAGGCCCCCCCCCCCCGGCTCCGGGACCCGACACACCAAGTGGAGGGGGGATCAGGGCAAGAGGCAGAAGGGAATGGGAGTCCAAGTGCTGGAAATAGGGAATATATGGCTGTTTTAGCAAGCAGGGACCTGGAGCACCTCACAAAAACAGCCTTCCAGCTAGCCAGCCAGGCCACACCCCCCCTGCCCATTTTTTTATGCCAATATGTGCAATATGTGATATCCCACTCAATATTGCTGGTGTGGACCCGCCATCCATCACCTCACAAGCCGCCACTGCAGCCTGTACATGTGGAGAGACAAGGGGGCTGGGCAACACAGACTCTTGTGCAGACTCTGGAGGTGCCCAGGACCAAGTGACTCCAGCTCATGTATCATTTGGTCCAAGAAGACACTAGGGCAGATGTATTAACCTGGAGAAGGCATAAGGAAGTGATAAACCAGTAATAAAGTGCAAGGTGATAAATGCACCAGCCAATCAGCTCTAATATGTAAATTAACAGTTAGGAGCTGATTGGCTGATGCGTTTATCACCTTGCACTGAAAACCGGTTTATCACTTCCTTATGCCATCTCCAGGCTTAATACATCTGCCTCAGTCTTCGTTACCCCAAGTAGCAGCAGCCAGTGGGAGGCACTGACAGCGGGGTGGTTGACGAGGAGCGTCTCTACATTGTGAGAGCAGACCTCAAGGTATGGGTATGCAGGGAAAGCAGCGCTGTCGCAACCTAGTGGTAATAGAGGGAGGTTGGGCAATGAGCCGCAGTGAGAGTACAGTGGTCCTGGCAACAGTAGAGAAAGCTTATGGGAGATATAGCGGGTATACCGCGGGTAATGATATCGCCCATATTGCTCCACCTTTGGCTCCCCCCAGTCACATGACCACTCCACTGCCATGTGACTGCTGGCGGGGGAAGAGGGTGGATGCGGGTCACGGCGCTGAGTGCCAGCTTCCAGGCTGCGGCTTCCTCTCTGCAAACCCTGCCTGCTGCGGCGGGCATGGGACACTGCAGGTTGCCACGGTTATTGGGATTTTGTTTCACCCGCCTCGGGCAGGCGAAACCAAATCCCCAGAAACAGAACCACTTTCATGCAAAAACAGGGCTGTTTCTACCAAAAACACAAGGGTTTTACTGAACCTGTATGTTTTCGGAAGGAAAGCTATTTTTTCTATGGGCGATACAAATTGGATAGCTTGTAAAAAAAATATATCTGTGAAACATCGGAAAAAAATGCAAAAGACAGCTGTTTTTCGGATCCAATGTTTCACCTCTAATTGGATATCCCCCAAGGTCTGTACTGCTGGCATCCTGTGCTGTGCTTGGACAGAGTCCTAGAATGACAGCTTCCAGAGATTATTGTGGGATGACCTGGTCCGTTATATGGGTCCTAGTGGTCAGTGTCCGCAAGCAGGGTTAATTATATTACAGGTTGAGTATCCCTTATCCAAAATGCTTGGGACCAGAGGTATTTTGGATATCGGATTTTTCCGTATTTTGGAATAATTGCATACCAAGGAAATTTAATTTAGAGTGTTTAACCACTCCAACTCCTGGCGCAAATATTGTATTAAGTTAAATTAATTAATTACACATCAGCTGCAAATACTGAGGGATTGCTAACTCCCCCAAACAACTAGACACAAAATATAAACAAAATGTGTATTTGCGCTTGGTGTATAATTAGTAATAGAATAAAAAGATAAAAATGTCAAAAGATAAATACACAGGTGTCTGCTTGAATCAAAATCAACACACGTGGAACTTGCTGATATAATTAAAAATAAACAAATTTATTAACATACACAATTAAAACCCATCTATAAAGGGAAGCTCAGACACATTCATATGTATTCAGATTACTTTGCCACTTTGTAAAAGAACTTGAAACACTGTAGCTTGTGAATTGCCACAGAGACCTGTATGGTCTAATTGAATCAATTGAACGGATTGCAATAGTTACTTCAGCCTTTAGAAATTGGTTAATGCTCCCGTCCTCTATGCTACTGGCGTCCCAGTGCAGAGGCAATGCTGCTGGTAATAATTACCCGACCTGCGGGAAGGTTCAGTCTCGCAGCACAGGAGAAACCGGGGAATCTTCTCAGCGTCCGCCGCCGGCACTATCACGGTGCAGATGTCACTGTCCTGGCGGGCGAGTGCGGATGCTGCAGGGGTATGCTGACCTGGCGTCCCGGTAGAAGAGATCCAAGGCTGAATTCAAATCAACCGCTGCATGCGGAAACGGCAAATAGCAATCAGTACGTGTGCAGACTGAGCAGGGAAGATGACGTCAACGCGTTTCGTCCCGTCACACTCGGGACTTCCTCAAGACGATATGCATATGAATAATTGCATACCATAATGAGATATCATGGTGATAGGACCTAACTCTAAGCACAGAATGCATTTATGTTACATATACACCTTATGCACACAGCCTGAAGGTCATTTTAGCCAATATTCTTTATAACTTTGTGCATTAAACAAAGTGTATCTACATTCACACGATTAATTTATGTTTCATATACACCTTATACACACAGCCTGAAGGTCATTTAATACAATATTTTTAATAACTGTGTGTATTAAACAAAGTTTGTGTACATTGAGCCATCTAAAAACAAAAGTTTCACTATCTCACTCTCACTCAAAAAGTCCGTATTTCGGAATATTCCGTATTTCGGATATTTGGATATGGGATACTCAACCTGTATTGTGTGTAATGTTTATTGTGACTATTGGGCCTAATTCAGACCATACTTACCTACTTTTCTTCTCTCCTCTCCAGGAGATACTCAGAGAGGAGAAGCAGGTGGGCACAAGCAAATACCACGATTGGATGGTATTTGCATATGAGCGGAGCTTTAATGACGCAATTAGCATATAATCGCATCATTAAGCCCCGCCCCTCCACCGGGTCCTCGATTCAGCACTGTTTAGCTCCTCAGTCTGCCCACTTTCCTAGGAAGTGGGCAGAATGCGGGAGGGGTGCCCACTATTCCAGGGCTGCGGGGGACTACCCGAGAAACCGGGTGTCTCACGCAGAATCCGGGAGAGTAGGCAAGTCTGATTCAGACTTGTACGCTAACCCAAAGGATAGCGCACAAGTCCAGTAGTGGGGACACTGCACATGTGCAGAATGGGTCTTGGGTCCTCATTGACAGGCTGAGGGTGTTTGGGGTCCTCAAACTGGAGGCATGTTGCCTCCATTTTGTAAACATGCCTAGGTCAGTGTCTGCGACTGGCAATGCAGATTTGAGGACCAGAGGCGGAAATCTGCATTGGTCACGCAGAGTCATCCGATGGTACATTTTGATACGCACCAGCGGATCACAGAAGCAGTCAGGAGGTGTCTATTTACACCAGATGCCTTCTGCCGCATTTGCATATGAGCTGTATGGTATTGCACAGCCGCTTCCTTGTGTCTGCAATAGCGTACAACTCTGAATCAGGCCACTAGTGTGTTACTATGTGGGGTGTACATGGCTGTGTTCCCTTGAAAATATCAGACACCACCAGATACCAGTGTGCCACATGTATAGTACATGTATAGTGCATCTACCGTGCAGTCTCACAAAACGGCACATGTATATTGCAGGCCCATCCCAGTAAACCATTTACAGTGCAGCCCAATCCCTGGCCATATGTACCCTGCACTCATGGTGCAGCCACTATGCTGGGTACATGATGCTTTCAGCATTTAGGGGTCTATTTACTAAGCCTTGGATGGAGATAAAGTCGCTGGAGATAAAGTATCAGCCAATCGGCTCCTAACTGCTATACCACAGGCTATGTTTGAAAAATGACAGTTAGGAGCTGATTGGCTGGTACTTTATCTCCAGCGATTTATCTCCATCCAAGGATTAGTAAGAAAACCCTTAAAAATCTTTTGTCTTTTGAACATGGGACCCCTGGGCTATCAGTTTCACTATCCACATGAACATCTAATAGGAACAGTAGCCTGTTGCGAATGGAGTGGAGTGAGCCACCGTGCCCTTAGCGTGGCGAGCGAATGTTCTGAGCAAGTTTAAAGATTTTCTGAAGCAGTTAGTTATTCTTTTCCATGTTCAGAACTTGAACCAAATTTTTCTAACAATGAATTGTCGGGCCTACTGTGTGGAAAACTATGAAACGGGGATCCTACACTGTGACATACTATGCATGCACGCCAAAAGTATGACCTTCCAGTGACCAGCACCCTGCCCTAAAAAGTGAACACTAATATTGGAGCTGCCTGGCTGACAGTGACCCGGGGTAACTACTAGTGATGAGCGGGTTCGGTTTCTCGGAAACCGAACCCCCCCGAACTTCACGCTTTTTACACGGGTCCGAGGCAGACTCGGATCTTCCCGCCTTGCTCGGCTAACCCGAGCGCGCCCGAACGTCATCATCCCGCTGTCGGATTCTCGCGAGGCTCGTATTCTATCGCGAGACTCGGATTCTATATAAGGAGCCGCGCGTCGCCGCCATTTTCACACGTGCATTAAGATTGATAGGGAGAGGACGTGGCTGGCGTCCTCTCCGTTTAGATAGAGAGTGAGACACTTGATTTACTGGAGCATTAGGAGTACTCAGAGAGTGCAGAGTTTTGCTGATAGTTATACTAGTGACCACCAGTTTTATTTATTATTTAATATAATCCGTTCTCTGCCTGAAAAAAAACTATACACAGTCACATACCATATCTGTGCTCAGCCTCAGTGTGCTGCATGATAATATCATCTATGTATATCTGACTGTGCTGAGTAGTGCTCACTGCTCACACAGCTTAATTGTGGGGGAGACTGGGGAGCAGTTATAGCAGGAGTACATATTTAACAGTGCACACTTTTGCTGCCAGAGTGCCAGTGTGACTGACCAGCAGTGACCACCAGTATATTGTCTGCCTGAAAAAGTTAAACACTCGTGTGGTGTTTTTTTTTTTTATTCTATAAACGCATTCTGCTGACAGTGTCCAGCAGGTCCGTCATTCATTATATTTCTATCTTCTTCATACTAGTAGTTTAGGAGTCTGCAGTGCTGACAGTGTCCAGCAGGTCCGTCATTATATAATATATACCTGTCCTGCAGTAGTGATATATATATATTTTTTACATCATTATCATCCAGTCTATACTAGCAGACGCAGTACGGTAGTCCACGGCTGTAGCTACCTCTGTGTCGGCAGTCGCTCGTCCATAATTGTATACCTACCTGTGGTGGTTTTTTTTTTTTCTATCTTCTTCATACTAGTAGTTTAGGAGTCTGCAGTGCTGACAGTGTCCAGCAGGTCCATCATTATATAATATATACTTGTCCTGCAGTAGTGATATATATATATTTTTTATATCATTATCATCCAGTCTATACTAGCAGACGCAGTACGGTAGTCCACGGCTGTAGCTACCTCTGTGTCGGCACTGGCAGTCGCTCGTCCATAATTGTATACCTACCTGTGGTGGTTTTTTTTTTTTCTATCTTCTTCATACTAGTAGTTTAGGAGTCTGCAGTGCTGACAGTGTCCAGCAGGTCCGTCATTATACAATATATACCTGTCCTGCAGTAGTGATATATATATATTTTTTATATCATTATCATCCAGTCTATACTAGCAGACGCAGTACGGTAGTCCACGGCTGTAGCTACCTCTGTGTCGGCAGTCGCTCGTCCATAATTGTATACCTACCTGTGGTGGTTTTTTTTTTTCTATCTTCTTCATACTAGTAGTTTAGGAGTCTGCAGTGCTGACAGTGTCCAGCAGGTCCGTCATTATACAATATATACTTGTCCTGCAGTAGTGATATATATATATTTTTTATATCATTATCATCCAGTCTATACTAGCAGACGCAGTACGGTAGTCCACGGCTGTAGCTACCTCTGTGTCGGCACTGGCAGTCGCTCGTCCATAATTGTATACCTACCTGTGGTGGTTTTTTTTTTCTATCTTCTTCATACTAGTAGTTTAGGAGTCTGCAGTGCTGACAGTGTCCAGCAGGTCCGTCATTATATAATATATACCTGTCCTGCAGTAGTGATATATATATATATTTTTTATATCATTATCATCCAGTCTATACTAGCAGACGCAGTACGGTAGTCCACGGCTGTAGCTACCTCTGTGTCGGCACTGGCAGTCGCTCGTCCATAATTGTATACCTACCTGTGGTGGTTTTTTTTTTCTATCTTCTTCATACTAGTAGTTTAGGAGTCTGCAGTGCTGACAGTGTCCAGCAGGTCCGTCATTATACAATATATACCTGTCCTGCAGTAGTGATATATATATATTTTTTATATCATTATCATCCAGTCTATACTAGCAGACGCAGTACGGTAGTCCACGGCTGTAGCTACCTCTGTGTCGGCAGTCGCTCGTCATCCATAAGTATACTAGTATCCATCCATCTCCATTGTTTACCTGAGGTGCCTTTTAGTTGTGCCTATTAAAATATGGAGAACAAAATTGTTGAGGTTCCAAAAATAGGGAAAGAACAAGATCCACTTCCACCTCGTGCTGAAGCTGCTGCCACTAGTCATGGCCGAGACGATGAAATGCCATCAACGTCGTCTGCCAAGGCTGATGCCCAATGTCATAGTACAGAGCATGTAAAATCCAAAACACCAAATATCAGTAAAAAAAGGACTCAAAAATCTAAAATAAAATCGTCGGAGGAGAAGCGTAAACTTGCCAATATGCCATTTACCACACGGAGTGGCAAGGAACGGCTGAGGCCCTGGCCTATGTTCATGGCTAGTGGTTCAGCTTCACATGAGGATGGAAGCACTCAGCCTCTCGCTAGAAAAATGAAAAGACTTAAGCTGGCAAAAGCACAGCAAAGAACTGTGCGTTCTTCGAAATCACAAATCCACAAGGAGAGTCCAATTGTGTCGGTTGCGATGCCTGACCTTCCCAACACTGGACGTGAAGAGCATGCGCCTTCCACCATTTGCACGCCCCCTGCAAGTGCTGGAAGGAGCACCCGCAGTCCAGTTCCTGATAGTCAGATTGAAGATGTCAGTGTTGAAGTACACCAGGATGAGGAGGATATGGGTGTTGCTGGCGCTGGGGAGGAAATTGACCAGGAGGATTCTGATGGTGAGGTGGTTTGTTTAAGTCAGGAACCCGGGGAGACACCTGTTGTCCGTGGGAGGAATATGGCCATTGACATGCCTGGTGAAAATACCAAAAAAATCAGCTCTTCAGTGTGGAAGTATTTCAACAGAAATGCAGACAACATTTGTCAAGCAGTGTGTTGCCTTTGTCAAGCTGTAATAAGTAGGGGTAAGGACGTTAACCACCTCGGAACATCCTCCCTTATACGTCACCTGAGCGCATTCATCATAAGTCAGTGACAAGTTCAAAAACTTTGGGCGACAGCGGAAGCAGTCCACTGACCAGTAAATCCCTTCCTCTTGTAACCAAGCTCACGCAAACCACCCCACAAACTCCCTCAGTGTCAATTTCCTCCTTCCCCAGGAATGCCAATAGTCCTGCAGGCCATGTCACTGGCAATTCTGACGAGTCCTCTCCTGCCTGGGATTCCTCCGATGCATCCTTGCGTGTAACGCATACTGCTGCTGGCGCTGCTGTTGTTGCTGCTGGGAGTCGATCGTCATCCCAGAGGGGAAGTCGTAAGACCACTTTTACTACTTCCACCAAGCAATTGACTGTCGAACAGTCCTTTGCGAGGAAGATGAAATATCACAGCAGTCATCCTGCTGCAAAGCGGATAACTGAGGCCTTGGCATCCTGGGCGGTGAGAAACGTGGTTCCGGTATCCATCATTACTGCAGAGCCAACTAGAGACTTGTTGGAGGTACTGTGTCCCCGGTACCAAATACCATCTAGGTTCCATTTCTCTAGGCAGGCGATACAGAAAATGTACACAGACCTCAGAAAAAGACTCACCAGTGTCCTAAAAAATGCAGTTGTACCCAATGTCCACTTAACCACGGACATGTGGACAAGTGGAGCAGGGCAGACTCAGGACTATATGACTGTGACAGCCCACTGGGTAGATGTATGGACTCCCGCCGCAAGAACAGCAGCGGCGGCACCAGTAGCAGCATCTCGCAAACGCCAACTCTTTCCTAGGCAGGCTACGCTTTGTATCACCGCTTTCCAGAATACGCACACAGCTGAAAACCTCTTACGGCAACTGAGGAAGATCATCGCGGAATGGCTTACCCCAATTGGACTCTCCTGTGGATTTGTGGCATCGGACAACGCCAGCAATATTGTGTGTGCATTAAATCTGGGCAAATTCCAGCACGTCCCATGTTTTGCACATACCTTGAATTTGGTGGTGCAGAATTATTTAAAAAACGAGAGGGGCGTGCAAGAGATGCTGCCGGTGGCCAGAAGAATTGCGGCACACTTTCGGCGTACAGGCACCACGTACAGAAGACTGGAGCACCACCAAAAACGCCTGAACCTGCCCTGCCATCATCTGAAGCAAGAAGTGGTAACGAGGTGGAATTCAACCCTCTATATGCTTCAGAGGTTGGAGGAGCAGCAAAAGGCCATTCAAGCCTATACAACGGAGCACGATATAGGAGGTGAAATGCACCTGTCTCAAGCGCAGTGGAGAATGATTTCAACGTTGTGCAAGGTTCTGCAACCTTTTGAACTTGCCACACGTGAAGTCAGTTCAGACACTGCCAGCCTGAGTCAGGTCATTCCCCTCATCAGGCATTTGCAGAAGAAGCTGGAGACATTGAAGGAGGAGCTAACACAGAGCGATTCCGCTAGGCATGTGGGACTTGTGGATGGAGCCCTTAATTCGCTTAACAAGGATTCACGGGTGGTCAATCTGTTGAAATCAGAGCACTACATTTTGGCCACCGTGCTCGATCCTAGATTTAAAACCTACCTTGGATCTCTCTTTCCGGCAGACACAAGTCTGCTGGGGTTTAAAGAACTGCTGGTGAGAAAATTGTCAAGTCAAGCGGAACGCGACCTGTCAACATCTCCTCCTGCACATTCTCCCGCAACTGGGGGTGCGAGGAAAAGGATCAGAATTCCGAGCCCACCCGCTGGCGGTGATGCAGGGCAGTCTGGAGCGACTGCTGATGCTGACATCTGGTCCGGACTGAAGGACCTGACAACGATTACGGACATGTCGTCTACTGTCACTGCATATGATTCTCTCCCCATTGAAAGAATGGTGGAGGATTATATGAGTGACCGCATCCAAGTAGGCACGTCAGACAGTCCGTACTTATACTGGCAGGAAAAGGAGGCAATTTGGAGGCCCTTGCACAAACTGGCTTTATTCTACCTAAGTTGCCCTCCCACAAGTGTGTACTCCGAAAGAGTGTTTAGTGCCGCCGCTCACCTTGTCAGCAATCGGCGTACGAGGTTACATCCAGAAAATGTGGAGAAGATGATGTTCATTAAAATGAATTATAATCAATTCCTCCGTGGAGACATTCACCAGCAGCAATTGCCTCCACAAAGTACACAGGGAGCTGAGATGGTGGATTCCAGTGGGGACGAATTGATAATCTGTGAGGAGGGGGATGTACACGGTGATATATCGGAGGATGATGATGAGGTGGACATCTTGCCTCTGTAGAGCCAGTTTGTGCAAGGAGAGATTAATTGCTTCTTTTTTGGTGGGGGTCCAAACCAACCCGTCATTTCAGTCACAGTCGTGTGGCAGACCCTATCACTGAAATGATGGGTTGGTTAAAGTGTGCATGTCCTGTTTATACAACATAAGGGTGGGTGGGAGGGCCCAAGGACAATTCCATCTTGCACCTCTTTTTTCTTTCATTTTTCTTTGCGTCATGTGCTGTTTGGGGAGTAGTTTTTGGAAGGGCCATCCTGCGTGACACTGCAGTGCCACTCCTAGATGGGCCAGGTGTTTGTGTCGGCCACTTGGGTCGCTTATCTTAGTCACACAGCTACCTCATTGCGCCTCTTTTTTTCTTTGCGTCATGTGCTGTTTGGGGGGTGTTTTTTGGAAGGGCCATCCTGCGTGACACTGCAGTGACACTCCTAGATGGGCCAGGTGTTTGTGTCGGCCACTAGGGTCACTTAGCTTACTCACACAGCTACCTCATTGCGCCTCTTTTTTTTCTTCTTTGCGTCATGTGCTGTTTGGGCGGTGTTTTTTGGAAGGGCCATCCTGCGTGACACTGCAGTGCCACTCCTAGATCGGCCAGGTGTTTGTGTCGGCCACTTGGGTCGCTGAGCTTAGTCATCCAGCGACCTCGGTGCAAATTTTAGGACTAAAAATAATATTGTGAGGTGTGAGGTGTTCAGAATAGACTGAAAATGAGTGGAAATTATGGTTATTGAGGTTAATAATACTTTGGGATCAAAATGACCCCCAAATTCTATGATTTAAGCTGTTTTTTAGGGTTTTTTGAAAAAAACACCCGAATCCAAAACACACCCGAATCCGACAAAAAAAATTTGGTGAGGTTTTGCCAAAACGCGTTCGAACCCAAAACACGGCCGCGGAACCGAACCCAAAACCAAAACACAAGCACCTGAAAAATTTCCGGTGCTCATCACTAGTAACTACAATGACTAAGCTCCCCTTTCCTCCTCATTTCCCCTAACTTGCCTGGTGGTGGTGGGGGGAGCATTACAGCAGCAGCGGCAGACCTGGAGGCGGCGGGAAGCCCAGTGCATGCAGCGGCTGGTGCTCTTCCCTATCCTTCCTCCTCCTCTGCCCTCCCAGCCAGCAGAAGTGGCAGCATCAACGGCGCCTGCACTCTCCTGAGCCGGGGGCCCTGCACAGGGTAATTCTGAACATGACAACCCAGGTGAGAAAGGGGGAAGGGGCAGCTGGGCTGTGTTGGAAGTGACTGGGCAGCTCTCCCTCGATCCTCTACAGCAGGCTTTTTCAACCAGTGTGCCGTGACCAGTTGCAAGGTGTGCCAAGGAGTCAGAGTCGCTGCCTGCACATTCAGAGCAAACTGTGGCCCAGGCTCTTCTTATAGGATCAGTCGTGCCCTGCCTGTGGCTTATGCCTTGAAGACGCGGCGGTGTGACATCATAGGTCACGGCCACCGCGTCTTACCACCCAGCCAGCCCACTTGCCTGCATACACATCTTCCAGTTCCCGCCCGCATCCACAACTTTCCCTGCCTACCCTCATCCACACTTGCCCGACCGCCCACTGCTCTGTATTTGCAGCACTCCACTATGAACATCCCCCACCACTGAGGGACAGGGAGGAGGACAGCTGATGGGTAGGGGCTAATATTTGTTATTTTATTTCTCCTGTGGAGAGCAATAGGATTTATGGGGGGAACAATGTGATTTATTTATGTGGGGAGCAAAAGGATTTATGTAGGGAGCAACATGATTTATGTGGGGAGCAATGATATTGTTTTTTCTGTGTGGGCTAATGTATGTGTGGATTATTTTTTTTACTGTGATGGCCAATGTGTGTGTTTTTTTTCCCGTGGGGAACTGATAGTGTGCCCTGGCAATTTTAAAATATTGTTCAGTGTGCCGTGAGTTAAAAAAGGTTGAAAATCACTGCTCTACAGCCACCCGGGTGAATATAGCAGTCATATGGATGTTGTACAGAAGGGCAGAAGCCAGTGCCTCCCCAGTCAATGATCTCACTGCACGTCACTGCTGGTACTATAGGGCATCACTTTCAGTTTAGCTTTCACTGGTTGTCGCTCCATAGATATTCTTTTTCTTTACATCCTCGTGTACACATGTAAAAAATACAGGAAAAATATCATAGTGTTGTAACTTTTGACCAATGAGCTAATACTGCTTGTGGCACAATTTAGCACATCTACGATCAGTTTCACAGACATGTGGGGGGACGCCCAGCACAGGGCTAGTCCGCCCCGCACGCCTGGCCCTATCCCCCTGCACAGGTACAAAAGTATCGCGCGGCAGCGCTGTGGCAGGGAGCTACTTGCCACGTCCTGGTTTGCAGCGGCTGTGTGTGACATCACGCAGGTGCCATGGCCCGCCCCACCTCCGTTGTCCAGACCACGCCCCGCCAGCGGCATCCTAACGCCGTTGGCACACACCCTCCCATCCTGCAACTGCCTCTGCCTGTCAATCAGGCAGAGGAGATTGCAGCCCAGAGATGTTGTTATCATCTCACTGGGCTCCCGGGGTACGTGTGCGCACTCCACAAAAAAATTCAGGCTGCAATCGCTGCCGCTGCAGCGATGAAGTCTGAATTATCCCCATTGTTCACAAAATTCAAATTCATTTTCTTAATTAACTGATCTGTGATTGATTTGTTAATGGTACCCCTACTTCCCATTTTAATAGTTTGGGTATATCCCATAAGTCTTATTTGAAGAACTCCATGATAGATTTAATATTTCGATCCTATGTTACTGTTATATTTTTAAGATGCAGCTCCTGAAGTCACACTAAAACAAGGAGTGGAAGAAGCAGTAATAGCGCACTCAGGTCTGACTAGAGACAGCTTTATAAAGGTCCATAAGGGGCGGGGCTTGTTGTGCGGTCAAGTCGGAAAGAAATAGTTTTATTAGTGCTATTCAGTGGTTATTCACTGGAGTAAGGCAGCCATCACCATTGAATAACAATTGTTAGGTGCTTGTGCATGTATTGCGGTTACAGAATGTATAGTAAACATATCCAAAGCATGACCATACCTTACACAAGACACTGCAAAAGCTCTATCCCATGCTCTCATTATCTCCCGCATTGATTATTTCAGTAGTCTTCTTACTCTTACCAAGAGTACTCTTACTCTTACTGCAAAACTAATTTTCCTTGTTAGACATTCATCATCTGCGGATCTACTCTCTCAGTCCCTCCATTTGTTACTTGTATTCTACCCTATACAATATAAAATACTTTTACTCACATACAAGGCCATTAACCAAACTACACCTATGTAGATCTTTTCGCTTATCTCAAAATATTTCCCAACCCGACCTCTTCGCTTTTCACAAGATCTACGTCTTTCATCCAAACACATTAATTCTCTCCCATTCACGACTGCAGCACTTTCTTTGGACTGCACCTACTCAGTGGAATGCCTTCTCAGGAACAATAACACACTCCTCTAGTCTCAAAAATGTTCAAGTGTTCCCTGAAGACTCACCTCTTCCCCCAAGCTTATCAAATTCCGGAACCACCCACATAACCTTCTTAAACTTTCCTGTCCAATTACATCCCCTCTGTACAGTCCACTCATATTCTTACATAGTTTCTCTTTCTTCACTTTCCCATCCTCTTGACCCCAACATTACTGTGTGACTATATCATACCGTCCACCAAGAACCTTTGCAATCTGGTGGACCATTATGCAACAGATAATACCTACGCTTGTGTATGGGTGGTCTTCAGTATGCCGACGGCCGGGACCGCAACCAGCATACCGGCGCCGGGATCCCGACCACCGGCATGCCGACACATATTTTCCCTCTTGGGCGTCCACGACCCCCCTAGAGGTAGAATAAATAGCGTGTTGGAGCACGCCACCGTGCCCGCAAGAGGCTTACTAGCGCTCACCCAGATATTGATATGCCGGCGGTCGGGATCCCGGCACCGGTATGCTGGGCCCCGGGATCCCGGCCGCCGGCCACTCATACTACACCCCTTGTGTATCAATGCCTATTTCCCTATAGATTGTAAGCTTGCAAGCAGAGCCTTCCTACATCTATGACTGTCTGTTATTACCCAATTTTGTTTTATCACTGTTGTTTCCAGTTGTAAAACGCAACAGAATATGCTGCGATATATAAAAAACTGTAAATAAATAAAATAGAAAAACAATGCGACTACAAAAATGTATCTATTGGAGGCTTATGCTTTCTTAAATGTTCAGGAAATAATTGTAATATACGCTTATACCTAACAACTTAAAGAATTCCTCAATTTAATTTAATCCATCATGGATTGGGTCCAAATTGTTTTGATAGAACATTCTGTTAATAGATAATCATTATGCAACTTTTGAAAAAGCAGAAATGGTGAGAGATCAGTGTGTTTCTGCAACTCATGCTTGATGTTGGTTTAATGATAAAAGTGTTATCTAAGGTAAACGCAAAGACAAGGTAGGAGGAATATCATAGCCTAAATAAAGTACACAAAACATACTATTTTATTGACTGTGTTGCAAAGTCCCTAATGTGGGCTCCTGGAAACATCCCTGCACTGGATGGTTATCTAGTATAAATAAGATACATTTCTAATGTCATACTAGCAGATCAGTGATTGTTTCTTTTAATTTCAACTTTAGATACTTCAGTCTCCAAAATAATACAAGTTGAACTGACATAAACCAAAAAATAGCAGAAACTACTACTACCGCTACGGTTGTGTATATTTTCTCTTCGTGATCAGGACTAGGAAGTAACATAACAAGAAGGCAGTAGATAACTTCCGCCCTTACAGCACCTAAATGTTTCTCCATTCACCAATCGTTTGAGGGTATTTCATTTTATCCATGCACCATTGGACGCTCGCCACGCTTTGGGCTCGGTGTCTCGCTCCGCTCCGCTTCCCACAGGTTACTATTCCAAATAGTTTGTGACATGGACCCAGAGGCTTATGGGAAAGGTCCTCTCCACAAAGAGAAACTAGATGCTATCCATCCGACCACTACAACTACTAGCTATTAATATAGCAGTTTTCTCCCAGTGAGACTCAAAGTACTTTAGATTTATCATTTAAAAAAAACCCACAAGATACAAAATACACTTAACAGGAAAGAGAACTAAGCATTTAGTTTAAACAGGCATCTAGGGTTTGTATTGTTTTAAACAGAGCAAAGGACAGGTACAGTTATGTATCATCTGCATAGCAGTGGTAGACCAGGCCATGATGTTGGATTATTTCTCCCAGCTGTAGCATGTATACTGCAGAAAACATGGGAGATAATATAGGGGCAGATGTATTAACCTGGAGAAGGCATAAGGAACCAGTGATAAGTGCAAGGTGAAAGACACCAGCCAATCAGCTCCAATATGTAAATTAACAGTTAGGATCTGATTGGCTGGTTCCTTTATCACCTTACACTTATCACTGGTTTATCACTTCCTTATGCCTTCTCCAGGTTAATACATCTGCCCCATAGAACCTTGTGGAACACCACATGGCAGTGGCACTGGTGATGATGAATATACTCCAGATGAAACTCTCTGTGACCTGCCAGTTAGAAATAATTTGAACCAACTAGGGACTGTGTTGTAAAGTTCACACAAATTTTTCAAGCACTGAATTCGAATCCCATGGTGCATGGTATCAAATGCTGTAGAGAGATCTAGAAGAATTGGGATTGAAAAGTTACCCCTGTCTCTTACCATCATGAGATCATTAAGCACACATACAGTGTCGGACTGGGGCATGAAGGGTCCACCGGGGGGATGCAGTTATAGGGGCCCATACTAAAGGGTGTGGCCAGTCTACAAAGGGGGTGTGGCCAGCGTCCACAGAGGCTTGAAATACACAATAGTCTAGTGCAGTGTAATACAACATATCTACCGTATAATACAAGTGCACAGTCTGGAACCTGATCCCTAGAGGAAGGAGTGGGCCCTCAGGCAGTGGGGCCTACCGCTGGTTTCCCTGGTACTCCTGTGAGCCAGTCCGACCCTGCACACATACCAGGGTTGTTTAAAAAACAAAAAACAAAACTGAATAGTATTGCTAAAATCATAATCTACAGTATAAAAAAAACATAACACATATACAAAATCAAATGAATAATTATCACACACTGTATTTATTAGGTAAGTCTCTTAAGAAACTGAGCCACAGAGTCAAAATCTCTGTATAATTGGGATCCGTTCAAGATACCGCTGGCATCACAGCAGTCAGAATTCTGACGCCAGAATCCCGACACTCCTTGGAATGCCAGCATCCTGATAGGTCTGCCGGGACTCGTCCATGGTAAGCCGCGCGGGGGGGGGGGGGGGGGGGGGGGGCAAGGGGGTTTAGGTTTAGACTGCGGGAAGGGGGGGAGGGGTTAGGTTTAGGCATCACTGGGGAGAGTTAGGGTTAGGGTATGGGTTAGGGGGGTGAGGTTAGGATTAGGCTGCGGGAAGGGAGGGTTAGGGTAAGGAGGGAATGTATTGTGTGACCTCATGAGAATAGGGTATGACTTCAAGACACCCCCCTATTTTCATCACTATAGGGGTCAAGCCCTGCATTCCTGATGCTGGTCTGCCCCCGGAGTCTCTGCCTGGACTGCCGGCTCCTGCTCAGTAATAGGAGCCGGACGCTGAACCATAATGTCACAGTGCAGCATCCTGCTCTCTGTCTCCCAGGAGGAGTCAGCATTTTGGTGTCACTACCCTAAACAAAATAACTAAGCACATGAATGCCCTCTTCTCCAAACTGAAAGTGAGCCTAAGCAAGTACAAATGTATTTAGCATAGCATCAATTGTCCAGGATTTCCATATATAGGAGCTGATTCTGAATTGTGGGCTAAGCAAAAAAAGCAAGTAACTGTCTCTAGAACAAACCATGGTGGTCATTCCGAGTTGTTCGCTCGCTGCCGATTTTCGCAGTGCAGCGATCAAGTGAAAAAATGGCAAAAATGCGCATACGCATGGTACGCAGTGCGCATGCGCTAAGTACTTTCACACAAAACTTTGTCAATTTACACAAGCTCGAGCAACGTTTTTTCATCGCTCGAGTGATCGTAGTGTGATTGACAGGAAGTGGGTGTTTCTGGGAAACTGGCCATTTTCAGGGAGTGTGCTAAAAAACGCAGGCGTGCCAGGTAAAAACGCAGGAGTGGCTGGAGAAACGGGGGAGTGGCTGGCCAAACGCAGGGCGTGTTTGTGACATCAATCCAGGAACTAAACGGACTGAGTTGATCGCAATCTAGGAGTAGGTCTGGAGCTACTCAGAAACTGCAGGGAATTATTTAGTAGCAGTTCTGCTAATCTTTCGTTCGCTATTCTGCCAAGCTAAGATACACTCCCAGAGGGCGGCGGCCTAGCGTTTGCAATGTTGCTAAAAGCAGCTAGCGAGCGAACAACTCGGAATGAGGGCCCATGTTGCTGTGCTAGGAGGGTAAATACATTTCTTTTTTCTTTTTTGCAAGTAGGATAAATACTGGCTGCTTTTATATGTAGCCCACATGTACTGGACAGCTTTATTTTTACAATGCAGTTTAGATTTGAGTTTGGACACCCCCCTCTCAAATCTAAATCTTTCTACACCTCAGTCCCAATCCCTTACGTGCATGACATCGCGCGGAGGGGGCGAGGCCGCCAGAAGCAGGAAATGCAGCGCTGTCTCGAGGTTCCTGAGGACGCTCCGAGTTGCTCTACAAATTGCAGGGGGGCATGCCCGGAGCTGCAGCAGTGATCCTGGCTGCGGGGTGTGCTTTCCAGGTACCTTGATAACCAGTAGTACGGGCCGTGGTGGAGCAGTACGGCACCATTGCACACCCCTGGTTACTGCCTTGGGAATGTGTATAGTCATTCTGCTGCCTCAGGCAACAAGTGAAATGGAGTCCTCCTCCTCCTGCCTTACAGGTTTTCCATAACAACCTAACACAGAACATTCCAATTCTTCACCAGTCAGAACTGGCAGGGCCGTTGCTACCATTGGGCGAAACTAAGCAGTCTGGGGTTATCACGGTCTACGGAGCACCTTAAACACGATATGAGTATTTTGGGTACCTGAAAACTTTGGTACGGGAGGCCTTCTTGTGAATGCACAATAGAAATTAAAGCCAAGATTTTAGTTCTATGTGCTAAAAACAAAATAATTGTATTAAAAAATATATGACTATCTATATAATTAAAAAAAAAAGTGAATGCAAACTTTTCTTTTACAAGTGAAATATACATTATGGTAAGAACTTACCGTTGATAACGGTATTTCTCCACAGGTTCCACAGGATAACACTGGGATACGATGAAGCAACAGTGGATTTGCACCAACCAGTCAAAGCTTTTCGGCTCCCCAGCATGCAACGGGCCTGTCCATATATCCCCGTCTCCTGGCTCAGGCAAATCAGATGTATTCGAAAGCTCAAGGCAGGAGCATCATAGATAGCCCTAATCAGGCAAGAAGAACACACATATATCCCCTTCCGTACCAGAAGGAAGAGGTTAGTGAGTAAATGGATCCTTAAATCAGGGGCATCAGGGTGGGATCCCTGTGGAACCTGTGGATTTAGGAGAAATACCGTTATCAACGGTAAGCTCTTTCCATAGCGTATATTTCTCCAGCAGGGTCCACAGTTTATCCACAGGATAACATTGGGATTTCCCAAAGCAATTTAGTGCTGGGGATGCTCCTGATTGGACAGGAGAATCCTTTGCCCGAATTCAGCGTCATGAGAGGCAAAGGTATCGATGGCATAATTTCTAATGTATGTGTTAATGGAAGATCATGTGGCTGCCTTACATATCTGTTCTGCTGAAGCACCACGTTGTGCTGCCCATAATCGACCTACCTTACGAGTAGAGTGAGCAGAGACATTAGCTGGAACAGGGAGATCAGCTTGAGAATATGCTTCTGAAATTGTCATCCGAAGCCACCTTGCCAGTGTCTACTTATCAGCAGGCCATCATCTCTTGTGAAATCCGTAGAGAATGAAGAGAGAATATGTCTTTCTGATGGCGCTGGTACGATCCACGTAGATCCTTAAGGCACAGACAACGTCCAGCGATGCATCTCCGGCAAAAAGGCCCGGTACCTGGAAAGCCGGGACTACAATTTCTTCGTTAAGGTGGAATTTAGACACCACCTTGGGAAGATACCCAGATCTAGTTCTGAGAACTGCTTTATCTGGATAAAAAATCAGAAATGAGGAACGACATGACAATGCCCCTGAATCTGATACTCTTCTAACTGACGCCATGGCCAGTAGAAAAAGAACTTTAGCTTTTAACCATTTAAGATCCACTTTAAGTGGTTCAAATGGGGCAACTTGAAGGGCATTTAGGGCTAAATTTAAGTCCCAAGGCACTGTAGGAGGAACAAAAGGAGGTTGAATGCGCAGCATTCTCTGGAAAAAAGTACACACATCCTGTAAGTTGGCAATTTTCTTTTGGAACCATACAGTCAATGCTGATACTTGCACTCTCAACGAAGCCACCTTCAAACAATTATCCATTCCTGCCTGAAGGAATGCTAAGACCCTGGAAACTCTGAAAGACTTAGGGTCCATTTTCCGTTCACTGCACCAATGAATACAGGTTTGCCATATTCAGTGATAAATGTGAGCTGGGGAAGGTTTCCTTGCTCTGAGCATTGTTTGAATTACCTGTTGTGAGAATCCTCTTGACTTCAGGAAAGAGGTTTCAAGAGCCACGCTGTCAAAGACAGTTGATCCAGATGTCTGTGATAACAAGGACCCTGCATCAGTAGATCTGGACATTAAGGGAGCAGGAGTGGAGCATCCATCGACATTCTCTGCATATCTGTGTACCAATACCTTCTGGGCCAAACCGGAGCTATTAGTATCATTGGACTCTTTCCTTGCTTTATCTTTCTCACCACCCTGGGTAATAGGGTGATTAGAGGAAACACATAAGCCAGATGAAAGTCCCATCTCACTGACAGGGCATCCACAAAGATCGCTCTGGGATCCTTTGTACTTGACCCATATGCAAGAACTTTGTTGTTCTGATGGGACACCATGAGATCTCTCTCTGGCAACCCCCACTTGTCTACTAGGGTCTGGAAGACCTCCAGGTGTAGAACCCATTCGCTTGCTGGTGGAGATAAGCTACCATTACCACCATAATCTTGGAAATACTCTGGGGGCTGTGGCTAACCCAAAAGGTAGGGCCTGGAACTGAAAATGCTATTGGAGGATAGCGTACCTGAGATAGCACTGATGGGACAGTGCTATAGGAACATGTAGTTAAGCATCCTCTATATCCAGGGATACCATATAATCCCCTGGTTTCATGGCCAAAATGATGGAACGTAAAGTCTCCATATGAAACCGAGGTACCTAAATGTACTTGTTCAGCACTTTGAGATTGAGAATGGGCCGAAATGACCCATTTGGTTTCTGAACTAGAAACAGGTTGGAGTAAAAACCCTGTCCTCATTGCGCAGGAGGAACTGGAATGAATACCCAAGCAGCCACTGCCTTTGCCATCCAAGCTGAAGCCATGGTTGGCCTTATGACTGTCCCAGACAGGGAAAAATGGTTTTTAAAAAACCATCCACTCTCCTATCCATGACATCATTTAATGATGTTGAAGGCAAAGGTTATGTAGATTTTCGCACTAATCGAATCACATGCGTATCTACTTTAGGAGTCACCTCCCTTTTTAAACAATCCCCAGCTGGAAGAGGATAATTGGAATTCCATTTCTTAGGAATTCTAAACTTCTTATTGGGCGTAGCCCAAGCCTCTTCCATGATTTCCGTCAGCTGATCTGACCCTGGAAACTCAGTCTTACCTGTTTTGAGACATTTAAACACAGGTGCCTTGGTTTTTAACACAGGCTCTGCTGAATCCTCTAAGGATCGAATGGCTTTCATTGCTTTAATTAACTCTGCTATATCCACTGAGCTGAGACCTTCCTCCTCCTCTTCGTATGCTGAAGCAGAGTTTATTGAGCTTTCATCCTCCGATGAATCCTCATCTGAAACATGTGTAGCCTGTGAGGATGAAGATTTACTTACCACTGGCTTACCAGCCTGTTTCTTTTGAGAGGCTGCTGCTGGAAGTGATAATCCGCAGGTGGGAAGCTGCATGTAAGGGTTAATCGTGTAACCTATCCCTAGTACAGGAGTTAGAGGAATTATCCGTTCAGCTATACTGGATAATGTCTGTGCAAACATAGCCCAAGGTGGATCAACCTGCACCTGAATCTGCCTTGTATTTTTCAAGAGACCCTGGTGAAAGCTAAAACAATTTGCACACAAATCATCCTGAACCAGATCCTGAGAGGTTAACACAGCTTTGAAAGACAAACATGATATGAGTGTTGGTGTTGCTGTGAGTGTATATTCCTCACCTTTGCCGCTCTTAGACATGATAAATAATCAACACTTCCACAGTGTTCTACACAAGTTGTGACTGTAATCACTTTAAGCTTTTTAAATTGACCTACAATCTGACCCTACCCATTCACTAGCATTGAGAATCGGAATAGAAAAAAACTGACAGAATATATAGTAAAGTCAGCAATCACACTAGCAGTCAGTCACATGTTATACATTAGTATAATAAGCAATATGTGCACATCATCAACTACAACTACATTTCAAGTATGTAGAAGAACATATTACTGAGCCATGTTTAAACAGATCTACCGTATTCAGACGCATAGCGAAAGAAAACAACAGTAATAGTATACAGACTCATATGCAATAGGCACTTATCAAACTATTCGTACTCAAAAAGGTACTAAGTCAAAGAGACTTAGTGCTGTATAACTGTACTCAGTAGAGTGGGATACAGGGAGACTCACCTCGCTTTCAGTACCGATCAATATGTTAGCGAATGCTACTAGTGTTCACTGCCGCTCCATGAACCTATAGTGAACACAGACGCTCAGTGAACACAGACGCACCCATCACACAGCCGCCTATGCTATGCCTGGGTCCCCTTCATGTACAGCGTCTGAGATGGAAGTGGGAAACAGTTCATGGCGGGAGACTCTGAGAAAACTGGTCATGAACTGGGGGGAGGGGCGACCAGGAGAGCATCTGACTCCCCACTGCTGACATCAGCCCTAAGGATCGTGGCCTCATACTATTCCTGGAGCCTCTGATCCCTAAGGTCTAGCGCTGGTGCACCTGAGGTGGCAGCTTCCTCCCAAAACAGTGCGTCTGTGTCCATTATTCCCTTCTAAGTGGAACTGATGCCTTACCTTCTTCCCGTGCTCCGGCCACAGCCTGGTAACGTCTGCTGGACCTGCTAGTATCTCCGACACAGACGCCCGCCGAAACAACACTGTACTCGTGGGTAAGCGTTGTCGCAAGCCGGCGGAGAGTTGTTGGAGCGACTCTTTCTAAGGTATGTATAAGACACTTTTAGGAAAGATAACTCAAGAAAAAATATTAAGACTATAAAAATAAAATAAGAAAGCTTAGGGCTGCTAAAAACCAGCAGCCTTCTGATCATGGTCAGGCTCCTGCCGCACCAAACAAAAAACTGATTTGCCTGAGCCGGAAGGCAGGGATATATGGACGGGCCCGTTGCATGCTGGGAGGGCGAAAAGCTTTGACCGATTGATGAAAATCCGCTGTCGCTTCATCATATCCCAATGTTATCCTGTGGATAACCTGTGGACCCTGCAGAAGAAATATTATTTAAACTGCTGTAAAAGAATGTTTCTCTTTTTCTTCTTCTAGCAATGCCAACTTGAGATACTTCATAAGTAGGCTTCACCATGCATGGGTGATAATCCTTTTGATGTGTAGTGATAAGGAGCTCTGGGCCTAATGCAGAGATGTACACAGTACTGCCGCTTTTTGGGGGCGTGAATGGGCGATGACAGCCAGGATTTCTGAGAATGGGGCACATAAGGGTTTATATTTACTAAGTAGTGGGTTTCCAAAGCCACAATCATCATCATTTTTTCCTACCGGACTTAAACCACCAATAATATGAAATGCTAAACATGCCTGATATTGCATTTAGTATTATTGCCATTTTAAATCATTCAGACAAAACCACTGACCACCAGCGGCTTTGGAAACACGATGCTTAGAGACTATAGCCCCAGATATATTTCCTATATGTAAAAGCAAACAATGACCCCTCCTTTTGATAACATGTGTACATGTAATAATTAAAGGGAAAAACATTTGCTGGGAAAAGGTGAATTTTAAAATATGCATTTTTCTTCTTTACAAAAGATAGTTATTTTCAAGCTGTAATTGCCTCTACGGCAATACCTGTCACCCATCTCTTATATCTCTTCTAAAACGAATTGCTTCTGTGATAACGGTAAAGGTGTCACTTTCTGGGGTACTCATTTTTGTTCTTTAACAAGTAAAGAGGAGATCAGTGCTTCACACCAAATAGTCTCCTAATCTATTACAGGTTGAGTATCCCATATCCATATATTCCGAAATACGGAATATTCCGAAATACGGACTTTTTTGAGTGAGAGTGAGATAGTGAAATCTTTGTTTTTTGATGGCTCAGTGTACACAAACTTTGTTTAATACACAAAGTTAATAATATTGTATTAAATGACCTTCAGGCTGTGTATACAAGGTGTATATGAAACATAAATGAATTGTGTGTATGTACACACACTTTGTTTAATGCACAAAGTTATAAAAAGTATTGGCAAAAATTACCTTCAGGCTGTGTGTAAAAGGTGTATATGAAACATAAATGCATTCTGTGCTTAGATTTAGGTCCCATCACCATGAAATCTCATTATGGTATCTAATTATTCCAAAATACGGAAAAATCCGTTATCCAAAATACCTCTGGTCCCAAGCATTTTGGATAAGGGATACTCAACCTGTATGATGTTTGCATATGGCAGTAGTTGGAGGAAATAGGAAAAGATAACCTGTGCAGGGATTTTCATTATTTAGGAAGATATGAGTGTAGGGAAGAGCAAAACATAAGGATCCTGTTAAAATTAGAGATGAGCGGGTTCGGTTCCTCGGAATCCGAACCCGCCCGAACTTCATGTTTTTTTACACGGGTCCGAGCGACTCGGATCTTCCCGCCTTGCTCGGTTAACCCGAGCGCGCCCCGAACGTCATCATCACGCTGTCGGATTCTCGCGAGGCTCGGATTCTATCGCGAGACTCGGATTCTATATAAGGAGCCGCGCGTCGCCGCCATTTTTCACACGTGCATTGAGATTCATAGGGAGAGGACGTGGCTGGCGTCCTCTCCGTTTATAGAGATTCGAGAAGAGAGTGAGACAGAGAGAGACACAGTAGTAATTTGGGGAGCATTAGGAGGAGTACTACTACTACTAGTACTTGCTGAAGTGATAGAGAGAGATAGTGTGACTGTATTATCTGACTTGTGGGGGAGACACTGACAGTGGGGAGCAGTTAGAGTCTGAGAGCAGGACTCAGGACTCAGGAGTACATAATATAACGTACAGTGCACACTTTTGCTGCCAGAGTGCCAGCCACACTGCCATTGTTTGTGACCACACTGACCACCAGTATAATATATATTGTGATTGTCTGCTTAGGAGTACTACTTGCAAGTTGCTGATAGTGTGACCAGTGACCTGACCACCAGTTTAATAATCACCACCAGTTTATGAGTTTAATATATATCTCCTATATAATAGCCCAGATCTGTGATCTTGTGATTCATTTGCTAACGCTGGGCGGAGTCACAACAGTGGGCGGAGTTAGTCAAATGAGTCACAGATCTGGCCAAATCTAGAGGACACAGGAGCAGCTGCAGAAGCAGATAGTATGGACATGGCACAGGCAGGGTGCATACCTCCCAGCTTTCACACACACACACACACACACACACACACACACACACACACACACACACGGCGAAAAGGGGGCGTGGCTTCACGGGAGGGCCCCGTTTTCGTCAGTGAGGGGGCATGCCCAGCGCTCTGTGAGCTGCTGGCATGCCCCCAGGGGCTGATTATGAGTCCGGGGGGCACAGGGTACTTGAGACAGGGGAGCCCTATCTCATTGCTGTGCCTGCTGTGGGGTTGGGGGCGTGGCCTAATCGCGGGACGCGAGGTCACGCCCCATTATGCAAATTCCGGGATTTTTTTTATTTTTTTTTTTAAAGGAATTTTGGCCCCTCAGCTAGGGCTAAATCCAGAGGAGGTGGTCGCTCCCCCTATACACCCGCACAGGCAGAAGAAAGCAGGGAGACTGCTGCCTCCCTGTAACACCACAGACCTGCCAATACGCAGCAGCGTGCGCTGACTGTAGCACAATGCTGCCGCTGTTGCTGGCAGGACGGGGGAGCTTCAGAGCTGGGACAGAGCTACTCGAGCCGGGGGGGCCCCTAAAACTGTGGGGCCAACGGTACGTACCGCCTGCCCCCCCCCTTAATCCGGCTCTGCTGCTGGAACCCCCCCTTAATCCGTACCCCCTGATGCCCCCTCTCCCTCTGTCTCCACTATTCACCGCTGCTCTGCTAAGCAGAGCAGCGAGTACAGGAGCTTTCCAACTGCTTCCCCCCCCCCCCCCACCGCAGGACACTGCGACCCGCAGGTGGGACAGCGGGACAGACCCCAAAAAATGGGACTGTCCCGCGAAAATTGGGACATTTGGGAGGTATGAGGGAGTGTGAGGGGGTATGCCATACTTGACCCCCACATCAGCATACTCAGCAGGGTCTCTCTGGCGGGGAGGAGCGTCACATTCTGGCACACTCCACGCTTCTTGGCTGTAGTTTTGTGGGTCACCAGCCGCTGTGCACTTTCCGTACTGCCTCTGTTATCTCCAGCCCCTGCGACCCCACCGCTAGCTGCAGCGCTGCCACCCGCAGTGAGTTGCGCCCAGCTCCTTCACACACTTTAGCCGGCGGGTAGCGCTGCAGAAGTCCGCGCTGCTTGCAGGCTCTGACCCCCTCCTCCCTCCAGCATCAGCGTCTCCTGGGAGCTAACCAGTCACTCCCAGTCTCCCCTTACCATAGTGCCCAGCAGCCGTGAGGTCCGCGCCACGTGCATGCTATGACCCCCTCCTCCCTCCAGCCGCAGCATCTCCTGGGGGCTAACCAGTCACTCCCAGTCTCACCTTACCACAGTGCCCGGCAGCTGCGCGAGGTCTGCGGTGTGTGACTGAGGAGGGGGGGAGTGATGCGGACGGGCAGAGGAAGCAGGAATACAGCCTAAGAGAGTCAGCCATGCCAAGTCTCCACCAGCAGCAGATGCCAACAGGTTGGAGTGGAACAGCAGCAGCCAGCAGCAGTGACTCCGGTAAGACACATCTGTCTGTCACCACTGTTCTGTCCCTAATACCAATCTCTCCCGTGCCCTGTGTTCTGTCATGTCCCTGTCACCCCTGACCTTGCCCTGCCACCCTTATCCTGGCCCTTTCACCCTTATCCTGGCCCTTTCCACCCTTATCCTGGCCCTGTCACCCTTATGCTGGCCCTGCTACCCCTATCCTGGCCCTGTCACCCCTGTGCTTGCCCTGTCAACCCTATACTGGCCCTGTCACCCCTGTCCTGGTCCTGCCGCCCCCTACACTGACCCTGTCACCCTTATCCTGTCCCTGTCATTTCTGTCCTGGCCCCGTCGCCCATGTCCTGGCCCCGTCACCTCTGTCCTGGCCCCGTCACCCCTGTTCTGACCCTGTCACCCCTGTTCTGACCCTGTCACCCCTGTCCTGGCCCAGTCAACCCTGTTCTGACCCTGTCACCCCTGTCCTGGCCCTGTTACTGCATACCCTCCAACTACCTTTTTGGCAGGTACAGTACCCGCAGCACCTCCAGACCTCTCCCCAAAGCACCACACCTCCGCACCTTCCCCTCCACCACATGCGGCACTCCACCCCTCCCCACATGCTGTGCCTCCAGACCCCCTACACCACCCGCGGCTCCCACTCCTCCGCCCCTTCACCACCCCCAGCAATCTCCCAGGCCCCCTCCACCATTGACCCCCCCTTATATGTCTCCCCCACACCTGCCCCCCTCCACCCACAGCATCTGCAGACACCCTCCTCCATCCGCGGTCCCCCCCTCACCCACCCCTCCCCCACCAATGGCACCCCCGCACTTGCCCCACCACCACCTGCAGCACCTCCGGACCTCCTTCCCCATCTGCCGCAACACCCGTACCTGCACTCCCCTACCCATGGCGCCTACGGACCCCTACCCCACCAGTGGCACTCCCGCCCCTTCCCATCCCACAGCACCTCCGGAACCCTTCACCCATCTGCAACATCCCCACACCTGCCCCTCCCCCACCCATGGCACCCCTGCCCCTCCCCCACCTGCAGTGCCTCCGGACCCCTCCCCCATCTGCATCCCCCACTCCTCTGCCCCTCCCCCCACCCGCAGCACCTCCCAACCCTTCCCCATCCGGGCCCCACCCCCACTTCCGCCCCCCCTCCATCCGCAGCATCTACAGACACCATCCGCAGTACCCCCCGCACCCGCTACATTCTGTACATTGTGGCCTGCAGGTGCTGTTCACCGCCGTCGCAAGGGGCTGCGCCTCCTTCACCATCGCACACACCTTTCATTGTGCAATATTTAACCACTAACAAAGGAATGCAGGTGATACTCCATATAACACAAATATTGAACCCCAGAAAGGCATGCAAGGGTTAAGGGGGCGTAGCCCCTTGCGACGGTGTGAAGAGCGCCCGTAGGGCGCGATGAAGCACCTAGTTATATATATATATATATAATTGTATATAATATATATATAATATTGTATACCACCTAGCACCTACCCGTGGTTTTTTTTTTTTCTTTCTTCTTTATACATACTACTATAGTAGCTTACTGTAGCAGTCTGCGGTGCTGCTGAGCTGACAGTGTCCAGCAGGTCCGTCATCAGTCATTACATAATAAATATATAATATATATACCTGTCCGGCTGCAGTACTAGTGATATTATATATACATATATATTGATTTCATCTCATTATCATCCAGTCTATATTATCAGCAGACACAGTACGTTAGTCCACGGCTGTAGCTACCTCTGTGTCGGCACTCGGCAGTCCATCCATAATTGTATACCACCTACCCGTGGTTGTTTTTTTTTTCTTTCTTCTTTATACATACTACTATAGTAGCTTACTGTGCAGTCTGCGGTGCTGCTGAGCTGACAGTGTCCAGCAGGTCCGTCATCAGTCATTACATAATAAATATATAATATATATACCTGTCCGGCTGCAGTACTAGTGATATTATATATACATATA
The DNA here is from genome assembly GCF_028390025.1 of Pseudophryne corroboree. NCBI lineage: Eukaryota > Metazoa > Chordata > Amphibia > Anura > Myobatrachidae > Pseudophryne > Pseudophryne corroboree. The sequence goes on along the minus strand of NC_086447.1, from coordinate 324,693,113 downwards.
TATTGATTTCATCTCATTATCATCCAGTCTATATTATCAGCAGACACAGTACGTTAGTCCACGGCTGTAGCTACCTCTGTGTCGGCACTCGGCAGTCCATCCATAATTGTATACCACCTACCCGTGGATGTTTTTTTTTTCTTTCTTCTTTATACATACTACTATAGTAGCTTACTGTAGCAGTCTGCGGTGCTGCTGAGCTGACAGTGTCCAGCAGGTCCGTCACCAGTCATTACATAATAAATATATATACCTGTCCGGCTGCAGTACTAGTGATATTATATATACATATATATTGATTTCATCTCATTATCATCCAGTCTATATTAGCAGCAGACACAGTACGGTAGTCCACGGCTGTAGCTACCTCTGTGTCGGCACTCGGCAGTCCATCCATAAGTATACTAGTATCCATCCATCTCCATTGGTTACCTGAGGTGCCTTTTAGTTGTGCCTATTAAAATATGGAGAACAAAAATGTTGAGGTTCCAAAATTAGGGAAAGATCAAGATCCACTTCCACCTCGTGCTGAAGCTGCTGCCACTAGTCATGGCCGAGACGATGAAATGCCAGCAACGTCGTCTGCCAAGGCCGATGCCCAATGTCATAGTACAGAGCATGTAAAATCCAAAACACCAAATATCAGTAAAAAAAGGACTCCAAAACCTAAAGTAAAATTGTCGGAGGAGAAGCGTAAACTTGCCAATATGCCATTTACCACACGGAGTGGCAAGGAACGGCTGAGGCCCTGGCCTATGTTCATGGCTAGTGGTTCAGCTTCACATGAGGATGGAAGCACTCAGCCTCTCGCTAGAAAAATGAAAAGACTCAAGCTGGCAAAAGCACCGCAAAGAACTGTGCGTTCTTCGAAATCCCAAATCCACAAGGAGAGTCCAATTGTGTCGGTTGCGATGCCTGACCTTCCCAACACTGGACGTGAAGAGCATGCGCCTTCCACCATTTGCACGCCCCCTGCAAGTGCTGGAAGGAGCACCCGCAGTCCAGTTCCTGATAGTCAGATTGAAGATGTCAGTGTTGAAGTACACCAGGATGAGGAGGATATGGGTGTTGCTGGCGCTGGGGAGGAAATTGACCAGGAGGATTCTGATGGTGAGGTGGTTTGTTTAAGTCAGGCACCCGGGGAGACACCTGTTGTCCGTGGGAGGAATAGGGCCGTTGACATGCCTGGTGAAAATACCAAAAAAATCAGCTCTTCGGTGTGGAAGTATTTCACCAGAAATGCGGACAACATTTGTCAAGCCGTGTGTTGCCTTTGTCAAGCTGTAATAAGTAGGGGTAAGGACGTTAACCACCTCGGAACATCCTCCCTTATACGTCACCTGCAGCGCATTCATAATAAGTCAGTGATAAGTTCAAAAACTTTGGGCGACAGCGGAAGCAGTCCACTGACCAGTAAATCCCTTCCTCTTGTAACCAAGCTCACGCAAACCACCCCACCAACTCCCTCAGTGTCAATTTCCTCCTTCCCCAGGAATGCCAATAGTCCTGCAGGCCATGTCACTGGCAATTCTGACGAGTCCTCTCCTGCCTGGGATTCCTCCGATGCATCCTTGAGTGTAATGCCTACTGCTGCTGGCGCTGCTGTTGTTGCTGCTGGGAGTCGATCGTCATCCCAGAGGGGAAGTCGTAAGCCCACTTGTACTACTTCCAGTAAGCAATTGACTGTCCAACAGTCCTTTGCGAGGAAGATGAAATATCACAGCAGTCATCCTGCTGCAAAGCGGATAACTGAGGCCTTGACAACTATGTTGGTGTTAGACGTGCGTCCGGTATCCGCCGTTAGTTCACAGGGAACTAGACAATTTATTGAGGCAGTGTGCCCCCGTTACCAAATACCATCTAGGTTCCACTTCTCTAGGCAGGCGATACCGAGAATGTACACGGACGTCAGAAAAAGACTCACCAGTGTCCTAAAAAATGCAGTTGTACCCAATGTCCACTTAACCACGGACATGTGGACAAGTGGAGCAGGGCAGGGTCAGGACTATATGACTGTGACAGCCCACTGGGTAGATGTATGGACTCCCGCCGCAAGAACAGCAGCGGCGGCACCAGTAGCAGCATCTCGCAAACGCCAACTCTTTCCTAGGCAGGCTACGCTTTGTATCACCGGTTTCCAGAATACGCACACAGCTGAAAACCTCTTACGGCAACTGAGGAAGATCATCGCGGAATGGCTTACCCCAATTGGACTCTCCTGTGGATTTGTGGCATCGGACAACGCCAGCAATATTGTGTGTGCATTAAATATGGGCAAATTCCAGCACGTCCCATGTTTTGCACATACCTTGAATTTGGTGGTGCAGAATTATTTAAAAAACGAGAGGGGCGTGCAAGAGATGCTGTCGGTGGCTAGAAGAATTGCGGGACACTTTCGGCGTACAGGCACCACGTACAGAAGACTGGAGCACCACCAAAAACAACTGAACCTGCCCTGCCATCATCTGAAGCAAGAAGTGGTAACGAGGTGGAATTCAACCCTCTATATGCTTCAGAGGTTGGAGGAGCAGCAAAAGGCCATTCAAGCCTATACAATTCAGCATATAGGAGGTGGAATGCACCTGTCTCAAGCGCAGTGGAGAATGATTTCAACATTGTGCAAGGTTCTGATGCCCTTTGAACTTGCCACACGTGAAGTCAGTTCAGACACTGCCAGTCTGAGTCAGGTCATTCCCCTCATCAGGCTTTTGCAGAAGAAGCTGGAGACATTGAAGGAGGAGCTAACACAGAGCGATTCCGCTAGGCATGTGGGACTTGTGGATGGAGCCCTTAATTCGCTTAACAAGGATTCACGGGTGGTCAATCTGTTGAAATCAGAGCACTACATTTTGGCCACCATGCTCGATCCTAGATTTAAAGCCTACCTTGGATCTCTCTTTCCGGCAGACACAAGTCTGCTGGGGTTCAAAGAACTGCTGGTGAGAAAATTGTCAAGTCAAGCGGAACGCGACCTGTCAACATCTCCTCCTTCACATTCTCCCGCAACTGGGGGTGCGAGGAAAAGGCTCAGAATTCCGAGCCCACCCGCTGGCGGTGATGCAGGGCAGTCTGGAGCGACTGCTGATGCTGACATCTGGTCCGGACTGAAGGACCTGACAACGATTACGGACATGTCGTCTACTGTCACTGCATATGATTCTCTCACCATTGAAAGAATGGTGGAGGATTATATGAGTGACCGCATCCAAGTAGGCACGTCACACAGTCCGTACTTATACTGGCAGGAAAAAGAGGCAATTTGGAGGCCCTTGCACAAACTGGCTTTATTCTACCTAAGTTGCCCTCCCACAAGTGTGTACTCCGAAAGAGTGTTTAGTGCCGCCGCTCACCTTGTCAGCAATCGGCGTACGAGGTTACATCCAGAAAATGTGGAGAAGATGATGTTCATTAAAATGAATTATAATCAATTCCTCCGTGGAGACATTGACCAGCAGCAATTGCCTCCACAAAGTACACAGGGAGCTGAGATGGTGGATTCCAGTGGGGACGAATTGATAATCTGTGAGGAGGGGGATGTACACGGTGATATATCGGAGGATGATGATGAGGTGGACATCTTGCCTCTGTAGAGCCAGTTTGTGCAAGGAGAGATTAATTGCTTCTTTTTAGGTGGGGGTCCAAACCAACCCGTCATTTCAGTCACAGTCGTGTGGCAGACCCTGTCACTGAAATGATGGGTTGGTTAAAGTGTGCATGTCCTGTTTATACAACATAAGGGTGGGTGGGAGGGCCCAAGGACAATTCCATCTTGCACCTCTTTTTTCTTTCATTTTTATTTGCGTCATGTGCTGTTTGGGGAGTGTTTTTTGGAAGGGCCATCCTGCGTGACACTGCAGTGCCACTCCTAGATGGGCCCGGTGTTTGTGTCGGTCACTAGGGTCGCTTATCTTACTCACACAGCTACCTCATTGCGCCTCTTTTTTTCTTTGCGTCATGTGCTGTTTGGGGAGGGTTTTTTGGAAGGGACATCCTGCGTGACACTGCAGTGCCACTCCTAGATGGGCCCGGTGTTTGTGTCGGCCACTAGGGTCGCTTATCTTACTCACACAGCTACCTCATTGCGCCTCTTTTTTTCTTTGCGTCATGTGCTGTTTGGGGAGGGTTTTTTGGAAGGGACATCCTGCGTGACACTGCAGTGCCACTCCTAGATGGGCCCGGTGTTTGTGTCGGCCACTAGGGTTGCTTATCTTACTCACACAGCTACCTCATTGCGCCTCTTTTTTTCTTTGCGTCATGTGCTGTTTGGGGAGGGTTTTTTGGAAGGGACATCCTGCGTGACACTGCAGTCCACTCCTAGATGGGCCAGGTGTTTGTGTCGGCCACTAGGGTCGCTTATCTTACTCACACAGCTACCTCATTGCGCCTCTTTTTTTCTTTGCGTCATGTGCTGTTTGGGGAGGGTTTTTTGGAAGGGACATCCTGCGTGACACTGCAGTGCCACTCCTAGATGGGCCCGGTGTTTGTGTCGGCCACTAGGGTCGCTTATCTTACTCAAACAGCTACCTCATTGCGCCTCTTTTTTTCTTTGCGTCATGTGCTGTTTGGGGAGGGTTTTTTGGAAGGGACATCCTGCGTGACACTGCAGTGCCACTCCTAGATGGGCCCGGTGTTTGTGTCGGCCACTAGGGTCGCTTATCTTACTCACACAGCTACCTCATTGCGCCTCTTTTTTTCTTTGCGTCATGTGCTGTTTGGGGAGGGTTTTTTGGAAGGGACATCCTGCGTGACACTGCAGTGCCACTCCTAGATGGGCCAGGTGTTTGTGTCGGCCACTAGGGTCGCTTAGCTTAGTCATCCAGCGACCTCGGTGCAAATTTTAGGACTAAAAATAATATTGTGATGTGTGAGGTATTCAGAATAGACTGAAAATGAGTGGAAATTATGGTTTTTGAGGTTAATAATACTTTGGGATCAAAATGACCCCCAAATTCTATGATTTAAGCTGTTTTTTAGTGTTTTTTGAAAAAAACACCCGAATCCAAAACACACCCGAATCCGACAAAAAAAATTCGGTGAGGTTTTGCCAAAACGCGGTCGAACCCAAAACACGGCCGCGGAACCGAACCCAAAACCAAAACACAAAACCCGAAAAATTTCAAGTGCACATCTCTAGTTACAATATGAACCAATACCCCATAATGCTTTTGCTATACCTCCCAGCATTGGTAAACTGTGAATCGGTATGTAATCTGGGGTGTGATCACTACCCCGACACTTTAACACCATTATATTGTGCACACTGTAGTCACTGGTCTCTGCTGCGTGCAGGAATGGAAATACCTCCACACTTCCCACAAATCTGGGCTGTCCCAGCACAATCAGATCTGCTGGGAGGTAGGCTAGGTATATTTAGATATTTGTACTAGCACCTCAAACCACAATTGATCCTTTTTAGTTTTTTATATTGCATTTATATTGTCCTGTAGCTGGTCCTCTTAAAATAGTAAGCGAGGCTAAACACATATGCAGCGTCTATTTTATTTTACATATAGCTAGTAAAGTGATCTGGGCCACCTCAGTTGGCCCCCCTTCCCTATCACACTTATTCCCGCCACCCCCTATATCCTGCTTTACCCCCTCTTTATTGCTTTCTGGCTCCGCTATATCCCATCTGCAACAAATACAAATATGTATTCAATTATGTAAATACTATTTGCATGACATTTAGGCTACCAAAAATAAATGTAACAAACACGTTCATGGAATATTATACAGTTTGTATATACTGTGCACAGGCCTGAGCACACAGATCATATTTATGACTCTGCAACCTTGAGTTGGACAAACTCAATGTACTGGTATGTGCTGGTATGTACTGGTATATGTGAAATGTTCATGACTCACTGTGTGGGTGACCCATTGTGTCATCTCCCAAGGCCATATATTTACGGAAGTCAATGTTTTCTCTTGTCATCTATGACCTTGTAATGACAAACGTGGTCAATGGAAACAATTTCAAAACAACTGTAAATAGATGATGTGTAAAGGATAAAAGAAAATAGTAATTGTGCAGTGAATTTGGAAATCCAGTATAATTGCAATAGAAATTGGTGCACATCAAATATTAATAGTGATAGGCTTATCTGCGATAACTTGTTACATGCTTGGAGTTAACAGTTCCATAAAACCAACCATATAGCTGGTATGCTCGTATAGCCAAAACACCTACATATTGCTTTATTACCAGTATACAATAAATACAATAAATCAGGGGCAGATTGGCCATAGGGCTCAGTAATGTAGGGTGTATGTTTAGTATTTGTTTTTTTTTGTTTTTTTTTCTCATTGTGTTTTGAAGTATAATATAATTCTACTGGCATTAAACAGGAGGTCAACATCCATACTTGGAAACACTGTTACAAAGGGCAAGGCAACATTGTGATATCTTGTTAATTTCCACCTGAAATTACCTGAAAACACTCTATTGAACTCTTACTTCTTAAAACTGCTTTTTGCAATGTTCTTACTTTTATTTTCAAAGTTTTGGGGTCCTCATCTCCAACTCATTATGGGCATTATTTTGATCATACAGTAATACATCTTTTTAATGCAATTTATACAAGAGATTTCTGCTACAAATGTAATTATTGCCTTAATGTATTATTCTTCAAATGCCAGGACACCTACTGTGAAAGAGAGCTGTCTTGGCGGCAAAATATTACCTGTTGCGGTAAAGCTTCAATACAGAGCTGTTCCAAGATTTACAAAAGTTCCTCCAAAATTACTTTACTTTAGGTGATACCTAATTTCTGAAAACACTGATGCTAAAAATATGATTTTCACATTACTTAAACTGGGCATACACTATACCACAGGTTCTCAAACTCGGTCCACAGTGCATGTTTTGCAGGTCTCCTCACAGAATTACAAGTAAAATAATTAGCTCCACCTGTGGACCTTTTAAAATGTGTCAGTGATTGATTGATTGATTGATTGATTGATTAATTAATACACCTGTGCACTTGCTGGGTTATCTGCAAAACATGCACTGTGTGGGGTCCTGTGGACCGAGTTTGAGAACCACTGCACTATACAATTATCTACCAGATCTGGATGGTTGGAAAGAAAATCTGGTAATGGATAGGTGCAAATGACAATTTACCATTTGCTTCCAAACACTGGAAAAATGGATGAAACCTGACATTCAGACAAATTAGTTAAATCCATGATTTAACCATTTTGTATGAACAACAGTTTTTGTCTGTTTTCCAGTGTTTGGGAGCAAATGGTCAATTGTCATTGGCTCTCATCCATTATCAGGTTTTCATTCCAACCTGCCAGATCTGGCAGATAATCTGCCAGGCAATTGTTTAGTGCAGAGGTTCTCAAACTTGGTCCTCGTGGGCCCACACAGTGCATGTTTTGCAGGTCTCCTCACAGAATCACAAGTGAAATAATTAGCTCCACCTGTGGACCTTTTAAAATGTGTCAGTGAGTAATTAAATTAATACACCTGTGCACCTGCTGGGTTACCTGCAAAACATGCACTGTGTGGGCCCACGAGGACCAAGTTTGAGAACCTCTGGTTTAGTGTATGCCTAGGTTTAGGTAAAACAATTATAATAAATATGCCCCTGTAACTACATCCCCCTGTCTCCACATATCTGCTTCCTTCTGGCCACACTTCATTGCGAAATATAAACCCCCTTCCTCCAATTTACTTTGGTCTCCTCTCTCCAACATTTTGACCTCTTAGTGCTCCTTCGGAGAACTTTCTGCATCTTACCAATATACACAAACTAGATCTACTAATAACATTTCCCCCGGACCTCACTCTCACCCACCTCCTCCTCCTAATACTCAGTCCTATGCATATCCAGTATCGACTAGGAAATTTAATTGGTCAAAAAATCAAAATGAAACAGAGGCTAAATGACAAGGGGTACTCAAATACCCTTCTAAAGAAAGGCCTGAAGAGAGTGAGAGTCAAACTTAATAACCCAGCGCAAAAGAATCTGATAAATTTATACTCATTACTGAGTATGATGACATGTCTAGTACAGTACAACACAAAAAACATTAAAGCAACATTGGCATATAGTAAAGTCTCATACTAACTGCCCTATACAAACACACGTGCGCCAATTATGGCATATAAACGTGGACCCAATCTTAAACAATTACTCTTGCATTCTACATTAAATCCAGCCAAGAGAGAGACAAGTGAAATAATTATGACTAAGAAACCAGTAAAATAAAGGTGTGGAGGATGTATAATATGGTGATACCGGGTCCACCATTCCCTCATGCTCATACAGGCAAAAACATTAACATTTATTATAGACTACATTGTACATTAGATCATATAATTTATATCCTAGTTTGCCCATGTGGTCTATGTTAGTTTATCCTACAGAAACATTAGGTATAGGACAACCAATCACTGGGCATCCATCCGATCAGCACTTCAGACTGGAACATCTGGTAAACTAGTCTCTAGACATTTTGTTGAGAAGGAACATCAAGCTGCAAGCCTAAAATGCAAGCTGATAGATTGCAACAATTATGCAGATGTGAAAGTTGATAGATTCATGTACTTGGCAGAGTGGCCCCACAGACGCTTAATGAAAATGACCCATTGAACATTTTCCTATGACTTCTTATGTTGGTGGGATTTTTGTGGGTGATTTCATTGTGAAGGCTCCCAGACCTCACATTCATGCTTTTCCAGCTGAACCCTATTTAGTATTATGCTACAATACCCTTTACCTAGAGAGAGAGTGTCCCCTATTATCGAATTCTGCCATGAAGAGATACCTAGTAGATATCAGAGCTGGCATCATAGTCTTACCTATGAGGGCATACAGTATGAGGTCTAACTGTCCCCCTCTATTTCATTAATTATTTATTACTTATATTTTTCTATATTTTCTTTAAGCTTAAATATAGGTGTATATATTTTATTTAATTTTTGCAATTGTACTTTTAGAATTGCTGTTGTTAGTAAAGACATATACTTTTGTTACTAGATGAATATATGCTGCCCCACTTCCTGTCCTTGGTAAGGCGCGCAGAGCCCCACTTCCTGTCCTTTGTCAGGTGCACACAGCCCCACTTCCTGTTACCAACTTACGGCGACGCATTTCTGGTTGCGGCATTTCTGGTTGTAGCAGTTCTGGTTTTAGCATATTATTTTGTTGTTTTAAGTGGCGTGGCCACAATACCACTTACACCGCAGTAAATTGAGTGCTGTGGATTAAAGACAATATATATATATATATACCAATGCAAATAAGATCCATGGCACTCCGGACTTACGTACACCTTGCTCCGGTGCCCTCCCTGCAGAACAACGTCTGTGTATGTATCTCCTTTGTATGGGCGGCACACAGAGACTATCACCAGGCAAGTTAAGTGAAAAAAAGACCCCACTGGGCCGATTTAATAGCTATTAAATCGGCCCAGTGGGGTCTTTTTTTCACTAAACTTGCCTGGTGATAGTCTCTGAGTGCCGCCCATACAAAGGAGATTTTATATATATATATATATATATATATATACACACACACTCCCAATGAGAAAGGCACTCGGAGACAGCAGTACAAGGAACAAAGGGTCTATTTACTAAGCCTTGGATGGAGATAAAGTCGCTGGAGATAAAGTACCAGCCAATTGGCTCCTAACTGCAATTTTTCAAACACAGTCTGTGACATGACAGTTAGGAGCCGATTGGCTGGTACTTTGTCTCCAGCGACTTTATCTCCATCCAAGGCTCAGTAAATAGACCCCAACGTGTATTTGGTCAAGTACTTTCAAGTTATCCACCTCATCCTCAGGACCACACTTATGGATAATGTATCAACAAACATACATCATAACACTTACCCAGCATATAACCCCTCAGCCCAGAGGCGTAACTAGGGTTTTTGGAGCCCAGGGCAAGATCAATAATGGCGCCCCCCCCCCCCCCCCAAAAAAAATAATAATAATAATAATAATTTTTTCTTAATAAAAATAATAAATTAATAAAATGATAATAAAAAAAAAATACAAAAGGAAAGTATGTGCAGACGCCACCGGTGTCACTGCATATAAAGATGTCAGGGTGTGTGTGTATGTATGTGTATGTAGGTGCAGTGGTCGAAGTTGAATTTTTGAAGGTGGAATGAAAGAGTGCAGATAGCAATTATGCGCGCGCCGCAGGCGCGCGCGCTCCGGAAAAGGGGCGTGGTCACTCAAAAGGGGCGTGTCCTTCAGTGTAGTAGGACCCCTTATACTATCTAGTACTGGTGCCCCTTTCACATTATAGCACACGGTATGAGCCGAAATTCACATTATAGCACACAGTATGAGCCGAAATTCACATTGCCCCACACGGCATGAGCCGAAATTCACATTATAGCACACAGTATGAGCCGAAATTCACATTGCCCCACACGGCATGAGCCGAAATTCACATTATAGCACACAGTATGAGCCGAAATTCACATTACCCCACATGGTATGAGCCAAAATTCACATTATAGCACACGGTATGAGCCGAAATTCACATTATAGCACACGGTATGAGCCAAAATTCAGATTACTCCACATGGTATGAGCCAAAATTCACATTTCCCCACATGGTATGAGCAGAAATTCACATTACAGCACACGGTATGAGCCGAAATTCACATTACAGCACACGGAATGAGCCAAAATTCACATTACCCCACATAGTATGAGCCAAAATTCACATTATAGCACACGGTATTAGCCAAAATTCACGTTACAGCACATGATATGAGCCAAAATTCCCATTATAGAGTTAGGGGATCCTACCCCCAGAATTAACATGGCCTGTGGGGCACTATGATGAGGGGAGCCCACCCCCTTAATAGACTAATTGCAGAGTTTAGCAGCGGAAGGGCTGCAGCGGTTTCTCACCCCAAGCTGCGGCGCTTCTGCCACCTCCGACACTCCACATCTTCGGCACCACCCGGGATGCAGAGCACCGCACCGGGTATGCACCCTTTTCAGTGTGGCCAGCTGCGCTCCGAAGGGGTTCTTGTTTCATGCTGCAGGATCCCGATGTGCGCCTTCCTCCCCGCTGTTACTGTCACGGTAAGCATTAGTATCGTTTACCGCAGAGGCCATTTTCTGAGGCATATGTGTTAAACCTCAGGAACTGAGATGCCCTTCTCACCATACAGCTGTGTGGCCGAGCCGGGCGGGGGGACAGCCAGCAGCAGCATGCCGGATATCAGCAGCAGAGGGTGCGGGCTGTACATACTTGAGGCAGCTGGATATTCAACAGTGCTGAAAGCCTCCGGAGCCCGCACCCCCGGAGCTGCAGTACACCGGCAAAGGACACCCATCCCCCGAACCCTGCGTAGCCCAAAGCCGGAGATCAGCAGCATGTTGAACGCGGAAGCAGAAGCTGCTTATTGCCGGTCAGCATGCTGCTGATCTCCGGCTTTGGGCTCCACATGTGCATTACAGCCCCCACCCTCGGCTGCTGATATCCGGCATGCTGCCCCTGCTGCTGGCTTTCCACCCGCCCGGCTCGCCCACCCAGCTGGATGGTGAGTGAGAAGGGCATCTCAGTGCCCGTGGTTTAATACATATCTCTCTTCGGTAAATGGCCATTAGTACATCCCACACACACTGATTACACACACACAGACTGGCCACCCCTAAATCCTACACACACCCACTCAGACTACACACACACACATTCTCATACTTTCCTCTCCCCCACACACACACTGGACTGCAAAAATTTACACACACTGACACTGTTCCACACACACAATTAACACACACTCACACTGTCCCACACACACAATTAACACACACGCACACTGTCCCACACACCAGTGGCGTGCGGTGAGGTCAGTGGCGTGCGGTGAGGCACTACAGCCATAATGTCTGCCGAATCCTGTCGATGAACCCTACCGCCACCGAGCCAATGCCCGCCACTGCCTCTGAGCCGATGCCCGCTGCCACCACCAATGGCTTACAAACTCGCCCACCATCAACTGACCCAGCCCTCCGCCACTAATTTGCAACTCAGTCCAAAGTCGCCAATGCCCGCTGCATGCCTGCTCATCATACTTATGATATATTGTACATTTTTATAGAAAAAAATAATAATCAGTGTTTGGGACTGGGAAGGGAGTGGGAGGAGGACATGAATGCAATTTTGTTGTCCAGGGTTTCCATTAACTTAATGGAGAAGGGTCTGAATGGGTTAAAAATGTAAAAAAAAAAACTGCGTGAGGTCCCCCTCCTAAGTATAACCAGCCTCGGGCCCTTTGAGCCGGTCCTGGTTGTTTAAATACTGGGAAAAAATTGGACAGGGGTTCCCCGTATTTAGACAACCAGCATCGGGCTCTTAGTCCGGTCCTGGTTCCAAAAATACGGGGGACAAAAGATGTAGGGGTCCCCCCGTATTTTTAAAACCAGCACCGGGCTCCACTAGCCAGGGACATAATGCCACAGCCGGGGGACACATTTATGTAGGTCCCTGCGGCCGTGGCATTACCCCCCCAACTAGTCACCACTGGCCGGGGTTCCCTGGAGGAGTGGGGACCCCTTAAATCAAGGGGTCACCCCCCCTCCAGGCACCCAAGGGCCAGGGGTGAAGCCCGAGGCTGTCCCCCCCATCCGTGGGCTGTGGATGGGAGGCTGATAGCCATGCAAGTAAAAAAAGAATATTGTTTTTTGTTGTGGAACTACAAGGCCCAGAAAGCCTCCCCCGCTTGCTGGTACTTGGAGAACCTCAAGTACCAACATGCAGGGAAATAACGGGCCCGCCGGTACCTGTAGTTCTACAACAGAAAAAATACCCAAATAAAAACACAACTCACACACCGTGACAGTAAAAATTTATTAAAGCACACTGACACATTCACACATACTTATCTATATCCCACGCCGGTCACGTCCACTTGTCCAGTAGAATCCAATAGGGGTAGCTGTAAAAATGAGAGACACATTACTTACCTACATCCCACGCCGGTCACGTCCACTTGTCCAGTAGAATCCAGTAGGGGAATCTGTAAAAATGAGAGACAGATTACTTACCTACATCCCACGCCGGTCACGTCCACTTGTCCAGTAGAATCCAGTAGGGGAATCTGTAAAAATGAGAGACAGATTACTTACCTACATCCCACGCCAGTCACGTCCACTTGTCCAGTAGAATCCAATAGGGGTACCTGTAAAAATGAGAGACAGATTACTTACCTACATCCCACGCTGGTCACGTCCACTTGTCCAGTAGAATCCAGTAGGGGAATCTGTAAAATGAGAGACAGATTACTTACCTACATCCCACGCCGATCACGTCCACTTGTCCAGTAGAATCCAATAGAGGTACCTGTAAAAATGAGAGACAGATTACTTACCTACATCCCACGCCGGTCACGTCCACTTGTCCAGTAGAATCCAATAGCGTTACCTGTAAAAATGAGAGACAGATTACTTACCTACATCCCACGCCGGTCACGTCCACTTGTCCAGTAGAATCCAGTAGGGGAATCTGTAAACATGAGAGACAGATTACTTACCTACATCCCACGCCGGTCACGTCCACTTGTCCAGTAGAATCCAATAGCGTTACCTGTAAAAATGAGAGACAGATTACTTACCTACATCCCACGCCGATCACGTCCACTTGTCCAGTAGAATCCAATAGGGGTACCTGTAAAAATGAGAGACAGATTACTTACCTACATCCCACGCTGGTCACGTCCACTTGTCCAGTAGAATCCAGTAGGGGAATCTGTAAAAATGAGAGACAGATTACTTACCTACATCCCACGCTGGTCACGTCCACTTGTCCAGTAGAATTCAATAGGTGTACCTGTAAAAATGAGAGACAGATTACTTACCTACATCCCACGCCAGTCACGTCCACTTGTCCAGTAGAATCCAATAGGGGTACCTGTAAAAATGAGAGACAGATTACTTACCTACATCCCACGCCGGTCACGTCCACTTGTCCAGTAGAATTCAATAGGTGTACCTGTAAAAATGAGAGACAGATTACTTACCTACATCCCACGCTGGTCACGTCCACTTGTCCAGTAGAATCCAGTAGGGGAATCTGTAAAAATGAGAGACAGATTACTTACCTACATCCCACGCCGGTCACGTCCACTTGTCCAGTAGAATCCAATAGGGGTACCTGTAAAAATGAGAGACAGATTACTTACCTACATCCCACGCCGGTCACGTCCACTTGTCCAGTAGAATCCAATAGGGGTACCTGTAAAAATGAGAGAGATTACTTACCTACATCCCACGCCGGTCACGTCCACTTGTCCAGTAGAATCCAATAGGGGTACCTGTAAAAATAAGAGACAGATTACTTACCTACATCCCACGCCGATCACGTCCACTTGTCCAGTAGAATTCAATAGGGGTACCTGTAAAAATTAAAATGATACTTACAAACTGCAATCCACAGGAGGAGAGGGAGAGAGAGAGAGAGAGAGAGAGAGGGGGGGGAGAGAGACTAACCTGCTGCTGGGGAGACCGGCACACACTGCAGGGCCACGACGGGAGGACAGAGCCGGCGGAGGAGGGGGAGAGCCGCACACCGCCGCTCCTGTCAGCGGCAGCGGAGGAGGATGGGGCGCACACTACAGACGCCAATAACCGCCGGGACAATTAACACACACACACACACACACACACAATTAACACACACGCACGCACACTGTCCCACACACAAATAACACACACGCACACTGTCCCACACACAATTAACAAACACGCACTGTCCCACACACACAACACACTCACACTGTCCCACACACACACACACACACACACAGGTCAGTGGCGTGCGGTGAGGCACTACAGCCATAATGTCTGCCGAATCCTGTCGATGAACCCTACCGCCACCGAGCCAATGCCCGCCACTGCCTCTGAGCCGATGCCCGCTGCCACCACCAATGGCTTACAAACTCGCCCACCATCAACTGACCCAGCCCTCCGCCACTAATTTGCAACTCAGTCCAAAGTCGCCAATGCCCGCTGCATGCCTGCTCATCATACTTATGATATATTGTACATTTTTATAGAAAAAAATAATAATCAGTGTTTGGGACTGGGAAGGGAGTGGGAGGAGGACATGAATGCAATTTTGTTGTCCAGGGTTTCCATTAACTTAATGGAGAAGGGTCTGAATGGGTTAAAAATGTAAAAAAAAAACTGCGTGAGGTCCCCCTCCTAAGTATAACCAGCCTCGGGCCCTTTGAGCCGGTCCTGGTTGTTTAAATACTGGGAAAAAATTGGACAGGGGTTCCCCGTATTTAGACAACCAGCATCGGGCTCTTAGTCCGGTCCTGGTTCCAAAAATACGGGGGACAAAAGATGTAGGGGTCCCCCCGTATTTTTAAAACCAGCACCGGGCTCCACTAGCCAGGGACATAATGCCACAGCCGGGGGACACATTTATGTAGGTCCCTGCGGCCGTGGCATTACCCCCCCAACTAGTCACCACTGGCCGGGGTTCCCTGGAGGAGTGGGGACCCCTTAAATCAAGGGGTCACCCCCCCTCCAGGCACCCAAGGGCCAGGGGTGAAGCCCGAGGCTGTCCCCCCCATCCGTGGGCTGTGGATGGGAGGCTGATAGCCATGCAAGTAAAAAAAGAATATTGTTTTTTGTTGTGGAACTACAAGGCCCAGAAAGCCTCCCCCGCTTGCTGGTACTTGGAGAACCTCAAGTACCAACATGCAGGGAAATAACGGGCCCGCCGGTACCTGTAGTTCTACAACAGAAAAAATACCCAAATAAAAACACAACTCACACACCGTGACAGTAAAAATTTATTAAAGCACACTGACACATTCACACATACTTATCTATATCCCACGCCGGTCACGTCCACTTGTCCAGTAGAATCCAATAGGGGTAGCTGTAAAAATGAGAGACACATTACTTACCTACATCCCACGCCGGTCACGTCCACTTGTCCAGTAGAATCCAGTAGGGGAATCTGTAAAAATGAGAGACAGATTACTTACCTACATCCCACGCCGGTCACGTCCACTTGTCCAGTAGAATCCAGTAGGGGAATCTGTAAAAATGAGAGACAGATTACTTACCTACATCCCACGCCAGTCACGTCCACTTGTCCAGTAGAATCCAATAGGGGTACCTGTAAAAATGAGAGACAGATTACTTACCTACATCCCACGCTGGTCACGTCCACTTGTCCAGTAGAATCCAGTAGGGGAATCTGTAAAATGAGAGACAGATTACTTACCTACATCCCACGCCGATCACGTCCACTTGTCCAGTAGAATCCAATAGAGGTACCTGTAAAAATGAGAGACAGATTACTTACCTACATCCCACGCCGGTCACGTCCACTTGTCCAGTAGAATCCAATAGCGTTACCTGTAAAAATGAGAGACAGATTACTTACCTACATCCCACGCCGGTCACGTCCACTTGTCCAGTAGAATCCAGTAGGGGAATCTGTAAACATGAGAGACAGATTACTTACCTACATCCCACGCCGGTCACGTCCACTTGTCCAGTAGAATCCAATAGCGTTACCTGTAAAAATGAGAGACAGATTACTTACCTACATCCCACGCCGATCACGTCCACTTGTCCAGTAGAATCCAATAGGGGTACCTGTAAAAATGAGAGACAGATTACTTACCTACATCCCACGCTGGTCACGTCCACTTGTCCAGTAGAATCCAGTAGGGGAATCTGTAAAAATGAGAGACAGATTACTTACCTACATCCCACGCTGGTCACGTCCACTTGTCCAGTAGAATTCAATAGGTGTACCTGTAAAAATGAGAGACAGATTACTTACCTACATCCCACGCCAGTCACGTCCACTTGTCCAGTAGAATCCAATAGGGGTACCTGTAAAAATGAGAGACAGATTACTTACCTACATCCCACGCCGGTCACGTCCACTTGTCCAGTAGAATTCAATAGGTGTACCTGTAAAAATGAGAGACAGATTACTTACCTACATCCCACGCTGGTCACGTCCACTTGTCCAGTAGAATCCAGTAGGGGAATCTGTAAAAATGAGAGACAGATTACTTACCTACATCCCACGCCGGTCACGCCCACTTGTCCAGTAGAATCCAATAGGGGTACCTGTAAAAATGAGAGACAGATTACTTACCTACATCCCACGCCGGTCACGTCCACTTGTCCAGTAGAATCCAATAGGGGTACCTGTAAAAATGAGAGAGATTACTTACCTACATCCCACGCCGGTCACGTCCACTTGTCCAGTAGAATCCAATAGGGGTACCTGTAAAAATAAGAGACAGATTACTTACCTACATCCCACGCCGATCACGTCCACTTGTCCAGTAGAATTCAATAGGGGTACCTGTAAAAATTAAAATGATACTTACAAACTGCAATCCACAGGAGGAGAGAGAGAGAGAGAGAGAGAGAGAGAGGGGGGGGAGAGAGACTAACCTGCTGCTGGGGAGACCGGCACACACTGCAGGGCCACGACGGGAGGACAGAGCCGGCGGAGGAGGGGGAGAGCCGCACACCGCCGCTCCTGTCAGCGGCAGCGGAGGAGGATGGGGCGCACACTACAGACGCCAATAACCGCCGGGACAATTAACACACACACACACACACACACACACAATTAACACACACGCACGCACACTGTCCCACACACACAAATAACACACACGCACACTGTCCCACACACAATTAACAAACACGCACTGTCCCACACACACACAACACACTCACACTGTCCCACACACACACACACACACACACAATTAACACACACGCACACTGTCCCACACACACACAATTAACACACACTGTCCCACACACACACAATTGATACACACGCACACTGTCCCACACACACACAATTAACACTCACGCACACTGTCCCACACACACACAATTAACACACACTCAAACTGTCCCACACACACACACAATTAACACATTCACACTGTCCCACACACACACAATTAACACACTCACACTGTCCCACACATACACAATGAACACACACGCACACTGTTCCACACACACACAATTAACACGCACTCAAAACTGTCCCACACACACAATTAACACACTCACACTGTCACACACACACAATTAACAAACACGCACTGTCCCACACACACAATTAACACACTCACACTGTCCCACACACACACACACACACACACACACACACACAATTAACACACACACACTGTCACACACACACACACAATTAACAAACACGCACTGTCCCACACACACAATTAACACAATCACACTGTCCCACACACACACACAATAAACACACACACACTGTCCCACACACACAATTAACACACGCACACTGTCCCACACACACAAACAGTCACACACACAATTTACACACACTCAAACTGTCCCACACACACAATTAACACACTCACACTGTCCCACACACAATGTCCCACACACAACACACACGCACACTGTCCGACACACACACACAAAAAAAATGTCCCGCACCCCCTTCCCGCTCACCTGCACTCACTGCTGTTCAGGGCAGGGGCCGCACGCCCCCCCCGAGGTTGCGCACGCGCATGCGCGCATCTCCGCGGTCGCGATCGCGCACGTGATCGCGTACACACAGTCACTTTGCAGGGGGGAGTAGGGGGAGGCTCCTGGCTGCCGCTGCCTGTCTATTGTGACAGGCACAGCAGCCGGGGAGACAGGGAAAGCGCCGCGGGTAGCGCCGGCGGAATCCCTGAAGCATGGGGCGAGTGGGCCGTGCAGGTGCCGGTGGCGCCCCCCTCTGTTGGGGCTGCCATGGCGCCCAGGGCACGTGCCCTGCTCGCCCCGTGCTAGATACGCCTCTGCCTCAGCCACGCCATCGGATGCTGCCGGGCTCTGGGACCTGCTGACCAGAAGTCGCTCGCCATGACGCACCTTCAGTAGGCACTCACAGCGTTACCCTAGCAACAGCCAGCATGCATTCCACCAGGGAGCTGGTGCATTCCAGCTCACAGCTCTCACCTGACAAAAGCTCCAGCGGTACCAGATAACCAATCAGGTCTGAACTGCGCATGCGCTGGTGCCGCAGTGCACTGGCGCATGCCAGACAGCCGATGGTCGTCTCAGCCCCGTGATCGCCTCTGCCTGATTTAGAGGCAGAGGCGGTTGCTGGGTGGGAGGGGGCGGGCCGGCGGCGTTTGCCCGCTGTTTAGGGGGCGCACTCCAGGCAATGCAGGCGTGCCCAGACCATTGAGGGGGAATGGGCCGCGACGTCTGAGTGATGTCACACGCAGCCTCTGCGACCCTCACAGCGATGAGTAGCTCCCTGCCAGCGCGCAGGAGCAGCACTGGCAAGGAGCTACTCCTAAAGTACAAAAACATCGCCCCTGTACGATGCTTTTGTACTTGTGTGTATGTGTGTGTGTGTGTGTGTGGGGGGGGGGGGGGGGGGGGTCGGGCCTGACATGCAGGGTGGACTAGCCCTGTGCTGGGCGTCCCCCCTCATGTCAGTGTGACTGACTGTAGATGTGCTACATTTAGATAATCTATGATTAGGTCTGAATTAGGCCCCATGTGCACTGCAGGGGGGGGGGGGGGAGCAGATATAACATGTGCAGAGAGAGTTAGATTAGGGTGGGGTGTATTCAAACTGAAATCTAAATTGCAGTGTAAAAATAAAGCAGCCAGTAACAAAATAACCCACCCAAATGTAACTCTCTCTGCACATGTTATATCTGTCACACCTGCAGTGCACATGGTTTTGCGCAACTGCTAACAAATTTGCTTTCTTGCGATCAGATCTAAATTACCCCATAGACCTAAGTATTTTCATAACTTCTTTCTTGAGGGCAACAAGAGAATTGTTTTGATACCCTCTCTGCATGAATTTCTCTATTACCTGATCTAATGCATGGTTCAAATCTGATATATTGCTCGTTATTCTAGCAACCCTGAGCATCTGTGATTTGGATAGTGCTTTCTTAAGTGCTGGTGGATGAAAGCTGTTATTTTGAAGCAAATTATTCCTATCTGTGGGTTTATTGAATACAGATGTGCAGATCATGTTATTAATGATTTGGATATGAACATCAAGAAAATGAATATCCGTACTGCACATGGAAGTTAATTTGATGGGAGTGTCCATGCAGTTAACACTCTCCATATATATATATATATATATATATATATATATATATATATATATATATATATGTGAACAAAAAATGAGGTAGTAAAAAGCGACCACTGGTGCCAAACAATTACAGAGCTAGGCAGTTATATAAAAAATATACAAGATTTATTATATTGTAAAGCACTAAACAAAACCGAGTATTAAAGGTAAAGATTGATATAGGCCCTCATTCCGAGTTGTTCGCTCGGTATTTTTCATCGCATCGCAGTGAAAATCCGCTTAGTACGCATGCGCAATGTTCGCACTGCGACTGCGCCAAGTAACTTTACTATGATGAAAGTATTTTTACTCACGGCTTTTTCTTCGCTCCGGCGATCGTAATGTGATTGACAGGAAATGGGTGTTACTGGGCGGAAACAGGCCGTTTCAGGGGCGTGTGGCTGAAAACGCTACCGTTTCCGGAAAAAACGCAGGAGTGGCCGGGGAAACGGTGGGAGTGCCTGGGCGAACGCTGGGTGTGTTTGTGACGTCAACCAGGAACGACAAGCACTGAAATGATCGCACAGGCAGAGTAAGTCTGGAGCTACTCTGAAACTGCTAAGTAGTTAGTAATCGCAATATTGCGAATACATCGGTCGCAATTTTAAGAAGCTAAGATTCACTCCCAGTAGGCGGCGGCTTAGCGTGTGTAACTCTGCTAAAATCGCCTTGCGACCGATCAACTCGGAATGAGGGCCATAGTACAATAACATGCACAAAAGGGTGAGTAAAAACACATAAGATTCTATAAAACATAAAAAAGGTACATAGGACATAAAATATGCAGGAGTAAAAAAGTAAAAAATATTTAAAAAAGAGAGGAGTAAAGTATCTTAACTTAGTGATTGAGGTTAGATCAAGGCAGCATCCGACGCGTTTCGTCTTGTGTGGACTTCATCAAGGGGTGATCACCCCTTGATGAAGTCCACACAGGGCAAAATGCGTTGGGTGCTGCCTTGATCTAACCTCAATCACTAAGTTAAGATACTTTACTCCTCTCTTTTTTAAATATTTTTAACTTTTTTACTCCTGCATATTTTATAGCTTTTTATAGTTTTTTTTAATGTGTTTTTACTCACCCTTTTGTGCATGTTATTGTACTATATCAATCTTTACCTTTAATACTCGGTTTTGTTTAGTGCTTTACAATATAATAAATCTTGCATATTTTTTATATAACTGCCTAGATCTGTAATTGTTTGGCACCAGTGGTCGCTTTTTACTACCTCATTTTTTGTCCACGCACCTTTATTTTAGGCACTTATACCAGTGCCTAACTCTACCTGAGGTAACAAGCTGACGCCCTGATAAACTGTAGGGAGTGTCTACTAGGCAGATTTTTTACCTATCTTATTATATGGTTCCGGTACTAGTGTTGATATTTGGGATACTGCATCTGTGGCGCTGCTAGCTTCCCTGATACACATATATATTTATATATATATATATATATACACTCCACAGAATAGAGGCACTCCCACCCTGATAAGTGGTGAAAAAACATGGTGGTTTGATTCAACGTTTCGGGGTGCTCCCCCCCCCCGTCATCAGGACACACACACATGATGGGGGGGGGGGGAGCACCCCGAAAAGTTGAATTAAACCATCACGTTTTTTCACCACTTATCAAGTCTGGGAGTGCCTCTATTCTGTGGAGTGTATTTAAGGGGGTTGGCTGGACCTTGGAGTGCACCCTGGCAAGTCATTTGCATGTTTCCAGTGGAGTGCCGGCTTGTGGAGTTTCTTATATATATATATATATATATATATAGATCCAGAGAAGTTGCACTTGCATACTGAACTGTCACAACTGCTGGGGTTCAATAGCCAGAGATCAGTCCCCTCCAGAAGCTGATCTCAAACATAGAAAAAGTGACAAGGAACGCACTCACCAGGATTCTTCAATAGTGAAAAATGAGATTTCTTTAATTCAGCTCACATAGTTTAGTCAGGGTCTGGGTCAACGTTTCGGTCCTCTATGGAACCTTTGTCAAGACCAAAATTTTAGGCTGCCATCTCCCCTGCACACATCCTGCCTGTGGAGCCATAAATACCCTAAGGGACAGCCCACCAATTAATTCCTAGCCAATAGGGAGCTCGTATCTATTATTTGCAGCAAAATACTAGTGTGATGTCCACCAAAAAGCCAAGACCAGTGTGTATAGGTTAATAACTACAAGCAGCAAAAAGAAATTAAAAAGGCAATAATGAAATTACCATACAGAAGATAAATGGAAGCATTTAAGGGCTGGCGCTGTCAAGATAACACCTTACCCAGAAAAGTTAGTGAATATACATCAAGTCATCAAAAATAGTAATACAGTATATCGTACAACTAAAAATAAGTGTATAATTACGGGATGAAAAATGTAATGGATATATCGGTAGTTATATAGGCTTCCCACGGTATTTATAGCTCCTTAATTCCAAAACATTCCAAGAGCACCAATGCAGAAAAGAAATCCTTAGTCAAGTGAGTACATATAAACTACACACAGATGAGTCCTCATGTTCAAAGGTATATAAACACAAAGATTCACTTATCATAAGACAAAAATTTAAATACTAAATACAAAATATTAAAGCCTGTGGGTCAAGGTGTGCCATGTAGCCATGGCCAGCAGGCTCAACGGTACTAGAACACCCCAGTACTGTCAGGATAACGGAAAAATAGAAAAAATAGAGTAAAAATTTATTGAAAATGGACGTAGATCTATATGAACATATGGAGCGGATTCTGTTCATTGAGTCCTTTAGGGGACACCGTCCAGAGAAAGTGGATCCAGTAGGCTTCTCTCTTTAATACAGCGATGGGGAACCTTCAGCCCTCCAGCTGTTGCTGAACTGCACATCCCAGCATGCCCTGGAATGGTTTTAGCATGGCCAAGTAGCAAAACTGTAGCAAGGCATGGTGGTATGTGTAGTTCAACAACAGCTGGAGGGCTAAAGGTTCCCCATCCCTGCTTTAATAGGAGCTTGCCCCTATCGCCACCCCGGGGTAATGGTGGAACCCAGTCAATCCTTATGCATCTTAAAGTTGAAAGTTGATGTTGAAGTTGCAAGAAGTGTGCCGCGACAGGTTTGTCGATTTTGCCGGTTGAGTATGCCAAATGAATTGAGAATCGGTGTTGGTTCATTCTCTCACGGAACGGTCTGATAGTCTTACCGACATACATCTTCCCACAAGGACAAGTCAGAAAATAGATGACGTGATCCATCATACATGTCATGTGGTGTCGGAGTTTTATCTACGTGCCATAAAGCGGATGGCTGAAGAACTGCCCAGTTGTCATGGATCTGCAAGTGGTACATTGCAAGCACCTGTAGCAGCCATATCGTTTATTCAGCCATTGGTCCTTATTGGACACAGCGGGTTTCATTGTTGGTCAGAGAAGCATATCCTTCAAATTGCTCCCACGCTGTATACTTAATAGGGGTGGCGCCGAACCGATGGTCATGAATTTGGGATCACTTTTAATGATATGCCAGTTCTTCTTTACCGATTTTTGCACAATTGGTAATCTAGTGTTGCAACTAGTTTTGAAGATGATGCGTTCGGAGCCAGTGGCTCTGTGAGCAGTGGTATCCCCTGTATTACGCAGTCTATGAGCTTTAACCAGACAGTCAAAGATAACTTTCTTTTTATAACCGCATTCCACAAAATGCTCGTCACACTCCTTGAGTTGTTGTTCTGCCAACATCAGAGTTGTTTCTCTGAGTTGTTTCTAAGAACTCTTAAAAATTGCGAGACAGGTAAGTTGGACTTGAACCTCTCTGGATGATGACTGGTAGCCCATAGCAAGGTATTACGGTCCGTGGGTTTCCTGAACAGGGTGTACTCCAAGCATGGAGGATTTTTAAAAATGGTAACGTCCAAAAAATTAATAGACATGTCGCCAATAGCTGCAGTAAATCTAATTGGGGTGTCCAGCCCGTTGAGCTCACTGACCATGTCCTCAAAAGACTCAATGCTGTCCTTCCAAACCATGAACAGGTCATCTATATATCTTTTGTAATAAATCAGGTGTTGTGCAAACTTGGCCAGGATGTACTTAATTTCATATTTGGCCATGTACTAATTGGCGAACCCCGGAGCCAAATTCTACCCCATCGCGGTCCCGGTCCGTTGAATATAGTATTCATCCTGGTACTGAAAATGATTGTGTGATAGAACAAGACCAATCAGATCTAACATGAACTCAATGGGTCGTCTCTGATAAGGGCCATTCACTAATGCCTCCCTCACAGCTGCTAAACCCTCCTCATGAGGTATGACAGTATAAAGTGAGCTGACGTCAAGAGTGGCAAGGTAACAGTCAGAGGAAATGTCACATAATGAGGTGATACCCTTTAAAAAGTCACTGGTGTCTCTACGTAGCTAGTCATGGATTTCACACAGGGCTGTAGAAAATGGTCAGCAAATATAGCAAGTGGTTGCAGAAGCGAACCACAAGCTGATATAATGGGGCACCCTGGGGGCTTAACAATAGATTTGTGGACTTTAGGGAGCGTGTATACAACAGGACAAACTGGAAATTTGACTGTAAGATATTCAAGAGTCTCCTCGGTGATCCATGCATTCTGGAAAGCAGAGTGTAGAGAGGCATCGACACACGCTTAATTCTGGGGATGGGATTATAATCAACAAGTGTATAAGTTACATGGTCAGATAATTGTGACCTAATTTCAGCATCATAATCGTAAAAGTTCTGTAAAACGACTGCACCACCCTTGTCGGCATTCCGAATCACAAGAGATGTGTCGTTTCTCAGACCCTTAAGAGCCACCCATTCGTCATGTGATAGATTGGAGTAATGTCCACTGCCTGCTTCATTAAACCCACTTACATTGGACTGTACTAAACGTAAGAAGGTACGCAGACTAGAATTGTTAGAGACGGGATCGAAGGTGCTGGGGTTTTTAAACATTATGGAGGAAGTCTCACTGGACATGACAGCAGATTTAGAGGGTTTGTTGTAAAAAAAACCTCACGTAATATTAATTGTCTTCCCATCTTAAAGTGTTCAATAGACCATTGAAAAGGTCTAAATTTACTGGTCTGTACAAAAGACAACCCTTTACTAAGTAGGGAAGTCTCTGCCCGCGTAAGTTGATGGTCAGACAAGTTAAAGATTAGGTTTTGGTGCCTTTCCTGCCTCTTCCGCGTGTTTTTGTAGCCCCCCTCCGCGGGTGGGGCCTCCCGTACTTTTCTCTCTTTTTGATCTGGTATCGGGGCCTAAAAAAGAGGCTGAGGATGAGGCACCAGAGGGCGGTAATGTGTCTGTATAATCAGAGTCAGATGAGGAATGTCAGGAATCGACTCACCACGGTGACATCTGTCCGCCGCCATGACAGCCTCCAGCAGTCAGCATACGGCGGCCAATCCGGTGCTTGGCCGCACCCACTTTTCCTCACTCCACCAATGACTGTGTAACAAGGGGTATATATGAAGCTGCAGGATCAGTCTGCAGGCATCCTGAACTTTGTGTCACTCCTGCGACTCATGTGTAAGGATCTGGTTCCTGTTTCCTCCGTGTACCTGGATACCTACCTGCTGTTCCGTGTTCCTGGCTATCTACCTAAGACTCTGTACTCCTGGTTACTTCTCACAGCTCCGTGGAACTACAAGCCTCAGCAATACCTGCTTCCATCTACAGGCTTCACACTCACCACCATCTCTGTGTGCTTCAGCCTAGCAGTAGAGACTGACTCCAGGTGTGTTCCATCTTTCCACCTGTGATACAGCTTGCTTGCTGCCAGTGCCTCATCACCTGCACTGTGGACATAGTCAGACTCCTGCCTCTGCTACCAGGTTTGCCATACAACACCATCTCTGCTGGTTCCATGTTTTAATCTGCTCTGGTTCCCATACCAGAATATTCTCTGCCAAGTTATCACTCATCTGTTATCATCACTACCGGTTATCATTTCATCAGTCACCATTCATTCTGTTACCATAGACTTTCAGCTGCCACGCTGTACAAATTGACATTTGCATTTCCTACTGTTATTTTCTGCTGCCGTTTTGTGAACCATCTGTCTAATAAATATCATTGCGCTCATGCGCAGAAACATAATCCAGCCTCCTCGTTTTCTCCCATCCACCTCCACTGACCCACTAGCGCCCCCTCCGGGGACACAGACAAAACCAAGTCTGACAGTAAGTTCAGGATCGATGGACTCGGACGGTGGACGGAGTGTGGGGTCAGAGGCCTTGCAAAATCTGGTCTCCCGTTTGGATGGTCAAGAGGCTGCGCAGCAGCAGATGTTCCAGTTCCTGCAAGGGATGTCCTCCCGGATAGATACACTACAGCAATCTCTGCCTAGTGTACACACTCCTACAGTTCCTGTTACTCCAGCACCTGCCAGTACTGTGAGTTCTTCTATGCCGGCTGCATCAGCTCCAGTGTCACGTCTGCACCTGCCCGTGCCAAGCAAGTATGATGGCAGCCCAAAGTTATGTCGCGGGTTTCTCAACCAATGTGAAATCCAGTTTGAATTGTTGTCACATAATTTCCCCACGTCAAGATCCAAGGTTGCCTACATCATCTCTCTACTTTCTGGATCTGCTTTGAGTTGGGTGTCTCCTCTGTGGGAACGTGCCGACCCTCTGATTAACAACTATGCAGAATTCGTGTCAACCTTCAGACGGATCTTTGACGAGCCTGGTCGTGCAACATCAGCTTCTGCCGACCTAATCCAACTTCGTCAAGGTACCCGTAGTATGGGACAATATGTCATCCAGTTCCAGACGTTGGCCGCAGAGATTCAGTGGAACAATCAAGCCCTGGTAGCAGCTTTCTGGCATGGACTCTCTGATCGGATCAAGGACGAACTGGCAACCCGCGATCTTCCTGTACAATTGTCCGATTTAATTTCCTTGTGCATCAAGTTGGACTCTCGCATCCGCGAACGCAACAATGAACGTGCTCGGAGTGAGCCACGCAGATCAAGGATGATACCTTCCGTACAGTTCCAGTCTCCACCTTCTGATGAGCCTATGCAAATAAATAGGTCCCGCCTAACTCCTGAGGAGCGGTCAAGAAGACTTCGTGAGAGACTATGTCTTTATTGTGCGGCTGCAGGTCACCAGATTAATTCCTGCACAGTGCGTTCGGGAAACGCCAGATCCTGACTTGTAAAGGAGGAGTCAAGTTGGGATCTTCTAGACAAGCTCCTTCTAATCAAGACCTTATCCTTCCTGTGACTTTAGAGACTTCAGTTGGGCTTCAGTCTGCATCAGCATTAGTGGACTGTGGAGCCGCAGGAAATTTCATCACCCAAGCTGCGGTAAATAAATTTTGCTTGCCTGTATGTGAACTTTCTTACCCAGTCTACATTACCGCCGTGGATGGTAGCCGAATCTCCAAGGGGAATATTTCTCACCAAACTGCACCAGTGGTTTTGGGAGTTGGGTTCCTACACTCAGAATTAATAAAGTTCTTAGTCATTCCTCAAGCCACCCAGGAGATCGTTTTGGGCATGCCCTGGCTCCAGCTACACAATCCACAGTTTGACTGGTCAACGTTACAACTTACTTCATGGGGTTCACATTGCCATCAGTCCTGTTTAGCCCAAGTTTGTCCAATCAAGTCTACTGAAGTAAAAACCCAGTCAAGTCTTCCTGCGGCTTATCAAGATTTCTCTGATGTCTTCAGTGAAAAAGCCGCGGATGTCCTGCCGCCCCATAGAGAATGGGATTGTCCCATCGATCTCCTTCCTGGCAAGAAGCCACCTAGGGGGCGTACCTACCCGTTATCTGTTCCCGAAACTGAAGCGATGAGCGACTACATCAGGGAGAATTTACAGAAGGGATTCATTCGTCCTTCATCATCACCCGCTGGTGCAGGCTTCTTCTTTGTTAAAAAGAAGGATGGAGGACTGCGTCCATGCATTGACTACCGGGGTCTCAATGACATTACCATTAAAAATAGTTATCCATTACCACTCATTACCGAATTATTTGACAGAGTTAAAGGAGCCCGCATCTTCACCAAGCTAGATCTCCGCGGTGCCTACAACCTCATCAGAATCCGGAGTGGTGACGAATGGAAGACAGCTTTTAACACTCGAGATGGTCATTACGAGTACCTGGTAATGCCATTCGGGTTGAGTAATGCCCCAGCAGTGTTCCAACACTTTGTGAACGAAATCTTCCGTGACGTTCTGTATAAATACCTCGTTGTTTATCTGGATGATATCCTCATCTTCTCCCAAGATCTTCCCTCTCATCGTCTACAAGTCCGTGAAGTCCTCCGACGTCTTCGTGAGAACCGGCTCTACGGTAAACTATCCAAGTGTACCTTTGAAGTTTCCTCTATACCCTTCCAGGGATATATAATTTCCGGATCGGATCTCCAGATGGACCCGACAAAGTTGGAAGCCATTGCCAATTGGTCCATTCCAAATTCTCTCAAGTCTATTCAGCGGTTCCTGGGATTTGCCAACTACTATAGGAAATTTATTCGGGGATTCTCCACTCTCATCGCTCCTATTACCAACTTAACTCGGAAAGGGGCAGACCATTCCAACTGGTCTGAAGAGGCTTTAGCGGCCTTCCAGAAAATCAAGCTGGCCTTTATGTCTGCTCCAGTTCTGTCCCAGCCAGATGTAAACAGACCGTTCGAGTTGGAGGTGGATGCCTCTACAGTTGGAGTTGGAGCTGTTCTCTCCCAGAAGGGAACTGATGGGAAAATCCACCCCTGTGGATTTTATTCTCGTAAATTCCTCCCTGCAGAAGCTAACTATTCCGTTGGAGATCAAGAACTACTGGCGATTAAGCTGGCCCTCGAGGAATGGAGGTATCTCCTGGAAGGGGCCAAACATCCGTTCAACATCTACACGGATCATAAAAATCTGCTATATTTAAAGGCAGCCCAGTGCCTTAATCCTCGCCAGTCCAGGTGGGCTATGTTTTTCTCACGTTTTAACTTTAAGCTTCATTTCCGCCCAGGTTCGCAGAATGTTAAAGCTGACGCCTTATCCCGATCTATGGAATCCGTAGAGGAAACGTCTGGCTCAGTTCCACATTCCATCCTGAGTCCAGTGGTATTTGCTGCATCTCAAGTCTCCCCAGCTCCTCCTCCTGGTAAGACTTTTGTTTCCCCAGAACTCCGTCCCAAGTTGCTGTCTTGGGCCCATCAATCCAAGTTCACTGGTCATCCCGGTGTTCTGAAAACCTTCAAGTTCCTCTCTGAGACATACTGGTGGCCAAAGATGAAAGCTGACATCAAGGATTTCGTGGCATCCTGTCCTAAGTGTGTGCAGCACAAGACTCCTCGTCAGTCTCCAGCAGGTCAGTTACAACCATTGTCTGTTCCTAGTCGCCCTTGGTCACACCTGTCCATGGACTTTATCTCCGACCTTCCTCCTTCTCAAGGATACAATACCATCTGGGTTGTAGTGGACAGATTTACCAAGATGGCCCATTTTGTTCCTCTCCAGGGTCTCCCTTCTGCCCCAAAACTCGCCCAAATCTTCCTACGGGAGATTTTCCGCTTACATGGTCTACCCTCAGAAATAATATCCGACCGAGGTGTACAGTTTGTAGCGAGGTTTTGGAGGGCTCTCTGTTCTGCCATGCAGGTTAAACTGAAGTTCTCGTCATCTTACCACCCTCAGACGAATGGGCAGACAGAGAGGGTAAATCAAGAACTAGAGACATTTTTAAGGTTGTATGTTTCATCTTCTCAGGATGACTGGTTTGATCTGCTCCCATGGGCCGAGTTTGCCCACAACTTCCGCTACCACACTGCTACTGAGACAACTCCATTCTTCGCAGTGTATGGGCAACATCCTCGTGTTCCAGATTTCCAAGAACTTCCTCACATGGATGTTCCTGCTGCCACTACTGCCCTGAGTCAGTTTTCTTCAATCTGGAGGAAGATTCACACTTCTCTCAAAAAGGCCTCCAGCCGGTATAAATACTTTGCTGATCGCAAAAGACGTGCAGTTCCTAGCCTGAAACCTGGGGACAAGGTTTGGCTGTCTACCCGGAACCTCCGTCTTAGGGTCCCGTCTATGAAATTTGCACCACGTTTCATTGGTCCCTTTCCTGTCAAAAGAGTCATCAACCCTGTGGCCTACAAGCTGAAGTTACCACCTTCTCTGCGAATACCTAATGCTTTTCATGTTTCTCTCCTCAGACCTTTAGTCCTGAATCGTTTCCAAAGAGCTCTTCCAGTTGGTCCCAAAGTTCGAACTCAGCGGGGCGTGGAGTTCGAGATTGGCTAGATTCTGGATTCCCGTTGCCGGTATGGACGTCTTCAATACCTTGTCGATTGGTCCGGTTATGGCCCAGAGGAGAGAAGTTGGGTAAATTCGTTGGATGTCCATGCTCCAAGGTTGGTCCGTGTCTTCCATAACACTCATCCTTCCAAGCCACGTGGGTGTTCGGTGCCCACCCTTAAAGGAGGGGGTACTGTCAGGAATCGACTCACCACGGTGACATCTGTCCGCCGCCATGACAGCCTCCAGCAGTCAGCATACGGCGGCCAATCCGGTGCTTGGCCGCACCCACTTTTCCTCACTCCACCAATGACTGTGTAACAAGGGGTATATATGAAGCTGCAGGATCAGTCTGCAGGCATCCTGAACTTTGTGTCACTCCTGCGACTCATGTGTAAGGATCTGGTTCCTGTTTCCTCCGTGTACCTGGATACCTACCTGCTGTTCCGTGTTCCTGGCTATCTACCTAAGACTCTGTACTCCTGGTTACTTCTCACAGCTCCGTGGAACTACAAGCCTCAGCAATACCTGCTTCCATCTACAGGCTTCACACTCACCACCATCTCTGTGTGCTTCAGCCTAGCAGTAGAGACTGACTCCAGGTGTGTTCCATCTTTCCACCTGTGATACAGCTTGCTTGCTGCCAGTGCCTCATCACCTGCACTGTGGACATAGTCAGACTCCTGCCTCTGCTACCAGGTTTGCCATACAACACCATCTCTGCTGGTTCCATGTTTTAATCTGCTCTGGTTCCCATACCAGAATATTCTCTGCCAAGTTATCACTCATCTGTTATCATCACTACCGGTTATCATTTCATCAGTCACCATTCATTCTGTTACCATAGACTTTCAGCTGCCACGCTGTACAAATTGACATTTGCATTTCCTACTGTTATTTTCTGCTGCCGTTTTGTGAACCATCTGTCTAATAAATATCATTGCGCTCATGCGCAGAAACATAATCCAGCCTCCTCGTTTTCTCCCATCCACCTCCACTGACCCACTAGCGCCCCCTCCGGGGACACAGACAAAACCAAGTCTGACAAGGAATATGATTGTTAATTGTTAGAAGTGTGTAATCTGCCTCCTCTACCTTTAAATCCTAACAGACGACCCTGGTATCTAGATTTACCACGGTCCCCGCCTGATAACCACCTATATACAGTATGTCTTTGATAATCAATCTCGACAGTCTCCCACTTCTTTCTTTTAAAGGATAATAGATCACTTCTGTACTTATCAACCTGTTCCTGTATCTTACTGATCCAATCCTCAGTTTTGTCAGATCTCAAAACTACCCCCTGGGCTTTTTCAAAGCTTTCAATTTCACCTTTAACTTTTTTAAGTTCCACACCCACCTCTTCAATCACTAATACGAGTAAGTCCAGGGAACATTTGTTAAGCACACCACACCATTTAACACAGAATGCTGGATTATTCCTCCCAATAGTGGGCATGTTGTTAATGCGAAACCCTCTAGGTATTCTTTTCTTTCTAATTGTCCATGAAGGTTTAAATCAACCTCCCTCCTCCGTAAACGGTGTAGTTTGTGATATAAGTCTAGGGGTGTTTGCACAGGCAAATCATCAAAGTTAACCTGATTAAATAAAACCCTCTCAGCCTCATCATCTGTTAGCCTAACCAACAAATTCTCAGCCTCACTCAGAGACTGTTCATCTAATATGCCGAGGACATGTGTCATACTTCACAATAGGAAATGAGAGAGTATGTTAAACAGCACAGACCCAAACAAGCAGGCACACCCTGACCCACAGAAAAAACAAAAAATAAAAATAAACAAAAAACATGATTTGCCTGTGCAAACACCCCTAGACTTATGATGTAATGATGTAATTCTGCAATATTACCTAATGCTACACCTATCCCCTGTCTCCTGCACCACAGCAGGCATTGCGTCCTAGTGATACATGCCGGGCTGGTTGCTAAGAGACGCGGGATGACGCGTGCTATGTCAGATGACGCGCGACCGGAAGTGTACTTTCTGAGACAGGAAGCGTGATGCGTTCCACCGCCGGGAACTGCTTCCATTTATCTTCTCTATGGTTATTTCATTATTGCCTTTTTCAGTTCTTTTTCCTGCTTGTAGTTATTAACCTATACACACTGGTCTTGGCTTTTTGGTGGACATCACACTAGTATTTTGCTGCAAATAATAGATACGAGCTCCCTATTGGCTAGGAATTAATTGGTGGGCTGACCCCTAGGGTATTTATGGCTCCACAGGCAGGATATGTGCAGGGGAGATGGCAGCCTAAAATTTTGGTCTTGACAAAGGTTCCATAGAGGACCGAAACATTGACCCTGACCCTGACTAAACTATGTGAGCTGAATTAAAGCAATCCCATTTTTCACTATTGAAGAAGCCTGGTGAGTGCGTTCCTTGTCACTTTCTCTCTCTCTCTCTCTCTCTATATATATATATATATATATATATATATATATATATATATATATATACATATATACAAGAAAATACTCCCCTCCTGCGCTATTCTATTATGATATAAGGGATGTGAGAAAAAGTATCCAGATGATACTAATACAACTGGCTGCCTAATTCCACCAAGTTCCCTGTTAGAGGGAACTAAACATAGAAATAGAGTAAGAAATAGAGGAATAGGGCGCCCAAGGATTATGTCAACCCCAAAATGTAAAGAACCTCAGAAAATTACACGGTATGATTAGGTCTGGCATTAAAATATAAAAATATACTGTTCATTTAATAATTTATTAAAAAAATACAGAAGCATACATGGTGTCCATCATATTACATAGTTAACAAGATGCAAATCTCCTGTGTTTTGTGGAAGGGTGCAGATAAACTTCTGCCTGTATCCTTAATCTTCCTTATTGAGTATTCGGAGATAACATCAGAAAACAGAGTAATAGCCCATTATATTACTCTGTTTTCTGATGAAAACGGTCTTGCATTAGGATAGTATTTCTAACAGTTTCCTTTACATAAATGGTGGTATTAATTCCTGTGGATGTCAAGCTGATATTTTACATCTAAAAAGTGTATTGATGCTGGAGAAATGGTGTAAGTTAACTGTACTGCATGACCAGTGGCATTGTGTTGGTCTAACAAATTGCTCAATGATGTCTCATTACCTGTCCAAAAGATTAATAAATCATCTATGTGTCTCAGATATAATCTGAGATACCCTTGCTGTTGGAACAGTTGTTTTTCATATAGGCATTTGCGTACGATGGGGGCCACATTGGACCCCATCGCACAGCCTGCCACCTGTAGGTAGAATTTAGTGTCATAAATAAAATAATTCTTAGTCAACACCAAATTCAACAATTGCATGAAAAACTCTACCCGGAGGACCTGTATAAAATACATTGTCCATTATTAACTTTTCAACAGCCTGCACACCCATATCGTGCGGGTATACAGGTATACAGGCTGTTGACGTCAGCACTGCATAACAGTGTGCCTGTGGGTAATGGTCCCAGTTTTTCAAGCTTAATCAATAACTGTGTGGTATCTTTAAGATATGAGTCAGCTTGTTGTACACAGGGGTTAAGAATGGTGTCCAAATAAACTGCTATGGGCTGATAGAGAGAACCCCTGGCAGATATGATAGGTCTGCCAGGGGGTCTCTCCATCCTTTTATGTATCTTAGGGACTGTGTAAAAGTCTGGTGTTACTGGGAACTCGACCGCCAGAGCCTGTCCCAATTCCGTGGGGATATATCCCTTAGAAACCGCAATAGTCAATATGGTATCAAGTTCCTGTTTATACTCTGCTGTTGGATCTCTAGATAGTAGGGCATATGTGCTCATATCTGATAGTTGTCAAAGACATTCACAATCAAAGTCCTGAAGGGACTGGACTACTACAGCTCCCCCCTTGTCTGCCGTACTGATCATGATATCGGAACGTGCACCTAATGTCTTGATGGTATCACGTTCCTCCTCAGTGAAATTATTACGGTTGGGATCCCTCTGGGTGCCTGTGTGTCCAATTGGTCCATAAGTCTTGTGAATGCCTTAATTGGACTGTTACTAATAGGATCAAACTGCGACCTGGGCTGTAATTTTCTTAGTTTAGCTGGAACTGTGCTGGTGAGTTCTTGATCTATGGCTGTTTGGGAATCCTTAAAATATTCCTTCAGTTGGAGTGATCGCTTTAACTTATAGGTTGTCTATTTTCCATTGGAAACTGTCGAACTTCGTGGTATGGACAAAGGATAAACCTTTGGCAAGGATAGAGGATTCTTGTGGCGTTAGGGTGGTGGTAGAAATATTGAATACCTTGCTTATTTGCTCTTGGGAGGCTTGCTTTTTGTATTGCCTCTCATTTTGGCTCCCCCTCCGCGTCCTTTTGTTGTTGGATCTCTGATGACTGCCCGTGTTCCCAAAACAGGATTCCCAAACAGCCATAGACTAAGAATTATTTTATTTATGACACTAAATTCTACCTACATGTGGCAGGCTGCGCGATGGGGTCCAATGTGGCCCCATCGTACGCAAATGCCTATATGATTATGGTCGAAAAACACCTGTTCCAACAGCAAGGGTATCTCAGATACATAGATGATTTATTAATCTTTTGGACAGGTAATGAGACATTATTTGTCATGACTGAGGTTTTTGTGAACCCGGTGTAGTGAAGTCTGTGCGGGCGACTGGAGGATTATGTGAATACTACCACTGACCTGGTTCTGAAATGCTGTGGACTCTGGGTTTCCTCCGGTGACTGGGAAGAGGAACCGCAGCAGAGATGGCCGAATCTAGGTTCTCCTCATGCAGGATTAGGTCGGCAGACAGGAGGCATGCTGAAGGTCTCCTGAAAGACAGAACTGGAAAGGCACTGATGAATCAGTGAAGAATACCAGGTATAATTGTGCTAACGGGGTGCTTGGAGACACTGAGGTGCTTGCGGACACTGAGGTGCTTGCGGACACTGAGGTGCTTGCGGACACTGAGGTGCTTGGAGGCACTGAGGTGCGTGGAGGCACTGAGGTGCGTGGAGGCACTGAGGTGCGTGGAGGCACTGAGGTACTGAAGCACGGAGATGCTGGAAGCACGGAGATGCTGAGGCACGAGGTGCTGGAAGCACGGAGGTACTGAGGCACGGAGGTACTGAGGCACGGAGGTGCTGGAAGCACGGAGATGCTGAGGCACGAGGTGCTGGAAGCACGGAGGTACTGAGGCACGGAGGTACTGAGGCACGGAGGTGCTGGAAGCACGGAGGTACTGAGGCACGGAGGTACTGAGGCACAGAGGTGCTGAGGCACGGAGGTGCTGAGGCACTGAGGTGCTGGAAGCACGGAGGTACTGAGGCACGGAGGTACTGAGGCACGGAGGTGCTGAGGCACGGAGGTGCTGAGGCACGGAGGTGCTGAGGCACTGAGGTGCTGAGGCACGGAGGTGCTGAGGCACGGAGGTGCTGGAAGCACGGTGGTACGGAGGTACTGAGGCACGGAGGTGCTGAGGCACGGAGGTACTGAGGCGCTGAGGTGCTGAGGCACGGAGGTACTGAGGCACTGAGGTGCTGAGGCACGGAGGTGCTGGAAGCACGGAAGTACTGAGGCACGGAGGTACTGAGCTCTGGAGATCCCAACTACAACAGTAGTAAAACTGAAACACGACAACTGTGGTTTTAGTGGAGAACACGGAATTCTGTACTGTGCCTTTAAGACAAAACACTGCAGCTGTGCCTTTACATTGAGACTCAGGGAAATGGTGAAATCAATGGCAACACAAAAGTAAACCATACGGTAACAAGGGAACAGAGTTTCCACAGGAACTTAGGTACAAAGGTTACCTTTAGGGAGCTCAGCTTTTCAGACTCACACAAGGCTGTATGTGACACAAGGAACTGGCCCAGATTGCAACTCAGCCTCCTGATTTATACTTCCTGGTCCTTGATGATTGGTGGGCAGGATTAGGTGATGTCACTGACATGTGACTACTCTAGCCAAGGCTGTGATGTAGAATGAGGCCTAGCAGGCCAAGAGAACACTGAAGCCTGGACTTCTGCAAAACACAGGATGCTTGCTTTTAGATTACTGAATTCAGCCTCACACAGGAGATCACCACAGGTGGAGCTGATTACCTCTCAGGCAGAGAACTCAGGAATACTCATAGTGCTGACAAGCTGTTTAACTCCGTGAGTGAAAAGACACAGGATCCAGGACAGATGGCAGGGGTAAGTCACCAAATATAAACCTACAGTCAGGATTGTGACAGTATCCCCCTCTTCAAGGGTGGACTCCGGACACCCATCTTGAATCTTAGAGGAACTTGATGAATAACTTGTACACAAAGCTTCTAAAAAGTGGAAACCAGAGGGTCCAGAACAAAACTTAAGCTGGATTCTTTAGAAGTCTTCCTGATCTTCATCTTCAGAACAGGTAGACCATCCATCATAGACAAGACTGGAATTTCCTTCATCCGAAAGGACTGAGGAATAAACTGTAGAAGGTTCCAAAGGTTTAGGACTAAATTCTTTAACTACAGCGTTACTAAAAGTCTGTAAGTCATGGAACACAGGATCATTACTCTCAAAGAGCATGTTGGCCCACTCCAAAGCTCTTCCTCTGAATGCCAGGAACAGATATCGAGTAACGTTGGAAGGAGTTATTGCACCTAAAGGATCAGACTCCATCCGAGAGAGAAATTGTTCAACCAGAGCGGCATATTGCAATAAATCTCCATCAAAGTAAATAGGTGGAAAACCATCAGATGAACGCTTAGAGGATGAAACTGAAGAAAGCTTTGGCTGGACGAGTAGGACTGGATTGGATCCGAGGATACTTGGATTGGCTGGAGCCAAAGGAGACGGACCAGGCTGGTCCTGGAGTATTGCTGGGCCGGCTGGAACCGGGACGGACTGACCAGGCGGAGCCTGGAGTATTGCTGGACCGGCTGGAACCGGGACGGACTGACCAGGCGGAGCCTGGAGTATTGCTGGACCGGCTGGAACCGGGACGGACTGACCAGGCTGGGCCTGGAGTATTGCTGGACCGGCTGGAACCGGGACGGACTGACCAGGCAGGGCCTGGAGTATTGCTGGACCGGCTGGAACCGGGACGGGCTGAGCCCTTTCTTCACAGGGCTGAGCCGAGGCAAGAGCCCCCACTTCACGGGGCTGGGCTGAGGCAAGAACCCCCTCTTCACGGGGCTGGGCTGAGGCGAGAGCCCCCTCTTCACGGGGCTGGGCTGAGGCGAGAGCCCCCTCTTCACGGGGCTGGGCTGAGGCGAGAGCCCCCTCTTCACGGGGCTGGGCTGAGGCGAGAGCCCCCTCTTCACGGGGCTGGGCTGAGGCGAGAGCCCCCTCTTCACGGGGCTGGGCTGAGGCGAGAGCCCCCTCTTCACGGGGCTGGGCAGCACTCTGTAGACTCTCTGGCTGGGCAGCACTCTGTAGACTCTCTGGCTGGGCAGCACTCTGTAGAATCTCTGGCTGGGCAGCACTCTGTAGAATCTCTGGCTGGGCAGCACTCTGTAGAATCACTGGCTGGGCAGCACTCTGTAGAATCACTGGCTGGGCAGCACTCTGTAGAATCTCTGGCTGGGCAGCACTCTGTAGAATCTCTGGCTGGGCAGCACTCTGTAGAATCTCTGGCTGGGCTGGACGCTCTGAAGACGCCCCTCCTGGGGCTGGATGCTCTGAAGACGCCCCTCCTGGGGCTGGACGCTCTGAAGACGCCCCTCCTGGGGCTGTGGACACGGACTCCTCTGTGACTGTAAATGGCTTGAACATTCTTCTCTGGACACCCAACTTGGGATAAGGTCTTTTAACCACCGGACCCCAGTCATAAATTTGAGTCTCTCTCAGAAGAGTAGCCTTCTTGATACCCCCGTCAGCAGCAGAAGGATCGGATACTGTGGATGACTTGTAGACATGAGCACTATGATACTGAGATTTGTCACTATTACCTGGCTTGCGAAGAATGCAGTCTTTAACAAAATGACCAGAATTTCCACAGTAAAGACAGAGATGTAGCTCCTTACGCCGCTGACGTTCAGCTTCAGAGAGCTTGGGCCGTGGATAGCTCTGATGAAAAACTTTCCCTTGCGCAGAGGAAGAGATTCTATTAACTGGATGGGACAAAACAGGATCAACAACGTTGGTAGTATTCCTGAGGAGATCAGGCATCACAGAGAGAATACTAGGCAAAAGTTCTTGTAACTGTAGTAACATCTGGTAGAAAATCTGCAGTTGGTCAGGAGTCTTAGAGCAGAAGGTCATAGAATCACTGGAGGACGAATTCCGCTGCAGACACTGTGCCAATCGATGCTGAGTCGACTCCAGACCTTCCAAGCGTCCTGCAATATTGCTTAGGAGGTCATGCGTCAGACTAACACTTTGGGCCGGGTCCATGGGGCCAGTTCCTACTGTCATGACTGAGGTTTTTGTGAACCCGGTGTAGTGAAGTCTGTGCGGGCGACTGGAGGATTATGTGAATACTACCACTGACCTGGTTCTGAAATGCTGTGGACTCTGGGTTTCCTCCGGTGACTGGGAAGAGGAACCGCAGCAGAGATGGCCGAATCTAGGTTCTCCTCATGCAGGATTAGGTCGGCAGACAGGAGGCATGCTGAAGGTCTCCTGAAAGACAGAACTGGAAAGGCACTGATGAATCAGTGAAGAATACCAGGTATAATTGTGCTAACGGGGTGCTTGGAGACACTGAGGTGCTTGCGGACACTGAGGTGCTTGCGGACACTGAGGTGCTTGCGGACACTGAGGTGCTTGGAGGCACTGAGGTGCGTGGAGGCACTGAGGTGCGTGGAGGCACTGAGGTGCGTGGAGGCACTGAGGTGCGTGGAGGCACTGAGGTACTGAAGCACGGAGATGCTGGAAGCACGGAGATGCTGAGGCACGAGGTGCTGGAAGCACGGAGGTACTGAGGCACGGAGGTACTGAGGCACGGAGGTGCTGGAAGCACGGAGATGCTGAGGCACGAGGTGCTGGAAGCACGGAGGTACTGAGGCACGGAGGTACTGAGGCACGGAGGTGCTGGAAGCACGGAGGTACTGAGGCACGGAGGTACTGAGGCACAGAGGTGCTGAGGCACGGAGGTGCTGAGGCACTGAGGTGCTGGAAGCACGGAGGTACTGAGGCACGGAGGTACTGAGGCACGGAGGTGCTGAGGCACGGAGGTGCTGAGGCACTGAGGTGCTGAGGCACGGAGGTGCTGAGGCACGGAGGTGCTGGAAGCACGGTGGTACGGAGGTACTGAGGCACGGAGGTGCTGAGGCACGGAGGTACTGAGGCGCTGAGGTGCTGAGGCACGGAGGTACTGAGGCACTGAGGTGCTGAGGCACGGAGGTGCTGGAAGCACGGAAGTACTGAGGCACGGAGGTACTGAGCTCTGGAGATCCCAACTACAACAGTAGTAAAACTGAAACACGACAACTGTGGTTTTAGTGGAGAACACGGAATTCTGTACTGTGCCTTTAAGACAAAACACTGCAGCTGTGCCTTTACATTGAGACTCAGGGAAATGGTGAAATCAATGGCAACACAAAAGTAAACCATACGGTAACAAGGGAACAGAGTTTCCACAGGAACTTAGGTACAAAGGTTACCTTTAGGGAGCTCAGCTTTTCAGACTCACACAAGGCTGTATGTGACACAAGGAACTGGCCCAGATTGCAACTCAGCCTCCTGATTTATACTTCCTGGTCCTTGATGATTGGTGGGCAGGATTAGGTGATGTCACTGACATGTGACTACTCTAGCCAAGGCTGTGATGTAGAATGAGGCCTAGCAGGCCAAGAGAACACTGAAGCCTGGACTTCTGCAAAACACAGGATGCTTGCTTTTAGATTACTGAATTCAGCCTCACACAGGAGATCACCACAGGTGGAGCTGATTACCTCTCAGGCAGAGAACTCAGGAATACTCATAGTGCTGACAAGCTGTTTAACTCCGTGAGTGAAAAGACACAGGATCCAGGACAGATGGCAGGGGTAAGTCACCAAATATAAACCTACAG
This sequence comes from Pseudophryne corroboree, assembly GCF_028390025.1. Lineage (NCBI taxonomy): Eukaryota > Metazoa > Chordata > Amphibia > Anura > Myobatrachidae > Pseudophryne > Pseudophryne corroboree. Next base: position 324,652,779 of record NC_086447.1, on the reverse strand, counting down.
TCAGGATTGTGACATTATTGAGCAATTTGTTAGACCAACACAATGCCACTGGTCATGCGGTACAGTTAACTTACACCATCTCTCCAGCATCAATACACTTTTTAGATGTAAATATCAGCTTGACATCCACAGGAATTAATACCACCATTTATGTAAAGAAAACTGTTAGAAATACTGTCCTAATGCATGACAGTTTTCATCCCTAACCTCTGCGTGAAGGGCTCCCTTACTCTCAGATGCTGAGAGTCAGAAGGATAACTAGTGACCCAATACAAACTGAGGTGGCCCTGGATGACATGGTTCACAAATTTCAGGAAAGAGGCTATCCACATAGATTATTGGAGAAAATTAGACGTAAGGTTCTGAGTATTTCCAGATATGACACACTTCACACCAGTAAAATATCTGCCAGTAACATGCAGGTATTAACCTGGGTGAACAGGTTTAACACTAAGAGTAAATACACTAAACAAATAGCCAAGAAATGTTGGCCCATCATCAACATAAGAACTTACCTGCACTAACCGGCACTAGATTGCTACCATGTTACACCCGGGGTCGTAACTTAGGTGAAATCCTTATCAAAAGAGATATTATGAAACTTAAACAGCAAGCGGCAGCAACACTTTTTTTGAGTCAAAAGGCAGGATGTTACCAATGCCTGGGGTGCACCACATGCAGACCATTAATTCCAGGTGACACCGTCACACATCCGTATTCAGGGAAAAAATAATAAGATTTTACTCACCGGTAAATCTATTTCTCGTAGTCCGTAGTGGATGCTGGGGTCTCCGTAAGGACCATGGGGAATAGCGGCTCCGCAGGAGACTGGGCACATCTAAGAAAGATTTAGGACTACCTGGTGTGCACTGGCTTCTCCCCCTATGACCCTCCTCCAGACCTCAGTTAGGATACTGTGCCCGGAAGAGCTGACACAATAGGAAAGGATTTTGAATCCCGGGTAAGACTCATACCAGCCACACCAATCACACCGTATAACTCGTGATATTATACCCAGTCAACAGTATGAACATAACAGAGCCTCTCAACAGATGGCTCAACAATAACCCTTTTAGTTAACAATAACTATATACAAGTAATGCAGACAAACCGCACTTGGGACGGGCGCCCAGCATCCACTACGGACTACGAGAAATAGATTTACCGGTGAGTAAAATCTTATTTTCTCTGACGTCCTAGTGGATGCTGGGGACTCCGTAAGGACCATGGGGATTATACCAAAGCTCCAAAATGGGCGGGAGAGTGCGGATGACTCTGCAGCACCGAATGAGAGAACTCCAGGTCCTCCTCAGCCAGGGTATCAAATTTGTAAAATTTTGCAAACGTATTTGCCCCTGCCCAAGTAGCAGCTCGGCAAAGTTGTAAAGCCGAGACCCCTCGGGCAGCCGCCCAAGATGAGCCCACTTTCCTCGTGGAATGGGCTTTTACTGATTTAGGATGCGGCAGTCCAGCCGCAGAATGCGCCAGCTGAATTGTGCTACAAATCCAGTGAGCAATAGTCTGCTTAGAAGCAGGAGCACCCAGCTTGTTGGGTGCATACAGGATAAACAGCGAGTCAGTTTTCCTGACTCCAGCCGTCCTGGAAACATAAATTTTCAGGGCCCTGACTACGTCCAGTAACTTGGAATCCTCCAAGTCCCTAGTAGCCGCAGGCACTACAATAGGTTGGTTCAAGTGAAAAGCTGACACCACCTTAGGGAGAAACTGAGGGCGAGCCCTCAATTCTGCCCTATCCATATGAAAAATCAAATAAGGGCTTTTACATGACAAAGCCGCCAATTCTGATACACGCCTGGCCGAAGCCAAGGCCAATAACATGACCACTTTCCACGTGAGATATTTTAGATCCACGGTTTTTAGTGGTTCAAACCAATGTGATTTTAGGAAACTCAACACCACGTTGAGATCCCAAGGTGCCACTGGAGGCACAAAAGGGGGCTGAATATGCAGCACTCCTTTTACAAATGTCTGAACTTCAGGTAGCGAAGCTAGTTCTTTCTGGAAGAAAATCGACAGAGCCGAGATCTGTACCTTAATGGAGCCTAATTTCAGGCCCATAGTCACTCCTGTCTGTAGGAAGTGTAGAAATCGACCCAGTTGAAATTCCTCTGTTGGGGCCTTTTTGGCCTCACACCAAGCAACATATTTTCGCCATATGCGGTGATAATGTTTTACGGTTACATCTTTCCTGGCTTTAATCAGCGTAGGAATGACTTCCCCTGGAATGCCCTTTTCCTTTAGTATCCGGCGTTCAACCGCCATGCCGTCAAACGCAGCCGCGGTAAGTCTTGGAACAGACAGGGCCCCTGCTGCAGCAGGTCCTGTCTGAGCGGCAGAGGCCATGGGTCCTCTGAGATTAACTCTTGAAGTTCCGGGTACCAAGACCTTCTTGGCCAATCCGGAACAATGAGTATAGTTCTTAATCCTCTTTTCCTTATTATCCTCAGTACCTTGGGTATGAGAGGCAGAGGAGGAAACACATAAACCGACCGGTACACCCACGGTGTCACTAGAGCGTCCACCGCTATCGCCTGAGGGTCCCTTGACCTGGCGCAATATTTTTCTAGTTTTTTGTTTAGGCGGGACGCCATCATGTCCACCTGTGGTTTTTCCCAATGGTTTACTATCTGTTGGAAAACTTCTGGATGAAGTCCCCACTCTCCCGGGTGGAGGTCGTGTCTGCTGAGGAAGTCCGCTTCCCAGTTGTCCACTCCCGGAATGAACACTGCTGACAGTGCTAACGCGTGATTTTCCGCCCATCGGAGAATCCTTGTGGCTTCTGCCATCGCCGCCCTGCTTCTTGTGCCGCCCTGTCGGTTTACATGGGCGACCGCCGTGATGTTGTCTGACTGGATCAGAATCGGTTGATTTTGAAGCAGGGCCTTTGCCTGACTCAGGGCATTGTAAATGGCCCTCAATTCCAGAACATTTATGTGTAGGGAAGTTTCGTGACTTGTCCAAAGTCCTTGGAAGTTTCTTCCCAACGTGACTGCCCCCCAGCCTCGAAGGCTGGCATCCGTGGTCACCAGGACCCAGTCCTGTATGCCGAATCTGCGGCCCTCCACGAGATGAGCACTCTGCAGCCACCACAAGAGAGACACCCTGGTCCGTGGAGACAGGGTTATCAGCCGATGCATTTGAAGATGCGATCCGGACCATTGGTCCAAGAGGTCCCACTGAAAAATTCTGGCATGGAACCTGCCGAATGGGATCGCCTCGTAGGAAGCTACCATCTTTCCCAGGACTCGTGTGCAGTGATGCACCGACACCTGTTTCGGTTTTAGGAGGCCTCTGACTAGAGATGACAGCTCCTTGGCTTTTTCCTCTGGGAGAAACACTTTTTTCTGGACTGTGTCCAGAATCAGTCCCAGGAACAGTAGGCGTGTCGCAGGAACCAGCTGTGACTTTGGAATATTCAGAATCCAACCATGCTGGTGTAGCACCTCCTGAGATAGTGCTACGCCCACTAACAACTGCTCTCTGGATCTCGCTTTTATCAGGAGATCGTCCAAGTATGGGATAATTAAAACTCCCTTTTTTCGAAGGAGTATCATCATTTCGGCCGTTACCTTGGTAAATACCCTCGGTGCCGTGGACAGGCCGAACGGCAACGTCTGGAATTGGTAATGACAATCCTGTACCACAAATCTGAGGTACTCCTGGTGAGGATGGTAAATGGGAACATGCAGGTAAGCATCCTTGATGTCCAGAGATACCATGTAATCCCCCTCTTCCAGGCTTGCAATAACCGCCCTGAGCGATTCCATCTTGAACCTGAATTATTTTTTTTTTTTTAGATATGTGTTCAAGGATTTTAAATTTAAAATGGGTCTCACCGAACCGTCCGGTTTCGGTACCACAAACATTGTGGAATAGTAACCCCGTCCCTGTTGAAGTAGGGGCACTTTGACTATCACCTGCTGGGAATACAGCTTGTGAATTGCCTCTAATACAGCCTCCCTGTCTGAGGGAGTCGTTAGTAAGGCAGATTTTAGGAAACGGCGGGGGGGTAATGTCTCGAATTCCAGCTTGTACCCCTGAGATACCACTTGAAGGATCCAGGGGTCCACTTGTGAGCGAGCCCACTGATTGCTGAAATGTTTGAGATGGGCCCCCACCGTACCTGGCACCGCCTGTTGAGCCCCAGCGTCATGCGGTGGACTTAGCTGATGAAGCGGGGGAGGACTTGTGTTCCTGGGAACTGGCTGAATGCTGCAGCTTTTTCCCCCTACCTCTGCCTCTGGGCAGAAAGGACGCGCCTCTACCTCGCCTGTTCTTTTGGGGACGAAAGGACTGCACCTGATAATATGGTGCTTTCTTTGGTTGTGAGGGGACATGTGGTAAGAAAGCTGACTTCCCAGCCGTTGCTGTGGACACTAGGTCCGAAAGACCATCCCCAAACAACTCCTCACCCTTGTAAGGCAAAACTTCCATGTGCCTTTTAGAATCTGCATCTCCTGTCCACTGCCGGGTCCATAACCCTCTTCTGGCAGAAATGGACAGCGCACTGATTTGAGATGCCAGCCGGCAAATATCCCTCTGTGCATCTCTTATGTAAAAGACCGCGTCTTTAATATGCTCTATGTTAAGCAATATAGTGTCCCTGTCTAGGGTGTCAATGTTTTCAGACAGGGATTCCGACCACGCCGCTGCAGCACTGCACATCCAGGCTGAAGCAATAGCTGGTCTCAGTATAACACCAGTGTGTGTATATATAGCCTTCAGGAGAGCCTCCTGCTTTCTATCAGCAGGCTCCTTTAGGGCGGCCGAATCCGGAGACGGTAGTGCCACCTTTTTTGACAAACGTGTGAGCGCTTTATCCACCCTAGGTGGTGTTTCCCAACGTGACCTATCCTCTGGCAGGAAAGGGTACGCCATTAGTAATCTTTTTGAAATCACCAATTTTCTATCGGGGGAAGCCCATGCTACCTCACACACATCATTTAATTCTTCAGAAGGGGGAAAAACTACTGGTAGTTTTTTCTCCCCAAACATAATACCCTTTTTTGTGGTACCTGGGGTTACATCAGAAATGTGTAAAACATTCTTCATTGCCTCAATCATATAACGAGTGGCCCTAGTGGACATTACATTTGCGTCATCGTCGTCGACACTGGTATCAGTATCCGTGTCGACATCTGTGTCTGCCATCTGAGGTAGCGGGCGCTTTAGAGCCCCTGATGGCCTTTGAGACGCCTGGGCAGGCACGAGCTGAGAAGCCGGCTGTCCCACATTTGGCATGTCGTCAAATTTTTTATGTAAGGAGTCGACTCTTTCGCGTAATTCCTTCCACAAGTCCATCCACTCTGGTGTCTGCCCCGCAGGGGGTGACATCACATTTATAGGCACCTGCTCCTCCTCCACATCAGCCTCCTCATCAAACATGTCGACACAGCCGTACCGACACACCGCACACACACAGGGAATGCTCTGATAGAAGACAGGACCCCACAAAGCCCTTTGGGGAGACAGAGGGAGAGTATGCCAGCACACACCAGAGCGCTATATAATACAGGGATTAACTAAATGATATCCCCTTATAGCTGCTGTATACTTATATTGCGCCTAAATTTGTGCCCCCCTCTCTTTTTTACCCTTTCTATAGCGTAGTCTGCAGGGGAGAGCCAGGGAGCATCCTTCCAGCGGAGCTGTGAGGGAAAAATGGCGCCAGTGTGCTGAAGGAGATAGCTCCGCCCCCTTTTCGGCGGACTTTTCTCCCGCTATTTTGTGTATTCTGGCAGGGGTAATTATCACATATATAGCCTCTGGGGCTATATATTGTGATATTTTTGCCAGCCAAGGTGTATATATTGCTGCTCAGGGCGCCCCCCCCTAGCGCCCTGCACCCTCAGTGACCGGAGTGTGAAGTGTGTATGAGAAGCAATGGCGCAAAGCTGCAGTGCTGTGCGCTACCTTGGAGAAGACTGATGTCTTCAGCCGCCGATTTTCCGGACTCTTCTTGCTTCTGGCTCTGTAAGGAGGCCGGCGGCGCGGCTCCGGGACCAACATCAATGGACGGTTCCATGCGGTCGATCCCTCTGGAGCTAATGGTGTCCAGTAGCCTAAGAAGCCCGAACTACCCACAGTTAGGTAGGTTCGCTTCTTCTCCCCTTAGTCCCTCGGTGCAGTGAGCCTGTTGCCAGCAGGTCTCACTGTAAAATAAAAAACCTAAAATATACTTTCTTTCTAGGAGCTCAGGAGAGCCCCTAGTGTGCATCCAGCTCGAGCCGGGCACAGGATTCTAACTGAGGTCTGGAGGAGGGTCATAGGGGGAGGAGCCAGTGCACACCAGGTAGTCCTAAATCTTTCTTAGATGTGCCCAGTCTCCTGCGGAGCCGCTATTCCCCATGGTCCTTACGGAGTCCCCAGCATCCACTAGGACGTCAGAGAAATAGGATTAGACATGCCCTTACCTGTACCACCAAATTTGTAATTTATGTTCTGTCTTGCCCATGTGGCTTGTGCTACGTGGGCAAGATAGAAAGACAGTTCAGAGAAAGAGTGGCTGGTCATAGGTCGGCTATTAGAGCTGCCTTAGAATCTGGCACTAGCGATCAGCCAGTGGCTCGCTACTGTGCTGTAGCCAGACATAACATTGCCAGTATCAGAACTAAGTTAATAGATCATGTTCCGTTTAGTATTAGAGGTGGTAACAGAAACAATTATTACAGCTTGAGAGTAAATGGATCTATATCTTAGGGACACTGTCCCCAGGGGGCCTTAATGATTCCTTGGGTTTACAATGTTTCTTGTAAGTTCCACCAGCCTGGGATAGTGGGTCTTTGACACATTTTAGTACTTGCTATATTAGCCAGGAAACTACGTACTAAGTATTAAGTATTTGTTGCACAGTACTACCTATCTTTACATTATTGCTAATAGATCTGCAAATATTTCCAGTAAGATCTCCTTTTTACATTGTTTTTATCACTAGATGTTAGTTCGCTATGTTATTGTTGTCATCTGGTCGCCGGGGCAACGTGACGCTGTGTACACCTGATTGGCCGCGGGGAGTGGACGCTCCCGGATGACGGCACTGTGGGGACGAGCCTGTGATGACGCGGCGGGACTCGTGGAGGTCGGAGCCCAGGAGCGCACACTCAGCTGCGTCTGAACAGGTAATTATGTGTCTGTTTGTACGTGTATAAATATCTGTTACTGTGTCACACACTGTTTGTTACTCCTGATGATGGGCTGATGCCCGAAATGTCGAATTAAAGCACTTTTTGCACCTTCCTTCAAGACTCTGAGTGCCACCATCTTTGCACATATACATTGGGTCCTTGCACCCTTGGAAGGCACCAGAGCACCAGTTTTTGGATTAGAGACACTAGTGCCGGATACTTGGATTCATATATATATATATATATATATATATATATATACATACATATATATATATATATATATATATATATATATACATACACACACATGTACAGTTTAAAATACCGGCACTCCTTTGTTACATAAATACTTGCGTCTCGGTGCCATCTAATCCCACAAGGAATAAATAGTAGATAGTTCGCAGTAGCGGCACTCAGCTATGACTTCTTCGAAGAATTAAAACACCATCACTCTGGATTATGTCAACATTTCAGGACCATTTATTTAGACCCTTTCGAGAGGATTTTTGTATCCTGAGATTCGACCATGTATATGTATGTGTATATATATATATATATATATATGTATATGTATGTGTATATATATATATATATATATATATTAGAGATGAGCGAGGCAAAATGTCATCACCCCGCTGTCGGATTCTCGCGGGGTTTGGATTCCATATAAGCCGCCGCGCGTCGCCGCCATTTTCACTCCAGCATTGGAGAGTGTAAAGAGAGGACGTGTCTCTGTTCTCTCAGTGTCCTCAGTGTCCTTGTCTTGTGCTGCATCTGTTCAGTCACAGTGGTTATGTCCTCTTGCTGCCATAAGTCCAGTGCTGCTGTATAAGGTGCTGTGTTGTGCTGCATCAGTCCAGTGGTGGTGCATTGTGCTGCATCTGTCTAGTCACAGTGGTGGTGTCCTCTGCTGCCATATGTGCAGTGCTGCTGTATAATATTAACAAGTCCCTTAGAGTGTTGCTGTGTTGTCCTGCATCAGACCAGTGGTAGTGTCCTGTGCATCAGCCATCAGTCATTCCAGTGACCAGTCACAGTGGTATCCTCTGCTGCCATATGTCCAGTGCTGCTATATAATAATAACAAGTCCCTTAGAGTGTTGCTGTGTTGTCCTGCATCAGACCAATGGTAGTGTCCTGTGCATCAGCCATCAGTCATTCCAGTGACCAGTCACAGTGGTATCCTCTGCTGCCATGTCCAGTGCTGCTGTATAATAATAACAAGTCCCTTACAGTGTTGCTGTGTTGTCCTGCATCCAACCAGTGGTAGCGTCCTGTGCATCAGCCATCAGTCAGTCCAGTGACCAGTCACAGTGGTATCCTCTGCTGCCATATGTCCAGTGCTCCTGTGCCGCATATTGTGTTAAATAACTCCAGAAAAATAACGGAGAACAAAAATTTGGAAGATAAAATAGGGAAAGATCAAGAACCACTTCCGCCTAGTGCTGAAGCTGCTGCCACTAGTCATGAAATAAATGATGAAATGCCATCAACGTCATCTGCCAAGGCCGATGCCCAATGTGATAGTAGAAAGCATGTAAAATTCAAAAAGCCAAAGTTCAGTAAAAAGACCCCAAAAAAGAAATTGAAATGGTCTGAGGAGAAACGTAAACTTGCCAATATGCCATTTACGACACGGAGTGGCAAGGAACGGCTAAGGCCTATGACTAGTGGTTCAGCTTCACAGGAAGATGGAAGCCCTCATCCTCCTGCTAGAAAAATTAAAAGAGTTAAACTGGAAAAAGCACAGAAAAGAACTGTACGTTCTGAGATGGTATCACAAATCCCCAAGGAGAGTCCAAGTGTGTCGCTAGTTGCGATGCCTGACCCAACACTGGACGGGAAGAGGTGGCGCCGTCCACCATTTGCACGCCCCCTGCAAGTGCTGGAAGGAGCACCCACAGTCCAGTTTCTGATATTCAAATTGAAGATGTCACTGTTGAAGTACACCAGGATGAGGATATGGGTGTTGCTTGCGCGGAGGAGGAAGTTGATGATGAGGATTCTGATGGTGATGTGGTTTGTTTACATGAGGCACTGGGGGAGACACCTGTTGTCCGTGGGATGAAGAAGCCCATTGTGATGCCTGGGCAAAATACCAAAAATGCCACCTCTTCGGTGTGGAATTATTTCTCCACAAATCCGGACAACAGGTGTCAAGCAGTGTGTTGCCTCTGTCAACCTGTAATAAGTAGGGGTAAGGATGCTAACCACCTAGGAACATCCTCCCTTATACGTCACCTGCAGTGCATTCATCAGAAGTCAGTGTCAAGTTGTGAAACTTTGGGTAAGAGCGTAAGCAGTCCAATGACACCTAAATCCTTTCTTCCTCTTGTACCCAAGCTCCTGAAAGCCACACCACCAACTCCCTCAACATGAACTTCCTCCTCAGCCATGAACATCAGTAGTCCTGCAGGCCATGTCCCTGGCAAGACTGACGAGTCCTCTCCTAACCGGGATTCCTCTGGAGGATGCTTGAGTAGTACGCCTGCTGCTGTTGCTGCCGCCGCTGCTGTTGTTGCTGCTGGAAGTCGATCGTCATCCCAGAGGGGAAGTTGGAAGACCACTTGTACTACTTCAACTAAGCAATTGACTTCCCAACAGTCCTTTGTGAGGAAGATGAAATATGACAGCAGTCATCCTGTTGTAAGGCGGATAACTGAGGCCTTGACACTTATGTTAGTGTTAGACATGCATCCGGTATCCGCCATTAGTGCAGTTCGATTTAGACAATTGATGGAGGTATTGTGTCCCCGGTACCAAATCCCATCTAGGTTCCACTTCACTAGGCAGGCGATACCGAGAATGTACAGAGACGTCAGAAACAGTGTCGCCAGTGTCCTAAAAAATGCGATTGTATCCAGTGTACACTTAACCACGGACATGTGGACAAGTGGAACAGGGCAGACTAAGGACTATATGACTGTGACAGCCCACTGGGTAGATGTATTGCCTCCCGCAGCAACAACAGCAGCAGTGGCACCAGTAGCAGCATCTTGCAAATCCAAACTTGTTTCTAGGCAGGCTGCGCTGTGTATCACCGCTTTCCATAGGAGACACCGATGACAACCTCTTACGGAAACTGAGGGACATCATCGCGCATTGACTTACCCCACTTAGACTCTCCTGGGGATTTTTGATATTGGACAACGTCATCAATATTGTGCGTGCATTACATCTGGGCAAATTCCAGCATGTGCCATGTTTTGCACATACAATTAATTTGGTGGTGCAGATTTTTTTTTTTTAAATGACAGGGTGGTACAGGAGATGCTGTCGGTGGGCCGAAAAATTGCGGGCCACTTTCGACATTCTGCCACTGCGTGCCGAAGACTGGAGCGCCAGCAAACACTCCTGAACCTGCCCTGTCATCAACTGAAGCAAGAGGTGGTAACGAGGTGGAATTCAACACTCTATATGCTTCAGAGGATGGAGGAGCAGAAAAAGGCCATTAAAGCCTATACATCCACCTTCGATATAGGCAAAGGAGGGGGAATGCACCTGACTTAAGCACAATGGAGAATGATTTCAATCTTGTGCAAGGTTCTCCAACCCATTGCACTTGCCACACGTGAAGTCAGTTCAGACACTGCCAGCTTGAGTCAGGTCATTCCCCTCATCAGACTTTTGCAGAAGCAACTGGAGAAATTAAAGGAGCTAAGATGGAGCAATTCCGCTAAGTATGTGGGACTTGTGGATGGAGCCCTTGATTCGCTTTGCCAGGATTCAAGGGTGGTCAATCTGTTGAAATCAGAGCACTACATTTTGGCCATCGTGCTCGATCCTAGGTTTAAAGCCTACCTGGTATCTCTCTTTCTGGCAGACACAAGTGTGCAGAGGTGCAAAGACCTGCTGGTGAATAAATAGTGTACTCAAGCGGAACGTGACCCGTCAACAGCTCCTCCTTCACTTTCTCCTGCAACTGGGGCTGCAAGGAAAAGCACAAGATTTCCTAGCCCACCCACTGGCGGTGATGCAGGGCAGTCAGGTGCGAGTGCTGACATCTGGTCTGGACTGAAGGACCTGCAAACAATTACTGACATGTCTACTGTCACTGCAAATGATTCTGTCACAATTGAAAGAATGGTGGAGTATTATATGAGAGTGACAGCAACCAAGAATGCATGTCAGACAGTCCGTACGTATACTGGCAGGAAAAAGAGGCAATTTGGAGGCCCTTGCACAAACTGGCTTTGTTTTACCTAAGTTGCCCCCCCCCCCCTCCCCCTCCAGTGTGTACTCCGAAAGAGTGTTTAGTGCAGCCGGTAACCTTGTCAGCGATCGGCGTAGGAGGTTACTTCCACAAAATGTGGTTAAGATGATGGTCATAAAAATTAATTATAAATTCCTCTAGGAAGACCTTGACCAGCAATTGCCTCCAGAAAGTACACAGGGACCTGTGATGGTGGATTCCAGTGGGGACGAATTAATACTCTGTGAGGAGGGGGATGTACACAGTGAAAGGGGTGAGGAATCGGAGGATGAGGTCGACATCGTGCCTCTTAGAGCCAGTTTGTGCAAGGGGAGATTGATTGCTTCTTTTTTGGTGGGGGCCCAAACAATCCAGTCATTTCAGCCACAGTCGTGTGGCAGACCCTGTCGCTGAAATGATTGGTTTGTTAAAATGTGCATGTATATATATATCGATGTGAGCCAACCCCCGTATTTTGGTTTTGGATCTGTATTAACTTTATGTTTTGATTTTGCTCATGTTTTGGTTTTGGATCTGTATCTTGTTAAAAAATTTACAGAAACTGCTAATATAACATTTTGCTCCTATTGTATTATTAACCTCAATAACATAAATTTCAACTAATTTCCACTCAATTTTGACCACTTCACAGCTCATAATATTCTTCGCCAATATTGGCCAAGACTGGCTGGTTAAACAAAGCAACAAAGCAGCGACACAATAACAATGCATGTGTCACAACGGGCTGATTATGAGGATCCGAAAACTGGGTTTCGTTGAAGGAGTGGTCGCAACAGCAGGAAGAAACTGAGCAGGACAGATGTAATTCCTTCTCATATACCCTGCGATTCAAGTAGGAGCCAGTGTAATAGTTAACTAGTGGAATGAGAAGGGTGAACGGAACTGGCTGTCGTTGCAAAATAAAGACCCGAGGAATGTTTTTGCAAAGTTATCGTGATTGAAGAATACTGAAGAATGCTGCTAGAGTATGAATACTGAAGAGTCTTGGCTGAAGGACACTGAAGAGTACTGCTAAGAATGTATATTGAGGAGTCTTGGCTGAAGAACACTGAAGAATACTGTCGAAGAATGAATGCTGAAGAGTTGTGGCTGAAGAACACTGAAGAATACTTTTGAAGAATGAATACTGAAGAGTTGTGGCTGAAGAACACTAAAGAATACTGTTAAAGAGTAATTGCTGAAGAGTCGTGGCTGAAGAACACTTAAGAATACTGTTAAAGAATAAATGCTGAAGAGTCTTGGCTGAAGAACACTGTTGAAGAATGAATGCTAAAGAATCATGGCTGAGGAACACTGGAGAATACTGTTGAAAAATGAATGCTGAAGAGTTGTGGCTGAAGAACACTGAAGAATACTCTTGAAGAATGACTGCTGAAGAGTGGCGGCTGAAGAACCCTAAAGAATGCTGTTAGGAATGTATGCTGAGGAGTTGTGCCTGAAGAACACTGAAGAATACTCTTGAAGAATGAATGCTGAAGAGTTGGGGCTGAAGAACACTGAAGGATGTTGTTAGGAATGTATACTGAAGAGTCGTGGCTGAAGAAAACTAAAGAATACTGTTGAAGAATGAATGCTGAAGAGTCATGGCTGAAGAACACTGAAGAAAACTGTTGAAGAATGAATGCTGAAGAGTCGTTGTCAGGAATCCGCATTCTCCATTGCATCACTTCCAGTGAACAGGCGTCTCCTGGCTTCAGTCCTCTGTTGTGAATTGGACCTGTGGAACTACAGGTCCCAGCAGTTCCAGTCTTCAGTCTCCTGCAGCCCACAGCTCACTGTGCTCCACCTAACCAGTTCTATCTTTTGGTAATCACTGGTTTCAGCCAGCAGCCTGGAGTACACAGTGGATTCTAGTTAACCAGCATTAACTCCCAGTGCACTACTGATCCCAGCCAGCAGTGCATTGCATTAACTGTCTACAGAATTATTCTCCCGGTTACTCACCAGCTCCAGTTAACTCTCAGCTGATCTGGGCACCCAATCCTGGAGGGTGTGTTCTCACAGAGATTCATCCTATCATCACAGAGCAAGGTGTATAAACTCCAGTTCCTTGCTCATTCACATCGCCTTGGACAATGAGTCACATTTGGTGTGTCAAGTCTCCAGTGGTTCCCCGTGTTCCAGCCTCCAGTGGTTCCTCTCATCATTTAATTCCATACATCATTCTGCATTTCTCCTGCTTGCTCCAGACTCCAGCCACAGTTCAACAGCAGTAAGAGACTCTCCTCAGGTGTTATTCTTTGCCTAATCTATGCACCTTGTTACCAGCATTCCATTCTGTGTATTGCATCCAGCACTTAACAAACATGCTGAGTTAGGACTGTCTCCTGCCTGGGCCTTGCTTGACTAAAATAACTTTTATGTTACAGAGACTGTGTGCTTCTTACAAATACCAAAGTTCTGTTTGCATCAACCAGTTACCAGTGACCTTATATTTTTCAAACCCGTTTGCATTCAGTTATCAGGTTATCTTCATTCCTCATTTGTGTTATCAGAGACTTTATTTTGCTTTAAACCATTTGCATCCAGTTACCAAATTATTCTACGTTTGTTACCAGAGACTTTGCTTTGCTTGAAACCATTTGCATTCAGTCATCAAGTTATCTTCTATATTTGTGTTGCCAGAGACTTTTGATTATTACCTTGGATTCAGTTACTGCTTATTATTTCATCTGCTACTGCCGGTTCTAAGTTTTCATCCACTGCTATATCATTTCTCTGTGACTTTTATGTTTAATAAACCTCAGCGCATGTGCACAGGACTCTTTATGCAACCTTCACGTCTCATATGTCATTCCAACACTGACCCACTAGTGCCCCTTCCGGGAACAGACTAAATCTGAATCCTGACAACCTGACAGTTGTGACTGAAGAATACTGTTGAAGAATGAATGCTGAAGAGTCATGGCTGAAGAACACTGGAGAATACTGTTAAAGAATGAATGTTGAAGAGTCGTGGCTGAAGAACACTGGAGAATACCATCGAAGAATGAACGCTGAAGAGTCATGGCTGAAGAACACTGAAGAATACTGTTGATGAATGAATGCTGAAGAGTCATGGCTGAAGAACACTAGAGAATACTGTCAAAGAATGAATGTTGAAGAGTCAGGGATGAAGAACACTAAAGAATAATGTTGACGAATGAATGCTGAAGAGTCATGGCTGAAGAACACTGAAAAATTGTCACACGCCAGAGGCGGCGTTCGCCGCGCTTACCCCTGCGTGTCTGCTGGTCTGTGTTGCGGCCTCCGCCTTCGGTGGGCCACGGGCTTCGGCGTCTGGCTGGCTCGGCTCCCGGCGGTTCTCCAGGGCAAGGGTGCTGCCATGACGCCCGGCATCACGTGGGCGGGGGGCAGGCAACGTCATCAGACTGTTCCGCCAATCCAGCGGTGGCGGGAGATTCAAAGTCAGACGCCAGACAGAGCCTCGGCGCCTGAGTATCGTCTTTCCCCTGAAGTGGATGCCAGCGCTCTTGTTCCCGGCGAGAATCTCTGAAGCTGTACTCCAGTGTCTCCGGCATTTCCAGGTGCCAGTTCGCTGAACAGGTTCCAGCGTTCCCAGCAGCTGGTGTGTCTCTCTGCGGTCCAGTCACTAGTGCTCCTAGGAATCAGCGTGGGCTGCGGGCCCTAATCACCGTTCTCAAGTTCTGCAAATCATCAGCGACTTATACCTCTGCAATCAAGTTCTTCAAATCAACAGCGTCTCAGTCACCGTTCTCAAGTTCTACAAATCATCAGCGTCTTAAACCACTGCACTTAAGCTCTACAAACCATCAGCGTCTCAGTCACCGTTCACAAGTTCTTCAAATCACCAGCGTCTTAATCTCCGTTCTCAAGTTCTTTAAGTCATCTGTGTCTTTAACCACCGTTTACAAGTTCTTCAAATCATCAGTGTCTTTTAAACATCGCTCACAATTTCTTCAGTCACCAGTATCTTTAACATTGCTCACAAACCCTTCAATGGGCCTGGACATTCCCTCATAAGTTCCCTTTATGCTATATGACTTTGAGTTGTTCTTTTTCCTGCAATAAAGCTCTTCAATATTTCACCAAACCTTACTGTCAGAGTCCTGTATGAGAAAATCCTATATCAGGTCACCCCTGTTCCGGCCCAGTTGTGGTTCCTCTTCCCAACCATCAGAAGAATCCCAGAGTTCACAACACCCTCAATCTAGGTCAGTGACAAAAATACTATTGAAGAATGAATGCTGAAGAGCCGTGGCTGAAGAATACTGTTGAAGAATGAATGCTGAAGAGTCATGGCTGAAGAACAGCATTCATTCTTCAATAGTATTCTCCAGTGTTCTTCAGCCATGACTCTTCAGCATTCATTCTTCAATAGTATTCTCCAGTGAAGAGTCGTGGCTAAAGAACACTGGAGAATACTGCCAGAGAATGAATGTTGAAGAGCCAGGGATGAAGAACACTGAAGAATAGTGTCTGTCACAAAACTGGGGCATTCAGCGCTACTCAGTCACGGTCTGTCTTACCTCTGCCGCAAACCCTGGTGCGGTCCATCATCTGTGCAATCTCCTGGTGTCCTACGGGGTCTTCCGCTATACTGTGGCTTCCCTGTCAGCGCTGATGGATCCGACACCCATAGCAAACCTCCTTGACCATAACACACCAGTGTTCCCGCCAAAGTTCTTCATGGACAGAGCCATGATAGTTCCTGGTCAGCTGATCGTCCAAGGCCCAATCTGGAAACACTTCCTCGTCATGTGAGCCACTTATCCAGTCAGCAGTGAGCACGATATAAGTTCCAAGTGCAGCACTGGCAATCTGTCAGTGCTTTGTTGTCTCTCGGTCTGTAGTGAGCTCCTGCATCTCTAGCTGTATTAGACACAGTGCTATAACCATGATTGCACTACCTGACTCCCTGGTTGATATTAAAGGGCCATACTGATAATTACATCACAACGTATGTATTGTGGGGAGGATGGCCACTTGCTGACAACTTGTCCCAAGCGTCTGGGAAATGGACGGTCCTAGGTTTGGGTGGAGGGTCGAAGCTAGGAACTTTTAAAATCTCTCCAACCAAGTAGGTTCACCAGATACCCATTTAAAAAACTTTCTCAAGCAATCAATCTCACAGCAGTAGACGGGAGTGTGATTCCTCATGGGACTATCACTGAAGAGATTTGACCTCTGGCTCTCTTAGTGGGAGCTTTGCATTCTGAAATCCTTTCTTTCATGATATTACCCAAATCTTTGCAACCAATTGTCATCGGCCTTCCTTGGCTCCAGCAGCAAAATCAAAAGGTGGACTGGACCACCATGCAACTTCTTTCCTGGGAAACTGACTGCCACTCTCAGTGCCTGCAGAAAATAATTTATGTTCAGAAATCTGATGTATCCATTCCTGAGGCTCTGCAGGAATCATTACATTCTTTTGCTGATGTATTTAGTAAAGGTGGGACAGGTAAACTTCCTCCACACAGGGAATGGGACTGACCAATTGATCTCATACCAGGCAAATCGCCCCCTAGAGGAAGAAATATCCTCTTTCTATTCCAGAGACTGCTGCTATGTGCGAGTACATTAAAGAAAATCTTGGGAAAGGCTTCATCCGACCTTCATCTTCACCTGCTGGTGCAGGCTTCTTTTTTGTCAAGAAAAAAGATGGGGGCCTTCGATCTTGCATTGATTATAAGGGATTAAATTATATTATGATTAAAAACCGTTACCGCTCATAACTGAACTCTTTGACTGGGTGAAAGGAGCAACCATTTTCACTAAATTAGATTTGAGAGGTGCATACAACCTCATCCACATTCGAGCAGGCGACGAATGGAAAACCACCTTCAACAACCGAGATGGACATTATGAATACTTAGTGATGCCCTTTGGACTTAGTAATGCACCTGCTGTGTTCCAGCATTTTGTTAATGAAATATTTCGGGACTTGCGATATCAGTCTGTTGTGTACCTAGACGACATCTTGATTTTCTCTCTGGATCTACAGTCTCACCGGCAGCAAGTCCAGAAAGTGCTTCATCACCTTAGGAGTCATCAACTTTTCTGCAAGCTCGAAAAATGCATCTTTGAGATCCCAACAATTGCATTCCTGGGATATATAATTCCGGATCCAGTCTTCCTATGGACCCTGAGAAGGTTAAGGCTATTTTTACTTGGAATGAACCTTCATCTCTCAAGTCTACTCAACGCTTTCTAGGGTTCGCTAACTACTACTGGAAATTTATCCATGGCTTCTCCACTTTGGTTGCTCCCATCTCTGCTCTCACCTGTAAGGGTGCCAGTCCCAGATCCTGGTCTCTTGAAGTTAAGCAAGCTTTTCAGTTATTGAAGGAAGCGTTTACTTCTGCTCCAGTGCTTCAACAACCGGACATTCTTTTTAGATGCCTCTTCAGTTGGAGTGGGAGCAGTTCTCTCTCAACGCTTTTCTGATGAAAACGACATCCTTGTGCCTATTTTTCCCAAAAATGTTCTCCTGCGGAGAAGAACTACCCCATTGGGAGAAAGAGTTACTTGCGATTAAGTTAGCCTTCGAAGAATGGCGTTATCTTTTAGAAGGCGCTTAATTTCCAATTACCGTCTATATGGTTCATCGGAATTTTCTGTATCTAAAGAATTGGCAATGTTGCTCTCCTCGTCAAGCAATATGGTATCCGTTCCTCTCCCGGGTTCAATTTCAAGATCACCTATCGGCCTGAATCTCAAAATGGGAAAGCGGACACTCTTTCCCGCTCCCTTTCTCAAGAGGAGGATCTGTCTTCTGAGGACCAATGTCCAATTCTGAATCCTACGCTGTTTGCTTCAGACAAGACTAACCCTACTCCTCCTACCAGAAGATCGTTTGTTGCTTTAAATCTTCATAAGCAACTTCTACAATGGACCCATTCTTCTCTTTTCAGGACATGTGTGAGTTCAGAAAACTTTAGAATTTTTGAGCAGATCATATTGGTGGTCTTCCGTGCGACAGGACAATAAAGCCTCCTGTGTTAAGTGCACCCAGCACAAATCTCCACGTCAGGTTCCAGTGGGTCAACTCCATCCTTCATTTCATTCCAGTTCATCCATGGACTCACTTATCAATGGACTTTATTACAGATCTACCTGCATCTCAAGGTAAGAACACTATTTTGGTCATTGTGGACCACTTGTCTAAGATGGCACACTTTCTATAATTGTCTGGCCTACCCTCTGCTCCTCAACTCGCCAAGCTGTCTATCTCTGAAGTCTTCTGTCTCCAAGGAAATAATTACAGATAGGGGTGTTCAATTTGTGGCAAAATTTTGTGTCTTTGTTCGTCTCTTCAAGTCCAACTGAAATTCTCCACCACCTATCATCCTCTGAGCAATGCTCAAACTGAGCAAGTCAACCAAGATTTAGAGACTGTTCTACACGTTTCTCTCTTCCCAAGACAACTGGGTGGATCTTCTTCCTTGGGCCAAATTCTCTCACAATAATACGTATCATTCTTCTTCTGAAACCCCACAATTCTATACAGTTTGTGGACAGCATCTTTGGGTGCCTTTCACTGTTGGATGTTCCTGACGCTGTAAATATGCTCAAAGATTTCCTTTCTATTTGGAAGAAAGTACATTCTGCATTAAAGAAGTCTTTTAAGCGTTACAAGATATTTGCGGACCGGAAAAGCTGTTTCTCTTCTTCAAGCTGGTGACAAAGTGTGGCTGTCTACACGTAACCTTCATCGCAGAGTGCCAACTATGAAGTTTGCCCCTCAGTATATTGGGCCATTCATTATCCAGAAGGTAATCAACCCAGTCGCCTATCAGTTGAAGCTTCCCCCGTATCTCCGCATTCCAAACTCTTTTCATGTATCTTTACTCAAGACTCTGATTCTCAGTCAGTTCCAGTCATCACCTCCCTCTGGCCCTAAAGTCTGAACTCAGCGAGGAGTGGAATTTGAAAATGAGAAAATTCTCGACTCCCATTTCCGGTATGGACGCTTACAGTACTTGATCGATTGGCGAGGTTATGGTCCTGAGGAGAAATCTTGGATCTTCACTGAGGCTGTTCACGCTCCTCTTCTGGTATGAAGATTCCATTCCAGGTTACCTCAAAAGCCAAGAAAGCGTCCAGAGGCCGCTCCCAAAGGGGGGCATACTGCCACAAAATGGAGGCTTACAGTGCTACCCAGTCACACTCTGTCTTACCTGCGCTGCAAACCCTGGCACGGTCCATCATCTGTGCAATCTCCTGGTGTACTGCGTAGTGTTCCACTATGCTGTGACTTCCCTGTCAGCGCCGATGGATCTGACGGCCATAGCAAACCTCCTAGGCCGCACCACGCCAGTGTTCCCGCCAAAGTTCTCCATGGACAGCGCCATGACAATTCCTGGTCAGCTGATCATCCAAGGCCCAACCTGGAATCACTTCCTTGTCATGTGAGCCTCTCATCTAGTCAGCAGTGATCACAAGGTATGCTGTAAGTTCCAAGTCCCAGCACTGGCAATCTGTCAGTGCTTTGTTGTCTCTCAGTCTGTAGTGAGCTCCTGCATCTCTAGCTGTATTAGACAAAGTGCTACAACCATGACTGCACTACCTGACTCCCTGGCTGATATTAAAGGTCCATACCGATAATTACATAGCCGCATATACAGGTGCACTGGTGTGCCATCCCAGTGCACCCAGAGACTGTTCGGCATTCCACTGCATGCCTTGCTGGTTCCGTCCAGCATTCCGGAAAACCCGCATTGCTGACTCCATTCAGCATTCACAGAAAACCTGTGCTTCTGGTTCTGCCCAGCACTCTGGAAAACCTGCATTGCTGACGTCATTCAGCATTTTCAGAAAACCTGCTCTGTTGGTTCCGTCCAGCACTCCGGAAAACCTACATTGCTGACTCCATTCAGCATTCACAGAAAACCTGCATTGCTGTCCTCAACCAGTATTCCTTGTAAACCTGCATTGCCGGTTCTACCCAGCATCCCAACTACTAGTCTACATTAAGTCTTTCCACTCCTGGTGACATTCCCACTACCCTTTGCACTGGTGGTCCACTCCACCAGTGTATCAGTACCCGTATAGTTGGTCACCTCCACTCCTACGCTCCTCAGCCAACTGCCACATCTGCATGAGGAAATCATACTTAAAGCCTGCACAATTCTGTCCATAGCTCTCAAGCGCAGGCCCAGTAATCCAACCTAATCCGGTTTCACAAATACCCACAGCTGTGACACTGTCAAAGAATCAATGCTGAAGAGTCAGGGCTGAAGAACACTGAAGAATACTATTGAGGAATGAATGCTGAAGAGTCGGAGCTGAAGAGCACTGCAGATGACCAGGAAGCCCCTCTACGGATTTGAGGCACCAGTGAAAGTTGCACGGCAGGCGGACAACTGCGGGTCATGGAGCTGAGGGTCCACCGGCTATGGTTCTGCGGAAGACTGCAGGAAACTGGGAGAGTGGAGCAAGAGACTGATAGAGCACGGAGAAATAGCCACAGGAAATTCCTGAGGGAGCTCCGAGCTGGAGCTTCTGCACTAGGCAGTAACTTAAAGCACTGGCAACATTAAAGACTGAGCTCCCCTTTTGAGGAAGATACCAGGGATTGGCTGAGCATTACACAGTATCCCAGCCATTGGCAGAGCAGGCCTTAGCTATAGGCAGGCTAGGCATTTGCCTAGGGCATTCAAGCATGTCTAGGGGCATCCAAGCATGTCCCTGCAGTATCTCATGCTGGGAGGGACAGTCTGCAAACTATTTGTTACTTTATAAATGTATTCAATAAGTACTTGTATACACTGCAGTTTAAATTTGTCAAATAGAATGCACACTGTCCCTTGAATGCCCTCCGACATGCTTGAATGCCTCTGACTTCCCCTCATCAGACTTTTGCAGAAGCAGCTGGAGAAATTATAGGAGCTAAGATGGAGCAATTCCGCTAAGTATGTGGGACTTGTGGATGGAGCCCTTCATTCGCTTTGCCAGGATTCAAGGTTGGTCAATCTGTTGAAATCAGAGCACTACATTTTGGCCACCGTGCTCGATCCTAGGTTTAAAGCCTACGTGGTATCTCTCTTTCCGGCAGACACAAGTGTGCAGAGGTGCAAAGACCTGCTGGTGAGTAAATAGTAGTGATGAGCGGGTTCGGATCCTCTGGATCCGAACCCGCCCGAACTTCACATTTTTTTACACTGGTCCGAGCGACTCGGATCCTCCCGCCTTGCTCGGTTAACCCGAGCGCGCCCGAACATCATCATCCCGCTGTCGGATTCTCACGAGATTCGGATTCTATATAAGGAGCCGCGCGTCGCCGCCATTTTCACACGTGCATTGAGATTGATAGGGAGAGGACGTGGCTGGCGTCCTCTCCGTTATATTAGAAAAGAAAAGAGTAAACTGAGTGACTTAGTTATTGTGGGGAGGATTGGGGACAGGGAGCAGCTGCTAGGGAGTACAGTGCAGGGTTTACCACCAGTGAGTTTAATCCTTTGTTTCTCTGCCTGAAAAAAACGCTCCTCCATATCTGTGCTCAGTGTGCTGCATGATATATCTGTGCTGAGTGCACTGCTCTGCTCACACTGCCTAATTGTGGGGACTGGGGAGCAGTTATAGCAGGAGTACAGTGCACAGTTTTGCTGACAGTGACCACCAGTCCAGTATACGTTTGTCTGCCTGAAAAACACTCCTGTGTTGTTGTTGTTGTTGTTGTTGTTGTTGTTGTTGTTTTTTTTTTTTCTTCATACTAGTTTAGCAGTCTGCTGACAGTGTCCACCAGGTCCGTTATACAGTATATTATATATATATAAGCAGTACGGTAGGCCCCAGCTGTACCTACCTCTGTGTCGTCAGTGCACTCGTCGTCCATAAGTAATATAATACTATACTATCCATCCATCTACATTGTATACTTGTGGTGGTTTTTTTTTCTTCATACTAGTTTAGCAGTCTGCTGACAGTGTCCACCAGGTCCGTTATATACAGTATAATATATATATATATATATATATATATATATATATATATATAATATGCAGTACGGTAGGCCACGGCTGTACCTACCTCTGTGTCGTCACTCGTCGTCCATAAGTATAAGTAATAATAGTATACTATCCATCCATCTACATTGTATACCTGTGGTGGCTTTTTTTCTTCATACTAGTTTAGCAGTCTGCTGACAGTGTCCACCAGGTCCGTTATTATTCTGTATGTATTATATATATATATAGCAGTACGGTAGGCCACGGCTGTACCTACCTCTGTGTCGTCACTCGTCATCCATAAGTATAAGTAATAATAGTATACTATCCACCCATCTACATTGTATACCTGTGGTGGATTTTAGTTGTGCGCAAAATATGGAGAACAAAAATGTGGAGGTTAAAAAAATAGGGAAAGATCAAGATCCACTTCCACCTCGTGCTGAAGCTGCTGCCACTAGTCATGGCCGAGACGATGAAATGCCATCAACGTCGTCTGCCAAGGCCGATGCCCAATGTCATAGTACAGAGCATGTAAAATCCAAAACACAAAAGATCAGTAAAAAAATGACCCAAAAATCAAAATTAAAAGCGTCTGAGGAGAAGCGTAAACTTGCCAATATGCCATTTACGACACGGAGTGGCAAGGAACGGCTGAGGCCCTGGCCTATGTTCATGGCTAGTGGTTCAGCTTCACATGAGGATGGAAGCACTCATCCTCTCGCTAGAAAAAAGAAAAGACTTGCGGCAAAAGCACAGCAAAGAACTGTGCGTTTTTCGAAATCCCAAATCCCAAAGGAGAGTCCAATTGTGTCGGTTGCGATGCCCGACCTTCCCAACACTGGACGGGAAGAGCTTGCGCCTTACACCATTTGCACGCCCCCTGCACGTGTTGAAAGGAGCACCCGCAGTCCAGTTCCTGATAGTGAAATTGAAGATGTCAGTGTTGAAGTACACCAGGATGAGGATATGGGTGTTGCTGGCGCTGGGGAGGAAATTGACAAGGAGGATTCTGATGGTGAGGTGGTTTGTTTAAGTCAGGCACCCGGGGAGACACCTGTTGTCCGTGGGAGGAATATGGCCATTGACATGCCTGTTGAAAATACCAAAAAAATCAGCTCTTCAGTGTGGAAGTATTTCAACAGAAATGCGGACAACTGGTGTCAAGCCGTGTGTTGTCTTTGTCAAGCTGTAATAAGTAGGGGTAAGGACGTTAACCACCTCGGAACATCCTCCCTTATACGTCACCTGCAGCGCATTCATAATAAGTCAGTGACCAGTTCAAAAACTTTGGGCGACAGCGGAAGCAGTCCACTGACCAGTAAATACCTTCCTCTTGTAACCAAGCTCGCGCAAACCACACCACCAACTCCCTCAGTGTAAATTTCCTCCTTACCCAGGAAAACCAATAGTCCTGCAGGCCATGTCACTGGCAAGTCTGACGAGTCCTCTCCTGCCTGGGATTCCTCCGATGCATCCTTGAGTGTAACGCCTACTGCTGCTGGCGCGGCTGTTGTTGCTGCTGGGAGTCGATCGTCATCCCAGAGGGGAAGTCGGAAGACCACTTGTACTACTTCCAGTAAGCAATTGACTGTCCAACAGTCCTTTGCGAGGAAGATGAAATATCACAGCAGTCATCCTGTTGCAAAGCGGATAACTGAGGCCTTGACAACTATGTTGGTGTTAGACGTGCGTCCAGTATCCGCCGTTAGTTCACAGGGAACTAGACAATTTCTTGAGGTAGTGTGCCCCCGTTACCAAATACCATCTAGGTTCCACTTCTCTAGGCAGGCGATACCGAGAATGTACACGGACGTCAGAAAAAGACTCACCAGTGTCCTAAAAAATGCAGTTGTACCCAATGTCCACTTAACCACGGACATGTGGACAAGTGGAGCAGGGCAGACTCAGGACTACATGACTGTCACAGCCCACTGGGTAGATGTATTGCCTCCCGCTGCAAGAACAGCAGCGGCGGCACCAGTAGCAGCATCTTGCAAACGCCAACTCGTTCCTAGGCAGGCTACGCTTTGTATCACCGCTTTCCAGAAGAGGCACACAGCTGACAACCTCTTACGGCAACTGAGGAAGATCATCGCAGAATGGCTTACCCCAATTGGACTCTACTGGGGATTTGTGACATCGGACAACGCCAGCAATATTGGAGGTCATTCCGAGTCGTTCGCTCGGAAAATTTCTTCGCATCGCAGCGTTTTTCCGCTTAGTGCGCATGCGCAATGTCCGCACTGCGACTGCGCCAAGTAAATTTGCTATGAAGTTTGGATTTTTACTCACTGCTTTTTCTTCGCTCAGGCGATCGTAGTGTGATTGACAGGAAATGGGTGTTACTGGGCGGAAACAGGCCGTTTTATGGGCGTGTGGGAAAAAACGCTACCGTTTCCGGAAAAAACGCGGGAGTGGCTGGAGAAACGGAGGAGTGTCTGGGCGAACGCTGGGTGTGTTTGTGACGTCAAACCAGGAACGATAAGCACTGAACTGATCGCAGATGCCGAGTAAGTCTGAAGCTACTCTGAAACTGCTACGAGATGTGTAATCGCAATATTGCGAATCTTTCGTTTGCAATTTTAAGAAGCTAAGATTCACTCCCAGTAGGCGGCGGCTTAGCGTGTGCAATACTGCTAAAATCGCCTTGCGAGCGAACAACTCGGAATGAGGGCCATTGTGCGTGCATTACATCTGGGCAAATTCCAGCACGTCCCATGTTTTGCACATACCTTGAATTTGGTGGTGCAGAATTATTTAAAAAACGACAGGGGCGTGCAAGAGATGCTGTCGGTGGCCAGAAGAATTGCGGGCCACTTTCGGCGTACAGGCACCGCGTACAGAAGACTGGAGCACCACCAAAAAACCCTGAACTTGCCCTGCCATCATCTGAAGCAAGAGGTGGTAACGAGGTGGAATTCAACCCTCTATATGCTTCAGAGGATGGAGGAGCAGCAAAAGGCCATTCAAGCCTATACATCTGCCCACGATATAGGCAAAGGAGGTGGAATGCACCTGTCTCAAGCGCAGTGGAGAATTATTTCAACGTTGTGCAAGGTTCTGCAACCCTTTGAACTTGCCACACGTGAAGTCAGTTCAGACACTGCCAGCCTGAGTCAGGTCATTCCACTCATCAGGCTTTTGCAGAAGAAGCTGGAGGCATTGAAGGAGGAGCTAAAACAGAGCGATTCCGCTAGGCATGTGGGACTTGTGGATGGAGCCCTTCATTCGCTTAACCAGGATTCACGTGTGGTCAATCTGTTGAAATCAGAGCACTACATTTTGGCCACCGTGCTCGATCCTAGATTTAAAACCTACGTTGGATCTCTTTCCGGCAGACACAAGTCTGTAGGGGTTCAAAGAACTGCTGGTGAGAAAATTGTCAAGTCAAGCGGAACGCGACCCGTCAACAGCTCCTCCTTCACATTCTCCCGCAACTGGGGGTGCGAGGAAAAGGCTACGAATTCCGAGCCCACCCGCTGGCGGTGATGCAGGGCAGTCTGGAGCGACTGCTGCTGCTGACATCTGGTCCGGACTGAAGGACCTGGCAACGATTACTGCCATGTCGTCTACTGTCACTGCATATGATTCTCTCACCATTGAAAGAATGGTGGAGGATTATATGAGTGACCGCATCCAAGTAGGCACGTCAGACAGTCCGTACGTATACTTGCAGGAAAAAGAGGCAATTTGGAGGCCCTTGCACAAACTGGCTTTATTCTACCTAAATTGCCCTCCCTCCAGTGTGTACTTCGAAAGTGTTTAGTGCCGCCGCTCACCTTGTCAGCAATCGGCGTACGAGGTTACTTCCAGAAAATGTGGAGAAGATGATGTTCGTTAAAATGAATTATAATCAATTCCTCCATGGAGACATTTACCAGCAGCAATTGCCTCCAGAAAGTACACGGGGATCTGAGATGGTGGATTCCAGTGGGGACGAACTAATAATCTGTGAGGAGGGGGATGTACACAGTGAAAGGGGTGATGAATCGGACGATGATGATGAGGTGGACATCTTGCCTCCGTAGAGCCAGTTTATGCAAGGAGAGATTGATTGCTTCTTTTTTGGTGGGGGCCCAAACCAACCAGTCATTTCAGTCACAGTCGTGTGGCAGACCCTGTCGCTGAAATGATGGGTTGGTTAAAGTGTGCATGTCCTGTTTATACAACATAAGGGTGGGTGGGAGGGCCCAAGGACAATTCCATCTTGCACCTCTTTTTTTCTTTCATTTTTCTTTGCGTCATGTGCTGTTTGGGGAGTATTTTTTGGAAGGGCCATCCTGCGTGACACTGCAGTGCCACTCCTAGATGGGCCAGGTGTTTGTGTCGGCCACTAGGGTCGCTTAGCTTAGTCGTCACACAGCTACCTCATTGCGCCTCTTTTTTTTCTTTGCGTCATGTGCTGTTTGGGGAGTATTTTTTGGAAGGGCCATCCTGCGTGACACTGCAGTGCCACTCCTAGATGGGCCAGGTGTTTGTGTCGGCCACTTGTGTCGCTTAGCTTAGCCATCCAGCGACCTCGGTGCAAATTTTAGGACTAAAAATAATATTGTGAGGTGTTCAGAATAGACTGGAAATGAGTGGAAATTATGGTAATTGAGGTTAATAATACTATGGGATCAAAATGACCCCCAAATTCTATGATTTAAGCTGTTTTTTAGGGTTTTTTGAAAAAAACACCCGAATCCAAAACACACCCGAATCCGACAAAAAAAATTCGGTGAGGTTTTGCCAAAACGCGTTCGAACCCAAAACACGGCCGCGGAACCGAACCCAAAACCAAAACACAAAACCCGAAAAATTTCCGGTGCACATCACTAGTAAATAGTCAACTCAAGTGGAACGTGAGCCGTCAACAGCTCCTCCTTCTTTTTCTCCTGCATCTGGGGCTGCAAGGAAAAGGATAAGATTTCCTAGCCCACCCACTGGCGCTGATGCAGGGCAGTCAGGTGCGAGTGCTGACATCTGGTCCAGACTGAAGGACCTGCAAACAATTACTGACATGTCTACTGTCACTGCAAATGATTCTGTCACAATTGAAAGAATGGTGGAGTATTATATGAGTGACAGCAACCAAGTATGCATGTCAGACAGTCCGTACGTATACTGGCAGGAAAAAGAGGCAATTTGGATGCCCTTGCACAAACTGGCTCTATTTTACCTAAGTTTCCCCCCCTCCAGTGTGTACTCCGAAAGAGTGTTTAGTGCAGCCGGTAACCTTGTCAGCGCTCAGCGTAGGAGGTTACTTCCACAAAATGTGGAGAAGATGATGGTCATAAAAATGAAATATAAATTCCTCTAGGAAGACCTTGACCAGCAATTGTCACCGGAAAGTACACAGGGACCTGTGATGGTGGATTCCAGTGGGGACGAATTGATACTCTGTGAGGAGGGGGATGTACACAGTGAAAGGGGTGAGGAATCGGAGGATGAGGTCGACATCTTGCCTCTTAGAGCCAGTTTGTGCAAGGAGAGATTGATTGCTTCTTTTTTTGGTGGGGGCCCAAACAAACCAGTCATTTCAGCCACCGTCGTGTGGCAGACCCTGTCGCTGAAATGATTGGTTTGTTAAAGTGTGTGTGTGTGTGTATGTATGTGTATATATATATATATATATATATATATATATTATATAATCGATGTGTGCCAACCCCCGTATTTTGGTTTTGGATCTGTATTAACTTTGTTTTGATTTTGCTCATGTTTTGGATCTGTATTTTGTTAAAAAATTTACAGAAACTGCTAAAATAACCTGAGATTCAAGTAGGAGCCAGTGTAATAGTTAATTAGTGGAATGAGAACTGGCTGTCGTTGCAAAATTAAGCCCGAGGAATGTTTTTGCAAAGTTATCGTGATTGAAGAATACTGAAGAATGCTGCTAGAGTATGAATACTGAAGAGTCTTGGCTGAAGGACACTGAAGAGTACTGCTAAGAATGTATATTGAGGAGTCTTGGCTGAAGAATACTGTTGAAGAATGAATGCTGAAGAGTTGTGGCTGAAGAACACTGAAGAATACTTTTGAAGAATGAATACTGAAGAGTTGTGGCTGAAGAACACTAAAGAATACTGTTGAAGAATAATTGCTGAAGAGTCGTGGCTGAAGAACACTTAATAATACTGTTAAAGAATAAATGCTGAAGAGTCTTGGCTGAAGAACACTGTTGAAGAATGAATGCTGAAGAATTATGGCTGAAGAGCACTGGAGAATACTGTTGAAGAATGAATGCTGAAGAGTTGTGGCTGAAGAACACTGAAGAATACTCTTGAAGAATGAATGCTGAAGAGTCGGGGCTGAAGAACACTGGAGAATACTGCCAAAGAATGAATGTTGAAGAGTCGGGGATGAAGAACACTGAAGAATACTGTCTGTCACAAAACTGGGGCATTCAGCGCTACTCAGCCACGCTCTGTCTTACCTCTGCCGCAAACCCTGGTGCGGTCCGTCATCTGTGCAATCTCCTGGTGTTTCCTACGGGGTCTTCTGCTATACTGTGGCTTCCCTGTCAACGCCGATGGATCCGACGGCCATAGCAAACCTCCTTGGCTGTAACACACCAGTGTTCCCGCCAAAGTTCTTCATGGACAGAGCCATGATAGTTCCTGGTCAGCTGATCGTCCAAGGCCCAATCTGGAAACACTTCCTCGTCATGTGAGCCACTAATCCAGGCAGCAGTGAGCACAGGGTATAAGTTCCAAGTCCCAGCACCCTCCTATGTCACTCCAGTCAGGTCCCCCGTGTCACTCCAGCCATCTATCCCATGTGTCACTCGTGCCAATAACCTCCTGTCACTCCAGCCAGCTCTTCCATGTGTCACTCCTGCTACCACCCTCCTATGTCACTCCAGCCAGCTCACATGTGTCACTCCTGCCAACAACCTTCTGTCACTCAAGCCAGCTCTTCCATGTGTCACTCCTGCTACCACCCTCCTACGGTATGTCACTCCAGCCAGCTTTCCCATGTGTCAGTCCTGCTACCACCCTCCTATGTCACTCCAGCCAGCTTTCCCATGTGTCACTACTTCCAGCACCCTCCTTCATCACTCCAGTCAGCTCCATGTGTCACTCCTGCTACCAGCCTCCTACAGTATGTCACTCCAGCCAGCTCCCCCATGTGTCACTCCTGCTAGCACCCTCCTATGTCACTCCAGCCAGCTCCCCCGTGTCACTCCAGCCAGCTCTCCCATGTGTCACTCGTGCCAACAACCTCCTGTCACTCCAGCCAGCTCTTCCATGTGTCACTCCTGCTACCACCCTCCTATGTCACTCCAGCCAGCTCTCCCATGTGTCACTCCTGCCAACAACCTCCTGTCACTCCAGCCAGCTCTTCCATGTGTCACTCCTGCTACCACCCTCCTATGTCACTCCAGCCAGCTTTCCCATGTGTCACTCCTGCTACCACCCTCCTATGTCACTCCAGCCAGCTCTCCCATGTGTCACTACTTCCAGCACCCTCCCGCGTCACTCCTGCTAGGACCCTCCTGTGTCTCTCCAGCCAGCTCCCCCGTGTCACTCCAGCCAGCTCTCCCATGTGTCACTACTGCTAAGACCCTGCTGTGTCACTCCAGCCAGGTCTCGCATGTGTCACTCCAGCCAGCTCCCCCATGTGTCACTCCTGCTAGCACCCTGCTGTGTCACTCCAGCCAGCTCTCCCATGTGTCACTCCTGCCAACAACCTCCTGTCACTCCAGCCAGCTCTTCCATGTGTCACTCCTGCTACCACCCTCCTATGTCACTCCAGCCAGCTCTTCCATGTGTCACTCCTGCTACCACCCTCCTATGTCACTCCAGCCAGCTCTCCCATGTGTCACTACTTCCAGCACCCTCCCGCGTCACTCCTGCTAGGACCCTCCTGTGTCTCTCCAGCCAGCTCTGCCATGCGTCACTCTAGCACACCCTCATGTATCACTACAGAGTCCCCCCATCAACTCATGCCATTGCAGCAGTCCCTAATGTGTTCTCTGTTTGCTTGTGGGTGTCTCACCTCTAGTATCTGGCTCCTTCAGTTTTCAGTCCCTGTAGTGCTGCTGCGTGTCTGGCTGGAGTGCAGCGGTTTCTGTATCTGTTGTGGTCACATGATTTTGAGTTTTGGGAGCCACATTTGAATAAAGAAAGAGCCACATGCGGCTCAAGAGCCACAGGTTGGCCACCGCTGCTGTAGAGGATGCTGGGCGCCCACCCAGCGCTTCGTTTTCCTGCAATCGTTATTTGGATCAGTAAAACTTTGTTTTAGTTGATTACTGCATTGTTACTTGGTAAGTACTGTTTCAGTGGTTGCTGAGAGTTCAAGCTAGGTTAGCTTGATGTGCCTTGTATGTGTGAGCTGGTATGACTCTCGCCACTATCTGTGTATAATCCTTATCTCGAAGATGTCCGTCTCCTCGTGCACAGTTTCTAGACTGAGTCTGGTAGGAGGGGCATAGAGGGAGGAGCCAGCCCACACTGTCAAACTCTTAAAGTGCCAATGGCTCCTTGTGGACCCGTCTATACCCCTATGCTACTAATGTGGACCCCAGCATCCTCTACGGACTACGAGAAAAGGATTTACCGGTAGGTAACCAAAATCCTATTTATAGTTGCCACTGCTTGTACTTAAACTTACACTTCTGGTTCACAGCTTTCAATTTATATATTTAATAGCAATGATTAAGCAAAGATAGCGTGAATAACAATGCCAAACCAATAATATGTGACTCACTGTAGTTTCTGTTGTTGCCATGAATGGGGGGAGTGACACAATATCCACTGCCTTCAAAGCTATTTTTAGCTATGATTTATGCAAGATGTACAGTATGAATTCAGATGAAGCAATTCAAGTCTGTTGCGTAGTGAACTCATAAGGTGCCTATTTATCAAGCACTTTTTGCAGAAAATCCACAGAACTGCCGTTTTCTGAGGATTTCATCATTAATTAGGTGCCACCCAAATATATTAAGCGGGTACCGCAGTAGATTTCCCATTTTTGAGTGTAAATACAGTCTCCATAGAAGTCTATGGTAGCTGTAATCTGGGCGGGTTCAGTATGGTATGCCGGCGGTCGGGCTCCCGGCGACCAGCATACCGGCGCCGGGAGCCCGACCTCCGGCTTCCCGACAGCGTGGCGAGCGCAAATGAACCCCTTGCAGGCTCGCTGCGCTCGCCACGCTACGGGCACGGTGGCGTGCATTTTATTCTCCCTCGAGGGGGGTCGTGGACCTTAATTAGTACCTCAGTCAATTTGCTTTAACCATCTGGACTTAAACATGGATATCCTTAAAACCTGGATTGTAATGGCAGAGTATGGAAAACTATTCTCTAGGGCACAGGTTCTCAATACGCAGGTATTGTGTCCCATTCAGATTCCCGATTATCGGGAATCTGACTGTCGCTGTGCAAGGTCCATTCTGCACATGCACTAATCGGGCTTGAGTTTTTGTGTGGAGTTTTACTCTGTTGCTGCGTGATTGACCAGCAGCGGCATTGAGGGGATGGGGATGGGGAGGGAGTGGGGGTAGGCCTGCATTCCCAGAAACGGGGGCATGTCACCTCCATTTTCTGGGAGCTAAGGGTCTGCGTGCCACCACACAGACTTCCTGGCCTCGCAGCTCCATTGGCCAGCTGTGCAAGCTGAAATTTACTCAGCTGGCCGTCTGCGTGAAACGTCACAACTGATGGTTACGATGTTGGATCCCAGCGTGTGACATCGGTCACAGTGCTTGGATCGCAGCTACATGCAGTAG
Organism: Pseudophryne corroboree; assembly: GCF_028390025.1. Classification (NCBI taxonomy): domain Eukaryota; kingdom Metazoa; phylum Chordata; class Amphibia; order Anura; family Myobatrachidae; genus Pseudophryne; species Pseudophryne corroboree. Next base: position 324,620,788 of record NC_086447.1, on the reverse strand, counting down.
GCATCTCTTCTACTGAGGCATCTCTGACATGTTAAATACATTTAGAGAAAGAGGGAAACATTGGATTCTTATTGGGTGCACATTTTTACAAAATATAGTTAAAATATAACCTTTAATGATACACTTTTTTTTATAAAAAAAAATATCAACAAACCTCACATTCTTATATTTGTCTATTGGCAGTTGCTGAAAAAAGTAGATTGCTTTTTTTTTTTTTTTAGCACTTTTTTTATCATACAGTTCACTTATTGATTTGATATGATTACTGTTATTAAAACATAACTTTTAATATTTTTACTTAAGAAAAATGGGGTAGGGTCAAAAAAAGTATGTGTACCCAATATGACTTATGAAAAGTCATTAATCAATGCTCGTCACCCCCAATAAACAATAAAAAGACATAATCAGTCTCTGTAGTGAATTTTTTTGTATAAATCAAGGTCTGTTTTTACAACCCAGCAATCTGGGTATTATACAGCCGATAAGATAACCGCATCCCATTTCTGATTCAGGCCCTAAGTCACCTGCACTCAAGCAATAATATGCTTAAAACCTGGATTGTAAATGGCAGTTTGCAAAGCCGTGTCCTAAAGGAAGATTTGAATATGTATTCTCTGAATATGAAGAATTGAACGCAAATCAGCCATAAATCCTCCCACACTGTGTAAGGAAATAAATGCAGATCTTGCCCGTATGCTGCATTGGTTTTCTACTCATCATCATCATCATCATCATCATCATCATCATCACGCACTTACACCAGGCTATACTTTCTGCAAATTATATACCTGGACAGTGGACACAGGCATATTTACACTTTTGCACAACTGTGCTGTTCTGGTGACGTGCCTTCACTTCACTATACTTTGCCTACATGAGGTTATATAGGTACAACCCATTTACACCTCCTCAGTCACAAGCGAAAGGCTATGGAAGCCCTCATACAGTACTTGTATACGCCTCCTTCCAGAGCATTCACAGAGCAAAAGTAGTTCCCCCCCACGTCACAGGCTAGGTTTGAAAAATGACAGTTAGGAGACGATTGGCTGGTACTTTATCTCCAGCGACTTTATCTCCATACAAGGCTTAGTAAATAGACCCCTAAGAGTTCTATTTATTACCATCTGCATCTGATGATGCAGATGACAGGTGATAAACTAGACCAAACTCGCACTGTGATAATTGAGTACATCGCATGGATGTATCAATTATCGTAAGCTCTTTCCCTACGATGCCTCTCCGTAGCATTATCTGGGTATTTTTCATAAAAAATACCCCAATGTCCTCTGCGCATGTGCTGCCTCCTGTCGCTACCGCCGCCAGGTTTCCCCCCATCACTAATAACCCCACGCCACAAAAAGCCCCCCCCCCCTGGATTTTATACTTGCCAGTCGCAGGAGCTGCTGTCAGCTGCTCCAGGAGGCTGCCGGGCTGCTGGGTCCTTCTGCTGCGCTGTGAGTGAGCTGCCATTTTGCAGCATCACTTTACTGCACTGGGGTCACAGAGCAGGACATAGAGGATCCAGCGCCCGGCAGCGCTCACCGGAGTACCGATCACCAGCTCCCTGGACTAGTAAGTATGTTTTGGGGTTTCTTTTTACTTTTTTTTTTTACTCTGTGATCAGCTTGTGTGTCTATCAGACACACATAGCTGATCACACTGCCAGGGGCAGAGAAAACTGGGCAAAAGGCTGTACATTGCAGTGCTGCCCTGTGAATTTGCCAGTCTGATCTGGGGAAAGTATCACAGGGCACACTGCAGTGTTTTTTTTTACATTTTTTTAGTAAATTTGACCACATCGCAATTCCCATTATAAGTTTGGGGAATGCGATGTGGGTTACTAAAAAAATTACAATTAAAGGGTTTGGAGCAGTTTTTCATGAAAACTACTCCAAATGCCCTTTAATACATTGGAGTGATACTCAGTGATGCCGAGAGAGGGGAGAAGAGGGTATATATTACCTGGGCCCAGGTCTGATGGAGGGGCCCAGTGGGAGGTCCTCCTGTGATAAGACCATGCCCCCTGCAAAGTACCTGGGTACAGGGAGGCTCTCTACTGCCCTGCCTGGGAGGCATGCCATGCTCCTGTGAATGAGTGCTTCTTATGTGCTGGACATGCCACCAAAAAGGTGTGGCCTTGGCTCCAGCATGCTGTGGTCACAACCCCTACAAGGGGGACCCAGGAAGTTGTTGTACCGGGGCCCAGGATTTCTCTTGGCAGTCCTGGTAATACAAAAATAAACTGAAAAGGGTGGAAAACACCCTTTTTCACATTATTTTTGTAAAAATAATGTTAATAAATAGGCCCCTAAGTGCATACACTGCAGTACTGTACATTGTATAAATCTGCTCCTTTTAATGTATTGTAAAGATACACAGAGCAGTAAAGGGGGGTACACACGGAGCGATAATCTAAGCAATCTGACTAGATTGCTTAGATTTTCAGCAAGATCGCTCCGTGTGTAGCCCTAACAGCGATAGCGATGCGCAGCCCCGCGCATCGCTATCGCTGGTGCTAGATTGGCTGGTGCCCCGTCTCCCCCCGCACGCTCAGCACAGATCGCGCTGTGCTGAGCGGCGGGAGAGATGTGTGCTGAGCGGTTCGCTCAGCACACATCTCTCCCGCATTGGCCCGTTTATAGAGTGCATAAGATCACTTTTGTATGCTTTTTCTTTATTATCTGATTGCTAGATAAATAGCCTGTACAATGGAGATCGTTAGAGTTCCCAACAGCTGGTAGATGGTTGATTAATGGTGGATAGGGATTCATGTCTTGATTACAGTGTTCATCTAAGACTAGGGGGCATATATATATCAAGTTCTTTTTACTTTTTCTTTTTACATAAAATTGCGTAGAAACTGCAGTTTCTGTATAATTTTATGGTTTGTGGCTATGTACTAATACCATAATTAAGGAGATTTCACTGAAATTTGAGGAATGATAATTAGGGCAACAAATCACAGTCCTCAATATTATCAATGGGGACTACAATCTGACCCTTATGTACTAAACCCTGAAAAGCAAAGCTTTTCAGAGTTTGGCAACATTAGTTTACGCCATCTTCAGCTGCTGTAAACAGCTTTAAGTCTATGAAAACATGGTAGCAGGAGAGAGATCTTTTCGATCCCCCACCTGCAGCCTTCATCCGGAGCTGGCTCTGATTACGAAAAACTGACACTGTGCGCATCTGCATTGTCAGATTCCCCCGGTATAAACTCCTCCAATATGCTGGGGATAAAACTTGCAGGGATCTGTAAGACTGTCTCTGAGGGTTTCCTTAAGTATACAGCGAGGATATATTAATTAACAAATAATATATCCACAGCAAAATGGAATGTCAATAATTGCGTCAATGCTGTGATTATTAATACATAGGACTGTAGATTACAGCAGTGTAATAACTAGGTGTGTGCGGAGGGGATACCGCACATGGCACTGCAGGGTAAGGGGCACTGTTGGTGGCACTTGTCAATTATCTGTTTTAATTACTCTCATTTGATGCTTCCTCCCTTTTTGAAGCCCAGCATCTCCTGACCGCCGCTGTCTCCTACCTTGATCCCTCCTGTCGATAATACCTAAACAACATTCATGAACTCAATTTGAGAATCCGCTGTTATTCAGTCACACTGTCCTTTATTACATTTCAAAATGCTGACATACCCGGGATTTGAACCCATTGCTTGTGGCATTGCAGTCAGAAACTCTATTCATTGAGCTATCTGCCCTTGCATAGAAAAGTAGATAATTCTAAGCTAGAGAATACTAACTATTTGAAGCTTACAGTACCTTGTACTTTGTGAAAAGATGATCAGCATTGCAGCTGAGCAGATCTATGTAGTGTGTAGCTGCAAGTGATTGGATGTGTGGCTGCACACTACATAGATCTGCTCAAATGCAATGCTAATTATTATTTTTACAAGGTACTGTACCAGTTGTTTCATATAGTGTTCACATTTTTAAGCAGGATCAAAAAGCTCAATGAGTAGGGTGTTTGATTAGAATTCAACTGGTTATAGGTTTGAATCCTGGGTATGGCAATATTTTGAAATGTGTTATTTAATAAAGGGAATTATAACTGAATAACAACGAGCTCAAGTTAAGTGCAGGAATGTTGTATCAAGAGGATTTGTATCCAAATCTATTTTCTTGCAGTGGTCTATAAATGTGTGTATAATATATATATATATATATATATATATATATATATATATATATATATATATATATATATATATATATATATATATATATATATATATATATAATTCTGAGGAATGATATATACACAGAGGAAATGTCCGGCACTCCAAAAACATAAAAGTCAACTTGTCTGGGTGCCCTTCCTGAAGTAATGCAGGGCAAAGGAGAATGGATGGCACTCCAGAAAACAAATGAATACTCAGGAAACCAGGGTGATAGCCAACGTTTCGGAGCTGTGCTCCTTTATCAAGTCTTGATAAAGGGGCACAGCTCCGAAACGTTGGCTATCAACCTGGTTTCCTGAGTATTCATTTGTTTTCTGGAGTGCCATCCATTCTCCTTTGCCATATATATATATATATATATATATATATATATATATATATATATATATAATAATAAAAAGTGAGAATAGGCGCCTCCTAGTGTAGTATTAAATATATGATATGACCATCACCCTTAGTCTCACCCTGTAAAGTGGAACTATACCGTATATGGTGGAATTCCAACCACCTTTAAAATAGCATAGGGTCACAATCTGAGCGACGTCATCAGTGATGTTCTGTTAGTGTTCCTCCTTGTTGTTACTCACATGGTCAAAATAAAAGTAGAAAAAAGGACCGATAGTGTAATACTTTTTACACAACAATATACATTTATTTGGAACTAGTCCGACAGTAAAAACATTGGCCGTACCATATAATAAATTAAAAACAGCTTATCTGTATTTTAAGTCGTCCATACGTGTACACAGTGTTTACACGTATGGACGACTTAAAATACAGATAAGCTGTTTTTAATTTATTATATGGTACGGGCAATGTTTTTACTGTCGGACTAGTTCCAAATAAATGTATATTGTTGTGTAAAAAGTATTACACTATCGGTCCTTTTTTCTACTTTTATTTTGACCATGTGAGTAACAACAAGGAGGAACACTAACAGAACATCACTGATGACGTCGCTCAGATTGTGACCCTATGCTATTTTAAAGGTGGTTGGAATTCCACCATATACGGTATAGTTCCACTTTACAGGGTGAGACTAAGGGTGATGGTCATATCATATATTTAATACTACACTAGGAGGCACCTATTCTCACTTTTTATTTTCCAGACTTACAACTGGTTGGCTTGAACAGCTAACCACTGGAGAAAAGGGCTGCCACCCCACGAAATAGAATATTGGGGGAGTGTACTCTAGACACTGGAAATTTATCACTGCGGAAAGGATAGGTCGTTATAAGAAGGACTCAGCGCCATTTACCACCACTACTAGCAAAAATATATATATATATGGACAAATAATCCCGGCACTCTTCTGTAGAGATGATGTCACTGCGGTGCCCTCCCAGAGGAATTACCTCATGTACTTGTAGAAGAAATAAAGGTGGCACTCACGCAGATTTTTGCTAAGGTAAAACGGTCAGTTTTAATTTACCGACATGTTTCGGGGACTCGCCCCGTCCTCAGGGCCCTGAGGACGGGGCGAGTCCCCGAAACATGTCGGTAAATTAAAACTGACCGTTTTACCTTTGCAAAAATCTGCGTGAGTGCCACCTTTATTTCTTCTACATATATATATATATATATATATATATATATATATATATGTGTGTGTATGTTGGAAGGGGCATCATAGCATGGACTTTCTCTGGGATCAATCTTGTCATGCCCCTTCCCTATGAGGCATGCACCTTATTTTCCTATTGAAAAAATGGGGAGGGGTGTGCGCCAGTTCTCTCTCTGGCACAGGGCACCAAAACTCTAGTTACTTCTCTGGATTACAGCAATACATAAACCAGTTTCAGAATAGGAAAAACGATTTGGAGTTTATAGTGCTACTTTCACAGCACACCAACGTAGATGCAATTGGCTGAATTACCTAACAGCTCCAAACTGGATATTTGTAATTTTTGAAATGGAAAACCGTAAAATCTAAGCAAGCACGTTTCCTCCCTGTTTTTAAAAAAAAAATAGTATACTTTAAATTGTAACATTTGTATTTTCCTGTTCATCATAAAGAAGTTACAAAACTTGGTGCATCGTGTCAAGGTTACTGGACTAACCCAAAATCAAATAAGAGATTTCTGCACTTTAGGTTTCAGCCTGACTATGCAACATAGTGTTGGACATTTGCCTAATCATTGACTCTCTTGTTTGCTGACCGTTACAAAGGGTAACAGGTGATATGCGTACCACTTCAAATGCTTACAATGTATATAAGCAAGTTGTAAATATGACTTCTATGCTGTGAGCTGTGACAATTGATCTGTAACCAACTGAGTCTCATTCGTTCTCATTCTGAGAAGAATGAAGGGCGTTATAGTACTCATGTTATGTGCCCAGCTGTTCTGTGCTAAAGCAGGGCGAGTAAAGGGTGCAAAAGAACCAACATTAACTACAGTTTCTTGCAGTGACCCTGGAGTAGAAGGTGCTGCAGATTTGTCTCTACGCCAGCTTAGTGCCAACCGTAAAGAGGGGTTTGTGCTTGGGCTCAGGAGGATTACCAATGTGCAAGAACAATTTGATGTAAGTATGACATAAGCAACATGAATGTACTGTAAGCTCAGGTGCTCCTACTGTATACTTATTGTGATTATGTTGTGGTCTTCCAACTATCTTATGCGTCCATCATACTTTGTCTGGATAGGTCAGTCTACTGAGCTTAGGTTAGCTGTAACATATTAGGTGATTTACGGCAAATTAAGTATTTTACTTACACTTACTGTCTTGTATCATGGGTGTAACCATGAATAAGTGGGTGTAGCAGCTGCTATGGTACTGGCGGGTACACTTGCATATATCCCACCATGATCCTTTCCAGGAGGGACAAAATGCTCTGCTCCTGGATTTTCCTCTTAATTTATGATTGCCGGCACCTGTTTTGAACAGGTTAATAGATAAGAAAGGTGTTTCAGCACAGGTGATGGCAATCATAAATTAAGAGGGAAGTCCAGGAGCAGAGCATTGTGCCCCTCCTGGAGAGGGTGATGTTGGGAGGTATGCACATGTATAACTTATTCTGGCAAATTGGTGCCGCCTTCCAATTTGCTGGTTTGAGTCATAATTAATCTCACCCAGTGAGGCTGATTCTGCTTTGGAAATAAAGAAAGAGCGAGTAACTTTGCACTTTGGTAAAACCATGGGGTAAATTTACTAAGGTGGGAGATTTTTAGAACTGGTGATGTTGCTCATGGCAACCAATCAGATTCCACTTACCATTTATGTAGCTGCTTCTAGCAGATAATAGATATAATCTGATTGGTTGCTATGGGCAACATCACCAGTTCTAAAAATCTCCCACCTTAGTAAATTTACCCCCATGTTGCACTGCAGGTGGGGCAGATGTAGTGAGCAGAGGGCCTAATTCAGACCTGTTCGCTCGCTAGGAATTTTTGCAGTCCTGTGTTCGCACAGCTGCCGCCCATAGGGGAGTGTATGTTCGCTTTGCAAGTGTGCGAACGCATGTGTAGCAGAGCTGTACAAACAGATCTTGTGCAGTCTCTGAGCAGCCCAGGACTTACTCAGCCGCTGCGATCACTTCAGCCTGAAACTGACATCAGGAACCCACCCTGCAAACACTTGGACACGCCTGCGTTTTTCCAAACACTCCCAGAAAAAAGTCAATTACCACCCACAAACACCTTCTTCCTGTCAATCTCCTTGCGAACGCCCATGCAAATAGATCCTTCGCACAAAGCCATTACTGAGTGACGATCCGCTTTGTACCTGTGTGATGTGCCTGTGCATTGCAGTGCATACGCATGTGCAGTTTACACCTGATTGCCCGCTGTACGAAAACGCAGCCTAGCAATCAGGTCTGAATTAGCCCCAGAGAGTTTTAGATTTGGGTGGGGTGTGTCCAAACTATAATCTAAACTGCAGTGTAAAAATAAAGCTGTCCTGCATATGTGGGCTATATGCAGAAGCAGCCAGTAATCACCTGCATGCAAAACTAATAAATGCATCTGCATTGCAACATGGTTTGTCTAGACACAAAGGAGCAGTACTGTAACAGGGCGCCAACGCACCCTCCCTGTGCTTTACCTGCCCCCTGGACTGCACTGACTCCATCATTACTAATTGACCCAGGGGGTGGGCAGGTAGATCTATAAGCTCGACTAACTAGCTGCTGCTCAGAGCATCTTACAGACGTTCCAAGCAGCAGTACTACTCCCACAACACTAAGGGAAAAGACACAGCTTCTCTCCCCACACAGTGTCGGAGCAGTGAGCCAGAGAAGGGGGTGGCATGCAGCCGTGGCCAGGTACAGCTAAACCCGCCCTTAGACTGACCCGCCCAGTGTGGCTGCACTGCCCACACAGCTCTCCTTATGGCACTGGTAAGGAATAATTAAGACTGCCTCCAACATGTGATACTTTTGGTACTCTTGTGTTTGAACTTATTTATAATAATGTTATAAAACGGCAACAGGGCTAATTCAGATCCCAAAGGATCTGCGTCTTGATGCTTAAAGTACAGATGTTTCGCACTTTGCACATGTGCAGGACCCATTCTGTCTGTGCGTGTTGCCACCATTTAGAGGGAGGGAAGAGGCCAGGGATCTCCATCGTTGCCTGGAGATATCCTGGCCTCTGCGACATGCAGCTTGTGCATCACCATGTATGTCACAAGCCGCCCAGTGGTTTTGCAGTTATCCAAAGTGGACACAGATCAGATCACTACTGCAGCAGGAGGGACCTTCTTGTAATAGGTGCTTCCTGCTGCGTTTGCATACAGAGCTGTCGCTGCTGCAGTGTTAGCCACTCCAACCACATCTGAATAAGCCCCAAAGTGCATCTCCCAAATATATTTTTTCAAGGAAGTGCAAATGAATGGGGCGAATTGCCAGTTGAGAACCTTGCATGGGGATGTGGGGATGAGATTAGGCTTTATCCATTGTTTAATTTTTTGGGGTAATTGCCTATTTTTGGAACCTTTTCCCTGGGAGATCATGAAGGTAAAGTCCAAGTGGCAAGTTTAACGCCATGGTTGTGCAATCTGCATCAGACAGTGGGGTAATTCAGATCAGGGACACTGATTCAGGTGTAGTTGGAGTAGAATTGAATACAGCAAAGTACTGATTATTAGTACTTTGAGCATTTGCAGGATCAATTCTGTGCATGCACGAATGGGTCCTGTGTTGATGGAAGGAAGGCGGCATCAGACTGTCAGTGATTGACAGTCTGATGCTGCTTGGGGGTGTGGAGGGGACTGCGACCAGTGTTAGTTTCTCCAAAACGTAAGTGTGTCACGGCTGTTGCAGGAAAGAGAAGAAGACAGGATCTTCATCAGAGAGCTGAGAATTCCTGGCCTCTAGGTAGCAGCTGCGGTGACCAGCTTGCACAACACCATGGGTCACATAACCAGTCAAAGGTGATGGATATGATTTCGATACTGTATCCTAGGACGCAGTCCAGATCATTAATGCATGGTGCCTAATGCTGCATGGTTATGGATCAATGGATCTACAGTAAAATGTTTGATAGTCATTAGGCCGACACCAATTGGTCAACATGCACATGGTCAACAGTAACAAATGTTGTCATGTAAAAGGTAGACATGACAATGTTTGACACACAAATGATTGACACCCTATTTTTGGGGTGGTACATTGTGACTCTGTTCTTATCTGTGACCACCATTTTAGAAACGCATCCCCTGTGGCCTCGCTGTGTTCGCCATGCTTTGGGCATGGTGTCTGCTTTGCTTACCACAAGGTTACTAAAGGTTATGATTTGTGACACGGATAGTCAATGAAACAAAAGTTGAAAAAAACATGAAACGCCCCAAAAAACATGTCGCCCGTTGTCATGACAACCATTTGAACCTGTTGACCTTAAGCACTGTCTACCTTTTACCTGCTGACCTTTTGACTATGTCAAACATTTGCACCTGTCGACCTAATATATGTCGACCATATGGTGTTGACTATTGACTGTCTATCTAGACATTGTCGACCTATTGTCCAGCTACCCTGCTGCATTACCATATTAGAGCTGTCGCTGCTGCTTCCATGTACAGTAAGCAGAAGTGATAGCTACTCCAACCACATCTGAATGAGGGCCAGTGGGAGGTTATGATGACACAGGCAAGAATGGCTTATTGATGCCAGCATTTCTATGTGCCTGTGGCTTTCCTAGTGCAGACCAGTTATGGGAATGCAAAGCACCTAACATTTTAGTGTGTTCAAAATGAAACTCAATCAAACAGGAATTCTTTCTGTAGTACTGAGCGTATTGTATGTAGCAGGAAGCACGGTGATGTTAAAGTGACTATGATTTTATTTTGTAGGAGGAAAATGGATCTGTGTTTTACATAACACTGGATGTGGTAGAAACCCAGTGCCATGTTCTGAGCCGAAAACTGTGGAAAGATTGTGAAGCCAAACCCCATCATGAAGCTGTAAGTGTACAAGAACATAATAGAATAGATCATTTTGCTGGGATGGATATGTTTTACCGGCAGATGGGATGCTGGCTCAGGACCGCCTCCAGGCACGTTCCAATAGAGCGGCCAAAACAGGGTACCACACTTTATGGGTTCCGCTAGCTCTTACCGCTATATTGGAGCCAGGTCCCTACAGAAGCAGCATCCATCCCACGGCCCGCCTCCTGGTCTCATAGCAGTGGCTGTTTGACGACGAGGGGGAGTACTGTGGGCAGGCCAAAGCTAAACTATGTGCGCCCTGTGCGAAACGGGCATCTGATGTCAGACACTGGCACCGCACAGCGCGCACATAGTTTATCCTTGGTCCGCCCACAGCACTCCCTCTTGTTGACACTCAGCCACTGCTAGGAGGCGGGTCGCAGGATGGACGCTGCTGCTGTCCCTTCCCGCACACACCAGAGCAGACCAGTTCTTCCTCTGCTGGCTACTGCGAGGGTGCGGTGCATCTAGAAGCAATTGGATCCTCCTGAGCACGCACTCGAAGTAAGCCCTGCCTGAAGGGTCGTTTATTTTTCTCATATGGTGCACTCTTCTAGCGGATAATGTGTATCTGGCACTGTGGGGGCATATAATGTGTATCTGGCACTGTGGGGGCATATAATGTGTATCTGGCACTGTGGGGCATATAATGTGCATCTGGCACTGTGGGGGCATATAGTGTGCATCTGACACTGTGGGGGCATATCATGTGTATCTGGCACTGTGGTGGCATATAATGTGTATCTGGCACTGTGGTGACATATAATGTGTATCTGGCACTGTGGGGGCATATCATGTGTATCTGACACTGCTGTGGGCATATCATGTGTATCTGGCACTGCTCGGGGCATATCATGTGTATCTGGCACTGTGAGGCATATAATATGTATCTGGCACTGCACTACTGGGGGCATATGTCTATCTGGCACTGCACTACTGGGAACATATAATGTGTATCTGGCACTGTGGGGGCATATAATGTGTATCTGGCACTGTGGGGGCATATAATGTGTATCTGGCACTGCACTGCTGGGGGCATATGTGTATCTGGCACTGCTGGGGGCATATAATGTGTAGTTGGCACTACTGGAGGGAAAGCTGTCTTAATAACAGTGTAGGACCGTGGGAAAAGCAATGCACTGGGCCCTTACCCATCCTCCAGCGGTAGGGGTGGGGGTAGTATCAGCAGCAGCTTTGATGCCCCACGGGTGGTAGCGGGTGTTCTATCTTCCACTCAGAGTGTAGGACCTGGAGCAGTAATTTCTGCTAATTACTCCTTTACAGCATAGATGGTGGGAGATGGGGTGGGAGGGAGAACATTAAACTGTAGAAGGGGGCATTGGGCTGAATGAAAGGGGTACATGACTTCCAGGGTGGTATGGGGTGTTTAATATGCAGGGGAGGGGTGGATAGTGGAGTGGGCTTAATATTAATCATTTTCTGGTGGGAGCGCAGCTTGCTTGACTGCAGATTTCTCCAGTTCCTGAAAATAGATTTATTAGCTTTGAATGGGATAAAAAAAAAACTAGAGAATCCCACCTTTCAGGGGGTACTGGGGACTTATGGATCAGAGTTCAGGAGTCCTAGCGATCCACCAACAAATATATAAAACTACATACCAGGCATTTGGAGCTGGAGCAGGGACCAGCTGCTGGAAGGCTGATATCTCTGGTTCTGGGCATAGTATAAACAAGCTGCCAGTGCCCACTGAAAGGGGATAGTCCCAGTTCTTAGACTATACCCTTAGAAATACTCTAAGTCAGACAGAACCCAAGATATATGTCTGGGAAGAGCAATTGGCAGGCTCGGATGGGGACCACTGCTTTGAAGTGGGATATCTCCGGTTGCCCAGGGCCGATTTAAAAAAATCTGGTACCCCTCAGCTATCTGAACCCAGGTATAGAATAAGAAAGAACTGTATGACGATATTGGTTGGACTCAAGTCTTTCTAAATCCATCATCAAGGATTGAGATTGCATATATGAATATTGATGCCTGACCCCAGTGGTGCGCACAGTTTCTAAATTTATGTTGAATTTCTTGGACTCTTTGAGGGTGTTGGTGACCACCCTAGTGATCATTGTATTGAAGCACAAGGTTTCCCATTTTTGTTTTTTGTTCACTTTAATATTGCTATAGTACCATCTATTCTTTATATACTGTATAATACTGTATATGCGGTCTGGTGGGGATATTTAATTGGGGTTGGGTACGCGATGCCGCTGGTCAGAATACAAACAGCAGCATGCCGACCATTATAATGCCAACATCTTGAATTCAATTAATTAACCTTACCCTTTACCATAACCCTCCCTCTCAGCAGCCTAACCCTCCCCGGCATGCTAAAATTCAGGATGTCAACTGTCAGGATGCCGGCGTTATATATTTGTATGCTCCTTATTGTGTTCCATGCCTCCATCTGTAAATTCATTACTAACCCGCATACACACTTCAGTTTTTTGCTAGATGAATTCAGTGGCGCCCTCCAGTGGCCGGCGCCCTGAGGCAGCCACCTAAAACTGCCTAATGGTAGAGCCGGTCCTGCCTGAACAACCCCCTTAGACATTAAGATCCATTGGGACAGGGACTAATAAGAATGACATATGTTCTTTGTCAAGTGCTGTGTAAGTTGGCGGTGTTAATCTACATACATTTTGCTCAGTCTTTTAGTTATAGGAGAGAGGCCCTAATCAGTTAGTTCAGCTAGCAACCATAAACATTAATCAAGTTGATATAACTGTATACTAATATTCCTAAAACACAGTGGCTTATCTATAATGGGTGCAGAGTATGCGACCCGTACCTCACACCCAATGACTAAACTTAGACTTTTGTCCAACACTGAAGAAATCACCTCAAAATGGCACTGTCACAATTTTCCCAGTGATATGACGAGATGCATCATACAGTGCCAGAGCCTTCTCAGTGCATGTGACCAGCGGTGGCTCTTACCTGTGGAGGAGAGGGGCTGCTGCTGGCCATGCTGCCTGGTCCGGAGGAGGAGTAGAGGAGCGAGAGCTCCTGCACCCGACCAGGTCCCAACACCTGCACAGTGGAGCAGACAGATGTCAGGACTGGTGCATGTGCACAAGCAGCGGCTTGAATATGCATGCTCAAACCCCCAGTTTCTACGGACTGCATCAGCTGTAGTCCATAAAAGCCGGCTAGGGCTGACGATCAGGCAGGAAGGGGCTTCCTATTGGAAGCATGCTCTCTGCTAATTGCAGTCCGGTCTGGCAGTCCCAGAGGGAGGAAACACCTCCCAATAGGAAGTCACTGGCAGTCAGTGTAGCCAGTGCAGTCACGGACTGCAACTAGCTTACTGCAGTGGTGGATTTCAGGGGGGGAGCTGCAGTGTGAGGTGGCAGGCCCACACACGGTACCTCTCCTCTGATAAAATGGTGCTGCTTAAACATTGGTGTAAATGTAGTGTAAAATTCATTAAAAGTTTTTCTTCACTTACATTTAACACAATGTCCCATTTATTTCTTATCTTATATTTCTATATTTCTATGGAACTTACATATTAAGTGTCATTTATAGAGAATCTTTACTAATGATCTCTACCCCAATTGAAGCTACATTTTCCCATCTGTATACACACTATGGTTAATTTTGTAAGAAGTTAATCAATCTATGGGGATAAACCAGTGCACCTGGCTGGAACCCATGTAAGCACAGAGGAAATGCACAACACGGGGTAAAGCTAAGTACACACTATACAATTATTGGGCCGATTTGCCAATAATTGAGACATCGGCCTGATTTATCACATCTTGTATACAAGCGATCGTTACGGCGTTTCATAGATAATTCTGAAAAATCTTGCTCACACACACGAGCGATCGATTTTGCGATCTATTGTCCCACACCACAAATCTTGGCCACAATATCCCAATATCGAGCAGTGTGTCTCATTCTCAATAATCTGCCCATATTTCCTATGTTTTCCTGTCACTATGTCATCCTCCTTGTGGGCAGACATACGTAAATGCAGTGTTGATGTGGTAGAAAATTGCTAACTTTAAAAAAAATCTTTTAGTGTGTAGCTCAGATATTGGTGCCTACAATTTCACGAAAAATCATCCAAAAAAAATCTGACAGTGTGTACCTAGCTTTAGTTCCCTGGTTGGAATCGGCCTTAAGGCCCTGTCACTGTTTGGGCCAGATGCATCATTGCTTGAAAAGTGATAAAATGGAGAGTGAAAAAGTACCAGCCAATCAGCTCCTAACTGCCATTTTTCAAACACAGTTTATGACATGGTATTTAGGACCTGATTGGCTGGCGCTTTTGTTTTCTCCAATTTATCACTTTCCAAGCGATGATGCATCTAGCACTTTGGGGTCTATTCATGAAGCAGTGAAAACTGTGGAGAATTGAGCCAGTGGGGAAGAACCAATCAGCATCGAAGTAACATTTATAATATGCATACTATAAAATTATACAGAGCAGCTGACTGGTTGTCATGGGCAACTTCTCCACTGTCTCACTTCTCCACTCTTTTCACTGCTTCATGAATAGATCCCTTTGTCTTATAACTGTTTCCATTTTGCCATACTGTAATTTTGCCCTGTAACTACACCTCAGTCTTCTATATTTTTCTTTTTTTATGTTTTCTTCAACAAATAGGTGTTTTATTTCTAGTCTATAAAATTAACTTTTGTATGCCAAATATTAAATATTTGGGACAATATGTTCTCCTCAATCCTGTTTTTGCTTTCAATTAAAATAAACATTTTATAGTAATAAGTTGAGTTGGCTTGGATTTATGAGTCTACATTTTTCATTATAATTCATGTTCTGTTGTTAAAGGTTATTGGACAGTGCAAGCTGACATTCCAATTGAATAAACCCAAGCGAATTGCTCATCTCCACAATTATGACTGCGATTTGAGACCAGGTAATGATATGTCATGCTCACCTATTTGTTGTCCATGATAAAATGTATTTCACTGAAATATTTAGTGGTATCACTTATCTCTTTTCTGTATATATAGAGAAAACTTAATTTACATTTATTATATAGACTGTAGTTATCATCACAGAAGATTATTTTATATATGTGAAAATGTATTACTACCAGGGAATATTAATTATCCCTCTGTTTATGACTGGCCGCTAACAATGTTTTGTAGGTGGTGAGTCATGGAGTAGGAAATACAAATGATACAGTATCTGTCTCTATCCACAACTACATACATTTAACAGTGGGAACCAAACAGGTCAGATTATCCATAAGGCTGACTAGGCTGAAGCCTAGGGGCCCATCAATTTTTTTTGCCGAGGCACTGTTACCTGCGCCCTAGGGCTTCAGTGGTTAAAGGCACTTTGCATTGTGCACCGTAGCAATACGCATTCAGTTAGTTGAGGTATGTGTTGAGACTATGGGGGCAGATGGTAGAGACAGCGGACTAATAGCGCACTAGGCAAGTGCTGTTTCAAAAGACAAAAGAGGTCAGCAGACTTTATTTCAACCGTGTATCAGTGTCCGTGCGAATATTGATAGTGTAAATGATGGCAAAAGCTCTGCTTCCCAAACCTCAGCTGTAGTGGGGTGAAACATGGAAGTGCCGGAGGGGGAAAAAATACCTGAAAGCCTAAAGGCCGGGCCATGGGTTAATACGGTCCTGGAACCAAATCCTTCTCTGCTAAATGGCTGTATACATTTCTTCTTATCAGGGCCGGCTTTATTATTAGGCAGCTTTAGGCGGCTGCCTAGGGATGCCGACCACTGGAGGGCACCACTGAATTCATCCAGAAAAAAACTGAAGGATGTCTCTGTATGCGAGTCAGTAATGAACTTACAGATGGGGGTAGGGTTACCACCTCATCCCTTTAATTCTGGGCACATATTAATTACACAGGTTCTGTGGCTGATTAAAACCAGGTGAAATGGAGTCATGAAGTCAGCCAGCCACAGAACCTGTGTAATCAATATGTGTCCTGAATTAAAGGGATGAGGTGGTAACCCTAGATGGGGGATAGAACACAATAAGGAGCATACAAATATATGTATGTCTGTGTGTGTACAATTGAAGGGATGTAGTTGGCATCCCAGTGTTCAGAATGCTGACACTGGATTCCCGACAGCCGGCATCCTGAATGTTAGTATTCTCGGGAGATTTAGGCTGCGGGGACGGAGGGTTAGGGTAGGGGTAAGATTAATTTATTTCATTCAAAATGTCGGTATTATGTTGGTCAGATGCTGCTGGTGGTATTCTTACTGGTCTTGACATACTAGTATGTTTCCGCACCAATAGTTACCCAGAAAGATGTATATATGTAAATTTTAATAAAACCAACTCTGAATATTCAAAATGCTAGTTGACAATTATAATGGGTTGGCGGTGCACCAGGGTACAGTAGAAACTTACTGGTATTCACAATTTTGAGAACAAGAAAGAAAGACCCTGTGTTGGCGCACTCATTAGTTGAAAAGACACTATTATAAAATTTCTAAGGCCAAAATGGCCTAATATGCAGCAGGATAGGGTAATTCGGTATCCTGCTGCATATTAGGTCATTTTGGTCTTAGAAATTACTATAATTTCAGGCTCTGTTCTGCCAGAAAAAAATCTTTTCTTTAGGAATTATCATATTATAGGCTTTCTCTTGCCTTAGAAATTAAAATATCTTTATATACATAAAAAAAAGTTTTTTTTTTATATATATATATTCACTTATAAGGTATATGTTGGTAGAGTGGATAAGTTTTTTTGACAAAATAAATACATTTTAATGGTTTAATTAAAAGCTAAGTTTTATAATACTGTCTTTTCAACTAATGAGTGCGCCAACACAGGGTCTTTCTTTCTTGTCAAAATTAGGTATTCTTACTGGTGGCATCCAGTACTCAACCTCAATTATCCCCATCAAACCCTATATACGGTATTATACAGTATATAAAGAATAGATGGCACTCAAGGACTTTTAAAGTGAAAGTATATTGTGACAAAGTAACAAAATGTTGCAGGGGATTGCAGGTTATGGGGCGCTAGGCTGAAGCTTTGCCTAGGGTGCAGAGACCTTGCCCTGCTTCTTATTAGTTCCCTCACTGGGAAGACTTCCTGTGATGCACCTATCCTACTTTCCACCAGACTCCTCTAAACTCCACTAATTTAACATTCCCTAAAAACTTTTCTTAGTTTCAATGAAACAACCATATATGATCGCAATTTTTTTTTTGTTATGACTGGATATCTGATCACTGTTTATCCTTAGTACCAAGTTACCGTAAGAGTACTGCATTTTATAAATGTCCAGTGTACAATGATAATTGTATTTATTTATCAATCACTCCAGCTGATCGAGGAGATTTTGGCTGTCCTGGTTGCCTTTTTTCCAAACCACTGAATGATTCTAACTTTCAGGAGGTTGCAAAGAAGAGTTTGGAGAAGTTTAACACAGAGAGTAACTATGACAAATATTTTGTAATTGGAAACATCACAAAAGGATCTACACAGGTAGAGATGAACTGAAAACTGTTATGATATCCTTTTTAATACAATATTTAATTGGCAATCTTTAAATTATTGAGATATTTAACAAAGGTAAAAAAAGAAATGGTTGAATAAAAGGGCTGTGGTATTGAAAGTCGACCACACTTAGGTCGACAGTGTCTAGGTCGACCACGATTGTTCGACAGTAACTATGTCGACAGGGTCTCTAGGTCGACATGGTCTAGGTCAACAGGTCAAATGGTCGACATGAGTTTTTTAATCTTCTTTGGTGTCATTTTCGCCGTACAGTGACCGGGAACCCCAATTAGTGCACCATGTCCCCTCACATGGCTCCTTTCGCTCGCCATGCTTCGGGCAAGGTTACCATTCCTAATTGTAGTCCTCTTGGATCGTAAAGTATGAAAAAGTTAAAAAAAAAATGAAACAGTAATGTCGACCTTTTGACCTGTCAACCTAGAGACCCTGTCGTCCTAGAAATCCTGTCAACCTAATACTTTCGACCAATAGTGGTCGACCTAGACACTGTCGACCTATGTCTTGTCGACCCAGAGACTGGATGCCGAATAAATGATACATTTGTCTTGTGAAAGAAAAAAGTACATTAGATAAATCATTTATTTCTTTTAATAAAGGTGTCATATATTGAATTATGTATAAAATGAAAAGAAATAAAATTATGTAATGTTTCATTCTCCAGCCTAAAAGAGACAATCTGTTCTGATTAGTTATTCATATATCGGACCCTTTTAAATCATACATGTCTCAGATCTGCTAGGAGAAGGTTCTCACTGAGGGGCATATTTACTAAGGCATGAACTTTTTTAGAAGTGGAGATCTTGTTCATAACAACCAATCAGTTTCTAGCTATTATCTTCTAGAAGCAGCTAGATAAATGTTAAGTGGAATCTGATTGGTTGCTATGGGACAGTGGGTAACATCTCCACTTCTAAAAAAAACCCTCACATCTTAGTAAATATACCCCTCAGAGTCCTATAAATGTTTTCCTCTACTGGATTACTTTTGAATTATCTGTGCATTACTACAAGACAGTAGACAAGACAATACACAATGGTGCCAGCATGCTCAGGTAGGTAACTGCTGTTACAGCTCGCTGTGATTCTTCGTTCCACAAAACTATTTAATGTTTTCAAACTTTAACACATGATGCCAGGGGATCAGTATGAAATCCCGGCAGTCGGAATCCCGACACCACACAATCCCGACAGGGGGCGAGCGCAACGCAGCCCTTTGCAGGCTCGCTGCGCCCGCCACGCTGCGGGCACGGTGCCTAGCTACGCTCGGCACACATTTATTCTCCCTCTATGGGTGTCGTGGACACCTGCAGAGGGAGAATATGTCGGAATTCCGACCGCCGGGATTCCATCCGGCGGGATCTTGACGCATCCCGATGCCAGAACCCACAGCCTCGGGAGTCTGGGATGTGCCCCAGTGCTATTTAGTACAAGGTTGTGAAGCTGCATCAAAGCTGTGGGTTAGACAGTAGAGCAATGTACACGTGCTTGGGATAGGCATATGAATATCCTTACATACAACTAAGGTTCAAAAAGGGTTGAGTTTACGTAAAGGAGAAAAAAGTGGCAGACTAGATGGGCCAAGTGGTTCTTATTTGCAATCAAATTCCGTGTTTCTATGTAACCTGTCCTTTTAAAGCACTATTTATTTAAATGTTGTTTTTTCACATTGGTTGTCATATAGAGCTGACACAAAATTTTGCCATCTCAAATGTTTAGATATAAACCTGTTGATAGATGTCTTTGTTACCCACCCCTGACACACATGCCCTTGTTATTGGAACAGGCTTATTAAAGTGCCCCAGAATGTCAAATAATGCAGAGTACAGTACTTCCATTATAGCAGCACTACTTATTCAGTATAACTTTTTTTCTGTTTTTGTGGAAATTGTTTCAAAGGTGGTTGCAGGACAAGCCTACCATGTGGAGTTCACAATTCATGAATCTACCTGTAATAAGACTGAAAACAAGTCCCAGTGTACACTCTTGGACTGTGAATTTGCAGTAAGTACATATTTATAAGCCTCCTACCTAGGCGGGTTGGGAATGTTAGCTATGTTGGGTATACACTTGCATGATACATTGATTGTTCGAGCGATGAACAATAGATATTGGCAGTGGATCAGTAGGTGTGTACACCCAATATTTCTGTGAGGACGTCATTCACAGACATACAGTAGCAGATCAGCCCAGCTGCACAGCAAATATATCTGAAAGATAAGTCAGTGCATCTGCATATATGTACAAGTGACCCAATGGCCACTTGTATACTGTTTGCATGAACCGCCCTGTGACACCACAAAAGGGAGGACAAATTGAAATGCTTGCCAAGTTGTGATGTCTGGCCTGATATATCGAGCTGCTTATTTGTAAATGTGTATAGTTTACCTAATCGCCCTCTCTGTTGGCACAACGGCCAGTTGACAGCTTTGTCTTTTAAATGTGTACCTAGCATTAGACAGGCAAAATGTAGACATTCAAAATATAGACACCATAATGTCGACATGTACAATATTTAGATAAACAAAATGTTGACATGGACAATATGTCGACAGTCAAAATGTTGACAGGGACATAATATAGACGGTGACATAATGTAGATAATTAATATATAGACAGTTTGAAATGTTGACAGGATCTTAATGTTAAAATGTAGTTAAAATGTAGACATTTAAAAACAGCAAAATGTTAACAGGGTCAAAACATCTACAATAATAATAATAAAATAACATAGGGGGTAATTCAGACCTGATCGCTCGCTAGCTCTTTTTTGCAGTCCTGCGATCAGATAGTCGCCGCCCACCGGGGAGTGTATTTTAGCTGTGCAAGTGTGCGATCGCATGCGGTACAAAAAATCTTTCTGCAGTTTCTGAGTTGTCAGACTAACTCAGCCGCTGCGATCACTTCAGCCTGTCCGGGGCCGTAATTGACGTCAGGCACCCGCCCTGCAAACGTTTGGACACGCCTGCATTTTTCCAACCACTCCCATGATAACGGTCAGTTGCCACCCACAAATGCCTTCTTCCTGTCAATCTCCTTGCGATCGGCTGTGCGAACGGAGTCTTCGCAAAACCCATCGCACAGCAATGATCCGCTTTGCACCCGTGCGACGCGCCTGCGCATTGCGGTGCATACGCATGCCCAGTTCTGACCTGATCGCAGCGCTGCAAAAAACACTAGTGAGCGATGAGGTCTGAATGACCCCCATAATCGCTGTTAATAGCTGTCAGTTGCTAAAAGCTGGTGGGTGGCTCAGACGCTGTTAAAAGCATCTCAGTTGTTTGTGAAAGCCCCACGCTTAGAAACTGCTAGGAGCAGCAAAATTGTCACATTTTTAAATAAAAAGCATGGGGCTCCCCATAAACCTAAAACCAGCCCTGAACCTTTGAGACTGAGCTGGCAATGGAAAATCAGGGGAAAAATGGTTGTGAAGCTTTCCTTTTTTTCCAATAACCAGCACCAGGTTGAAACAGCCAGGGGGATAACTTTATAGCAGGAAGATGCACAGTATGGACTTCTCCTGCCATAATGTTATCTGATTAGCCTAGGGCTGGAATCCCTCAAAGTCAGGACCCCAAAAATTGATGGACAACCAGCTCTCGGCTGAAAGCCCAGGGCTATAACCTGCACCACTGGAAGGCAGGTGCAGGGTTAATATTAACTAAATAGTTAATATTATTCTTTACAGGCTGTTGCCAACGGGATGCAGTCAAAATGGCGGTTGTCAGGATCCTGGCGGCCAGAATACAGACATCCGACCCTAATTCCCACTTGGTTGGTGGGTCCACGTCACCAACCGAGCGGGAATAGAACCTGTGGTGAGCAAAGCTCGCAACCAGGTTCGATACATGGCGAGCTCGGCGAGCCTGCGAGGGGACTCGCTGCGGGTATTCCGGAAGATGGGATGCCGCTATCAGGATACTGACAGCTGGTACCCCGTCAGCCGGTATTACATAGCAGATCCATTGCCAACAACTTTTAGTTCACCACCAATAGATACTTTCTCTCAATATACTATTTCAGTGTGGCATGCACCTGATCTACTGGATAGCAGGACAGATGAGGACTTCTAGTAAGGCAGTCGTGTACACTCTAACTGTATGAAGAGCTGTATAGATGCATACAGCAATGCATGTGGTTGGAAATACTCTTTTACACCCATTCTACTTCCCCAGTCTCTATTTGTATTTCCATATTAGAACATATGATATTTAGCTTTTAGTTAGGACTCTTACTAAGCTATGCATTGTTTTATAGACAAAAATGGATGCAAAATAAGTTGATATAAAGGGCTGGCAATATTATTATTATTAGTCATATAAATGCATGTTAATGAAATTGTATTTCCCCCAGCACACAGGCTACTGCAAGACCAAGGCTGTAGCACACTGGAGCACACCTGATGAGAAGAAAGTGCAAAGTGTCTCCTGCGATATATTTGAACCAGAGGTATGAAATGAGAGTGTATTACTGTAGAACTAACGCACTGTATACCAGATAAATATCATGTATTTTACCAATTCTGCAAGGATGGACTAGCCATGAGTTTAGAGATCTACCTGTTCCAGGGGGATGGAAATGTCTTTGGACTATGATAGTATTGTAGGAAGGCTTCGATCTGTTTTGGCCAGACAGAAGTAATTGATAGATAATGCTAGAAAAGTGTTACAGTACATGTATGATTGCATTGCATCAATGACTTATGACCGCAGTAAAGTCTATGGGAGTAAACAATAACTGCAGAACAAGAGAGCAGTGAGGTGTATTAGACATAAAACCATTACAAACAAAACATGATAAAGAATAAAAAGGTCAATAGACTTATCCCATGTACAAGCTAAGCCCCTTAAAGCACAGAATGTAGATCCAGTCTCTATGGGGTGGAGTTTTGTGCGGCTGAATGGTGACACACAATGGGTAAATTTAGTGATTTATCTGAGTTGTAAAAAGGAATGATTATCACAAGGGGGGCAGTACTTCTGTAACAGTTCAGTTTGTGAACTGTTCGCTGTGGTGAAGGTGTAACGTGACTGAACAAATGGCACCTTTGCTTGGCACCATGTGCCATAGATGTGAGAGGTGCTGCTTGGCACCATGTGCCATAGATGTGAGAGGTGCTGCTTGGCACCATGTGCCATAGATGTGAGAGGTGCTGCTTGGCACCATGTGCCATAGATGTGAGAGGTGAATGTCAGCTATGAAGGAACGTGAGGGCCGACCAACACACTACAGTGGAACAGCTCACCATCAAAATGCACCTGGGGGCTACCAGACGTGTGACTAAAATAACAGTTCATCCTGTCTAGCTGCTGTCCGTGCTGCACACGGCTGTTACTCTGGCTATTAGCTGGTGGTCATAATAATGTGACTCGACTGAATATAATAAAGTTTGACAGTGGTAAATAGAAATATTATTTACATAGCATCACATCTCCCAAAATGATTTAAATACCAGGTCTCCATTAGACTTCAGTGACTATATTGATAACATCACTTTGTATGTTTAGGCTGCTATAAAGGAAGAGCAGAACCATAAGGATGGCCATGCTGCTGATAAACCTGATAGTGACAAAAAAGATCACCATGGAAAGAAAGGTGACCGAGGAAAAGGGAAGAAACATGGGCACAAAAAGGGCCATGGACATGAACACAAGCATGATCACAAACAAGGCCAAAAACATGACCATGATCACAGTGAAAGCCAGGAGCACGAGCATGACCATGAGCATTTACACAACTATGAACATCATCACTCCCCTCCCCAAAAGGCACACGGTCCTTCATCAGATATTCCCAAAACTGTTGGAACTATTACCTACCTCGTTTCTGATGTAGCACCGTCAGCGGTTCCTAAAGGACAAGATAACAAGAGAAAAGGATCAAAACCAGACAAAAAGGGAAAACCTTCTAAATCCTTTATTCTGCCTTTCCCTGACAATGCCTCAGCATCTGCCCAGTGCCCTGGTCTAGCCAAGAATTTTCCAGTTATAGAAGACCTTCCCATTTTAGAAATACCACAAGAGCCAACCCGAATCCCAAAGTAGGCATACAGTAGCTTCAAGTTCTGCTTGATAAAATAATATTTTTGTACACTCTAGAAACTGTAGTCAATATAAGTGTATTAAAAATGTGAATGTAATAATGTTTTTTGTCCACTATTAATAAAGAAAGAAAACACTTATTAAATTATTTGTATTGAATGATGCATTTTTGTGCAGTACAAGTTACATACAGGACTGCCATTATAAATTGTGGGTTCAGAACTGACAAAACGGGCAGTGCCATTTATGTCCCTTGGGCTGGGGTGCGAGTAGGGTGGGTAGTGTATATCTCTGGGTTCGGGGGGGTAAGACAAGTAGTATATGTCCCTGGGCCCTGGGGAGGGTGGGGGTGGTAGGGTGTATGTCAGGCATTCCCAACCACGGTCCTCAAGGCACACCAACAGTGCATGTTTTAGTGAAATCCAGGCTTCAGCACAGGTGACTTAATTATTAGCTCAGTTATTTTGATTTAACCATCTGTGCTGCAGCCTGGATATCACTAAAACCTGCACTGTTGGTGTGCCTTGAGGACCGCGGTTGGGAATGCCTGGTGTATGTTCTTGGGTTGGGGGGAGAGGGTACTGTGTCTAGGGGATCAGGAGTATGGTGGGGAGTGTATGTTCCTGGGACCAGGGCCAAGTTTACTTCCAATGGAAAAAAGGCACTGTCATGCAAAAACCATATTAGCACACTAGCTATTTGATGATGATGACGACGACGATGATAACACTTGCTTACTCAGGGCTCATAGGCAATTGGGGGATAATTCCAAGTTTATCGCAGCAGGAATTTTGTTAGCAGTTGGGCAAAACCATGTGCACTGCAGGGGAGGCAGATTTAACATGTGCAGAGAGAGTTAGATTTGGGTGTGGTGTGTTCAATCTGCAATCTAATTTGCAGTGTAAAAATAAAGCAGCCAGTATTTACCCTGCACAGAAATAAAATAACCCACCCAAATGTAACTCTCTGCAAATGTTATATCTGCCTCCCCTGCAGTGCACATGGTTTTGCCCAACTGCTAAAAAATTCCTGCTGCGATCTACTTGGAATTACCCCCTTGGTTCGTAGCTGTATTAAGTTATATGAGTGGCTGCAGGATCAGCATGTTGCTAAAAATAAGGGGGCAGCAGCGTGCCAATAGTCCGCTGCTACTCCCAACTAATGGCACCCAGAAGTGCCCGCTAGCCGAAGCATCTGACAGTTTATGGTTTCAGTTCTACAGTAGAATGCATATTCTGGAAGCGTGGCAGCTGGCCCAGCAGACCTATGAATCAGCACGGCAGGCAGGGTGAGCTGGCCCATCTGGCAGGCAGTATGAGGTGGCCTGGCAGAGGGGAGAATAGGGGTGTCCCCCTCTCTCCAGGCCTGAGAATCCAGTTCAGCTCCAGCAGTCCCCCCTGATGGTGACCCTGGTCATGTCACAGTGACAAGTGCAAAACATATAGAATAATAATTAAAGGACATTTAGATCCCAAATATGTCATCACTGACATCCAACTATAATGTGCTTAATATTACATAAGTTACAGTAAAAAAGACATGCCAGAGATTCATCAAGTAAACAGTATACTTTAAATATTGTAGTACTATTCAGAGACTTGGATAATCGGGATGTATTTATGTGACTGGCGGTCACATTACCTCCCCCTACATCCTGCCCCTTCAAAATCCTGACGGTCGGCATGCCGACCAACAGGGACTATTCCCACTCGTAGTGGGGCTTCTTGCACTTGCACCCCTCGCCGCATTCTGCGGCCGGGATCCCGACGTCAGGATCCTGACCGCCGGGATCCCGGCTGCCGGTAAAACACCAGGATAATCTTATAAGAAATTTACATCGATTGGAGGAACAAGCACACTTATACTGTCTGTATTTTGTGAAAGAGGCAAAAGAAAGAAAAACCCTTTGGGGGGCCCTCTTAATAATAAAATAAAAAAATAGCTAAAATATAACTTTTAATTATTCATTGAAAAATAAACAGCAGCAAGAAAGCAAAGTTAGAGAATCTAGTCCATTTACAGAAACCCTAGCTGATGGGTCTGAGTACAAGGCCCGAACTCCAATGAGAAAGCTACCTCCAATCCCAAAATGCTTAAGGGTCTCAAACATGGTATCCAGTCTGAAGATCGACACTTTCTAGGTCGACAATGTTTAGGTCGACCACTATAGGTCGACAAGGTTGGAAGGTCGACATGTGCTAGGTGGACAGGTCAAAAGGTCGACATGAGTTTTTCACATTTTTTTTTCTTTTTTTGAACTTTTTCATATTTAACGATCCACGCGGACTACGATTGGAACGGCAATCTGTGCCGAGCAAAGCGGTAGCAGAGCAAGGCACCTTGCCCGAAGCATGCGAGGGGACACGGTGCACTAATTGGGGTTCCCGGTCACTCTACGAAGAAAACGACACAACCCCCCCCCACACAAAAACTCATGTCGACCTTTTGACCTGTCGACCTAGAACATGTTGACCTAGAAACCCTGTCGACCTTCCAACCCTGTCGACCTAGTGACTGTCGACTTATAGTGGTCGACCTAAACATTGTCGACCTAGACACTGTTGATCTAATGATCCACACCCCTCAAACATAAAGGGCTAACTAATCCTATCAAATGCTTTCTCTGCGTTTAGAGAAAGCAAAAGAGCAGGAGTATCTAGTGAGTTTATAGAGTGAATTAGGTTACTGATATACCTTATATTGTCCCGTGTCTGTCTGCCTCACCTGGTTGTTATGTACAAGTTGAGGCAATACAGCATTTAAACGCAAGGCCAAGATTTTTGCATAAATCTTGATATCAATATTAAATAAAGATATAGGGGGTAATTCTGAGTTGATCGCAGCAGCAAATTTGTTAGCAGTTGGACAAAACCGTTTGCACTGCAGGTGTGGCAGATGATAAAGCTAAATATTTATCGTATATAAAACACTTTAAGAGGTCTAAGAACACTGTACGCTATCTACGTAAGAAGTACCGTAAGGGTACGCAAGTTGCGTAACGATCGTTCAACCGTAGTCGAGACGCTCAAGCGTCACGTTCGCTTGCGGCCCAGAGATCACAGGCAGGCACGCTAGTGGCTGCCGACTAACGTAATGATTCGCTATAGCGTAGCGGACGCTCGGGACCACGAGGAGATCACCAGCGGTGCAGACGCTTACAACGTTAAACCTTTATATCTATACCATTAACAGCGAAATATACAGTAAATCTTAGTGTGGTGTTAGAGTGTAAATGCAACCTGGTGTAACCTGATTAACTACAAAGCTGCTTGGGCGTCACCGACGCTCAGGGAATACTTAACACTATAAGAAATACACAGATACCTGGGCTTAGGGTCCAAAACCTATTATATGTATTATGACTATTATACTTGCAAAAGAATCGCAGAACAAATCATACACTACAATATAACATAGACTAACTAACCAGATAACTACAAAGGAAATACAATGCAATACAATACAATACAATCAAGGGAAAATAAGGGAGAAAGAGGGGAGAGAGAGATGGCTCACAATAACATCAAGACAATATGATTGCGGAGAAACACTTACGCACAAGGGGAAACGATCGCATGCGCCTCGATATCCAGCTCCCGATTATCAGCAATGAGAACCGTTGAAGAGAGTGTACTGGATACGGTCGGCCTGCCTATTTATGCCCCACACACAATACAATTCAATGGTCCCTACAATCTCATTGTTCATTGGACACATGAATTCGGCTTCGCATTATAACAAAAGGTCATAGGTTGATTCATACAGGTGGGCTGTGACTGTTTCCAACTGTCCAGGTGGGTGGGATACTGGGTTTCCCGCCGCATGACTAAGTAAGAACAAATAATAGTAAATGGACATAAACTTCTTATGTCCATAACTATTCGCACGAGCGATTAATCCGCTCCAAACCAACACCGGAATATTGCTATTTAAATACTCTTCCGATGGGTACCAAACACTACTGTATGACCCCTGTTAGACCCTTCGTACAATACAAAGAGGGATCTCTCTGTTCAGGAACTGTCACAACTGAGGGCCTGAGCTGACGGGAGGCAGCCTCAGTTGTAGGGGCTGAGATGTACCGGAACCTGGGAGGTTGTATCAGACCCCTGGACATGTAAGTAACATGAATAATAACTGCCCGAAGGCGTGACCACGACAACTTGGATAAAAGTCAATGATGTTTATTATGACAACTCCGCAACACAGCAGCAGTAAAAGAAAACGTAAAAGTCAGCAAAGAATAAATACAGTTCCTGGGTACTACAGGATGGCAGGAGCCACAGGGCACTGGTAGTGTGAGATAGTTCTTATGATCTTCTAGATGGAAAGTCCTTACCAGGCCCGACTGTAGCAATGGAGATAACCCAGGATTGTGCCAGCTGGTGTTCCAGGAAAAGCTGGGTTGCTGAAGATAAAACAGCTGCTGTGGATACTGGCTGGAACCAGACTGTTGTTAGCACGGAGTGGATACTGGCTGGAACCAGTTAAATAATAAATGAACTTGGGAGCGATGAAATATGAACTGAAATGTAGAACTTGAGAGCGGAGAAATAATAATACCGGTGGAGAGTGGTAAAGTGTAGAAAGGACACCGGCCCTTTAAGGGAAGCTGTACTCTGCTGGAAGCTGAGCTGGAAGCAGGTAATGTTGTAGCTGGAAACAGATGAATCCACAATGGATTGGAGAGTCAGGCTACACCGCAGGTGGAATGCTGGTGCGGGTCTCTATGGTGGAAGTCTTGAGACAGGAGCTGGAACCTGGAAGACAATCACAGGAGAGAGACAAACAGGAACTAGGTTTGACAACCAAAGCACTGACGCCTTCCTTGCTCAGGCACAGTGTATTTATACCTGCAGCAAGGAAGGGATTGGCTAGGCAATTATGCAGATTATCAATACTGAGAACAGATTGGTGGAAATGATCAACTGACAGAATCCAAGATGGCTGCGCCCATGCAGACACTTGGAGGGAAGTTTGGTTTGTAATCCATGTGGTAATGAAAACAGTAATGGCGGCGCCGGCCACCGGAGACAGGAGGCGCCAGGCTGACAGATGCACATCCAACCACGCGGACACAGCGGAGGCCGCGGCTGACGTAATCGCCACTCAGACACTCTGCATGCAGAAGTTCAGGGACGGCGGCGGAGGCCGCGGGAGACGCCATGCCAGGTGTAATATGGCGTTTACTGTGACAGCGTCCCAGAGTGACAGGAGAGGATACAGGAATGTACACATCAGGATAACAGATGGGATCCGGTCCTGGAGCGCTGAGCCAGCCTTAGGAGGCATCTGATGGGTAAGAAATGGCGTCCAGATACCCGGATCGTGACAGGAACATGCTATGTTAACTAAACTTTCAGTATCTATCAAAGGGACCATGATCTACAAAATACATTATTAGTGAAAATATGTAACGAATGAGTCGCACGCTACGATTACATAAACTCTACCGTAAATACGCATACCGTGCGCCTGCGGGTGCCCGCGACTGTGAGTATGTGCACGTACGGGAGAGCGTACGCATGCGCAGCGCGGACCAGTATGAGGTGCAAATATGGCAGTGTGTGTAGAGATATTTTTCTGACTTTGACAGTCCACCCTTTGGCAGTCAATAATAACTGCCACCTTCTAAAACATTTCAAAAGGAGAAAAATATATGTCAGGGGTTAATTCATTTCCATGGTTGGGTAAGGGAGGAGAGAGGAGTAGGTGGGAAGAGGGTATGACCTAATGAGATAGCAGAAGCATGTGTGTATGAGTCCATGTTTGGGGGGTCATGTATCATTGTGCCGTACGTGTTGTAAATCAAGCTTCGAGGTATTGCGAAGTATACATTTGAATTCCTTCTTATCCCGTGGTACGGGTCTGTGGATGGGCTGTCAAACTTTACCGAGCTCTTTTCGGCTTTGGTTGTAACAAAATGGGGGACCACATTTTAGTTGATGATACATGAATAGGGGAGGTATGTGGTTGCTGATATCTGTGCCTGTATTCCCTATCGACTATGTGTGTTATTACCTGAGGGTTGTAGAAATGAAGATAAAGAACACTTATGGTAAATGCAGTGGTATTCTATGTCAGGTTAATGTACATCTGTCGGTTGAAGTTTTGTTCGGTATCAGTTGAAAGTCGTCTTCTTTGCGCTGTTTTGCCCATTAGGTGCGGGCAAAAAGCTTTGTCAATGCCATTAGATTTACAAAAAAAAAATGTTGGGCTAGCGTAAGTTTAAGAATTCTAGGGAAACTGGGGATCCATGGCAAAGTTCATCAAATGTCCGTATCTACAGTGGTCAAAACTTCTTCTTTGGTCAATCCGTTGTCTGTATAGCGTCTCGTCAACTTCCTCGTCCAAGTGGGTCTTTTTATCTTGGAGAAAAACGGAAAAACAGGTGAAAGAAACGGACCGTATAATCGCATTTTCATTACATCATTGTTTCTATTGTTGGGTCATAAATCAAATCCAGGTTAATTACAGTTTCCTCACTCCTCAAACTCATTACTCTTGTACTTTGTTTGCACTTCATTAAAGCCTGACCGCATCTAAATATCAAGCCAATTGATATGACAACACCTAAGATACATAGGAGAAACTTCCCAACATCCATTATGACTCCTTGAGTCCAGTCTCCTAAACCGGAGAACCAATTTCGCGGGTTCAACCATGACACCCAACCAGTCAGCTCATTACCTACAGCAGCAAGAGTGAGATTGTGTTTTCGGCGAAATTCCCACTTCAATTGGAGAATATCGTCCATCTTTTGGTCTATGACCTCGACCGGATCCTCGGTGCTATTCGTGATATACGTGCAACACTTCACGCCATACTGTGTTGCCAATGTAACACAATATCCGCCTGTCACTGCTGTGAGGTAATTAAGAACCATTCTATGCTGCACCAGTTCTGTTTTATAAGCTTGAAGTTCCCTTCCAGTATATCTAAACGTGTCATCATACATTTCAGTGATATTATCTAACAAATTTGCGAGCGCCGATATGTATTTATAATTCAGCACTCCTCTAGCGGTGCGGGTAAAATCTAACGCGATTAAGAATTGAATCCCGGTGGATTCACTTATCAGATCAGAGGCCGGATGCTCTGTCTTCTCTATCAGGTGCCTTTTAACAACGTGCTCGTAATGGGTGTGAGTATAAGGAGCTTGGGCACCACGGTGTATGTCTTTCATTTTGTCATGTGACACAGTCATTACTTCAGGCAATACTTTTCCAATATAACACAATCCTTCAGAGTTTGGGGCAAGCCACTTGTACGCCTTTCTCCCGCATATGAAATATGCATCATCGGGGAGAACATATGGGACGGAGTAGGACATAACCATATTACACACCTTCCATGTGAAATCTCCTGACCCTAATTCTTCCATCTGCTTAGTACACGTATCAGGTTGTACGATATGTGCACAGTATCCTGGTGATACCTCTCCAACTTTAGTAATCCTATTTCCTAAGGTATACCTATACCGGAAAGATTTTCCTCTACTGGCTATGTGGCGTACAAGCTCTGTATCTGTAGGCATTCTATCTGCTCTATGCGAAAAGGTCATGGTGTGGTTACTCCATGACACTTCCCAATTTCCCGGTTTTCGGGGATTGGAGATGTTGAAACATAATAGGGACCTATCCACATGGTATTGGTGGAGCTTCAAACTAGGAGGGCTGGAGATATTAAACCTCCGGTCCACCGGTCTCCCACCATTTAACTCAAGTACCTCCCCTATCGTTAAAGGAAATGGTACTAGCCCTGATTTGCTATGACCCTGAGGCACTTGAGAACATACCCAACAATCTGTTTTGTTTAACACACTACCCACTAGGGAGTGATAGTCACTCAATGGATGCTGGTCCATATGGATATTAAAACTGGATTGGCATTTCTTAATGCACCCATCCTCAATTACATTGTTACAGAGCCTACAGATACAGTTTTCTTCTTAAACTAACAATCCTTCAAAATGTTTACAAATAACAAGGTTGTTAGATCGTGTCCGGTACTCGCCTTTGCTTGGTGATTGGGTTGCTATTGGAAATTTACACCTCCGTCTCAGTCATCAGAACCTTTCTGGATCCTTTCTCGACCTCACTGGTACTCTCACCGAAACAGACTGCTCTGGTCAACATCAGGGTCAACATGAAAATCCATATCACAGTCTCTTGGGGCAAGTCCATCTTACAGGAGGAGAAAAGAAGAAATTTGTAAAGGGGGTATAAGAAAACAGTTTGTGGGGGAGAGAACTTGTTACGATAATAAGTTCTCTCGTCTTGTTGTTCTTCTTGTTCTGCTGTCCTCTCAAAAAGGTGCTGTCTCTTCAGTCTTCCAAATGAACATTCTGGTGATGCAATATTCCTTCCTAATCAGCGATCTTTCTGTAAGGAGCAAAAATCTGGCATTACCATTGGTCCAACTGAGGGGTGACATACCATCTTTAAACCATGAAAACATGAGTGAGAAGAGAGAGAAAACGAAAAAAAAAACAAAAGAGATAGAGAACAATTCATATGCATATATATTTTACATAACTCGACAATAACCATCAATAGGAAAAGAGAAACAAAGCATTTTTAAAACATTGTCAGCATTAAGAAAACATTGTCAGATTATCAGGATGTCATATCTACGTGTCAAATGGTTTCCTTGAGCAGTCCCTCCCCACCAGCACCTGCATTACTCCACTGTCTGTATCTGGCCAGAATACATTGTGGCGGATAGGTCATGCTGGGGTTTGGTAGACTTCTGCAAGGACCAAGCGGATATGCAATGTTTGAATTCTTACCAATAATCGTCAGAGATGGGGATAGAAAAAGAAACATTTCACAGATACATTTACAACTTTTCACCCGGTCATTCCTGTGTCTTTAGTGAATGACCTCCCAATTTATTAACCGTTACCTCAGGCTTACCGTCAGTCCTAATGATCACCTTTTCCTGACTACATATCATGGGTGTGGCCCAAAATTCTTCCTATGTGATCCCTGATTATAATCGTGTGTGTTATAATTTTGCTCATTTCTTGGTCTAGGGGGTCTGACTTTATGTGGGTTATTACAGTTGCTGGCATAATGCCCTTCTCTTCTACAATGATAACAAATCCTTGGCTTTCTCCATGTGCTAGGGGCCTGGGATTCCGGTCGACTTGATGCATCCTCTAGTGCTTGGATGTTCAGTGCCATCAACCGCTCTCCCTGCGCTTCCCTGGTTCTTTGGATATTTCGGTCATGCTCGATAGCGGACTCTCTTAATGCCGCCACCGAGATACCTCTCCAATGTGGTATGGAAGTTTGTACCCTAATTTTTAGTGTGTCTTTTAAGTTGTTCATTAATACGGACACAGCTACCTCTCTGTGGTGTACATTAGTTTCAATGTCATCTATACCAGTGTACCTAGCCATATCCTGCAGAGCCCGGTGAAAATACTCTGATGCGGATTCACCTTCTTTTTGTTTTATTGTAAAGATTTTATTCCATTTTACTACTGTAGGAAAATATTCTTTCAACTGTAGATTGATTCTTTTTACATTATCTTGGTTATACTCGTTTGTTAGTGGCACTTCCTCATCTAGCTTACAATCAGCGATAAATTTCAATGAATCAACATCGGGGGGTAAACATGCCCTCAAAACTGTCCTCCAATCTTTGTTATTTGGCTCTGCAGTGTGTCCTAGCACTCTAATGTATCTTTGACAAGCAACTAAGTCTTTCCTGGGATCAGGAAATTCAGACAGAATTGTTCTTAATTCTGTTCGGGAAAAGGGGCAGTACATGGCGATGTTCCTGACGGGGGTGACTCCTGAAGAGTCAGTTTTCCCATTTGGTACTGCAATTACCCTGACAGGATTAAGTCCAGTAACGTCATTCTGAATTGATTCTACAATATGAGGTACATTTGTTTGTGCGTAATGTATAATACCATACGTACCTGTGGACACGACCTCACCTGACCCTCCATTAGGGGGTTTGTTTACAGTCTTTACCGATTGGGTCGCGTCCACCTGGATGTCTTGTGTGATGGCTTCTGGAAGAGGTGCCGACATCGTTCTGGGTACACTTTCTTGTTGGTGTTCCTGAGGAAAGTTTAACATGGGGTGCGACTTGCATGGGTTAATAGTTGTACATTCAACAGTATTACAATTATCTTTGTTACATTTATTACACTTATTCTTATCATCTATACTACAGTTGCTAAGAGCGTTTTTATTGTTCACCCTTGTGCTTTTCTCCGCAACCACAATCCCCTCCATTGCCATGTCTCTCCTCTCAAGATGAAAGTTAGGTATGTGAGTTACATTTCTTTGCATTTCACCCTCCTGTTGCCATAACTGTAAACAATCATAATGCTTGATTCGTCTCTTTGCTGATTTAATGAGACATATCCTTCTCCTTAAATTATGCAACACCTCTGAGTCAAAACTACCTATCCCGGGAAATGGTGCCTTATCCCCCGCAGTCATTCGTGTCCATTCATCACAAAAGGTCTCAGTGTGGGGACCATATTTCCCCCACATTACTAACCGAGCAGACCCTCGGGGTCTGCAAGCCTCTGGAGTCTGAATCCTGACTGCCGACTGTCTCTGTGTCGTGCACTTGGTTTCCATTGTGGACCTTTTTAACACAGAAAAACTTCCTAAAATGCACCAAACACAGAAATCTACGTTGGAAATCCTTAAAGCTCTTCCACTGAACTTCTTCTGCTCCGGGTATCTCCGGTCCGCCTTCTAGCAGACACGTGTAGCCGTTGCAGGCCCTATCTTTAGAGATTTTCCTGAGAAAATTCCCTTCCTTTTTCTTTACACAAATCACGCTTGCATGTGCTCCCTACAACACGTATGAGGGCAAGACCTCATATCACGTTGCGTTATTGGTCACACATACAACCGTGCGGTCCAATCGTACCACTTATAGACACTTGTTGCCCATAAATGGTAGGATCATTGGAGTCTCCCTACTGTGCTCCAAAACAGCCAGAGCGTAACACAACGAAAACTTTATCACACTCTGTTGCACGTTTTCACTTCAGGCCGTGCTCATAGATCACACAGATCACAAAGTCCACAAAGCGGGATTTAATACCGTTTTATCACATAGACCACAAAGTCCACAAAGCGGGATTCAATACACTCATACCGTTTTCAACCCACTATCATTCTTATAGTTTTCTGATCAGAAAAAATCATTTCCCGTAGTCTGATAGCTCTCCCCAGAGGTATTACAGTAAAGTAAGGTATTTAAACTAAGTTTTGGAAAACTGAAATCAATTTGTGCTATTTATCGCCTTGCGCTATTTACCGCGTTGCGCTATTTATCGCGTTGCGCTATTTATCGCCTGTTAAAATCAACTTGTGGTTTGAGTTACGTGGGCGTACACAGACGCTCCGTTGCGTAATATACGCTGCGTGCGTCGGCCTTTGGATTGTGTACGCAAGTCTTTGTTAGAGACACGTGTACGCAAAGCAAAGATCCACCGTAACACAATTTATACTTTTATCAATGTAGATTGATCCTTGATCATCTACCACACAACACACTGACTTCGCCTTATCTCCCAGGCAAAAACTGTGTGTTTGTCTATACTTTAACTATATTACCTCTATTCTTAAACTATGAAATAACGGCAAATCTCTTTTAGCACTTTTATCAACTATAAAACTGGCAGACAGGAGAGTGATATACGAAAATACATAAATGAAAAAGAAATGCAGATATATATGTGTGCGTGCGTGTGTACGCAAGACAGAAAAATAAACAGTTTTAAAAGACACTAGCGTTTTGCTCTTACCTCCGGTTCCCGGATTCCTTCAGCACCCTTTACCTAAGCGAAGCAGACGCTTATCCCGTCAGCACTACGAGGGATACAACCTCCCGCCCTTTGCTGATGGATAATGTCTGCTGATATTACCTAGTGCAGATATGTGAAGGACTGGACGGCCCCCAATTGATAAAGCTAAATATTTATCGTATATAAAACACTTTAAGAGGTCTAAGAACACTGTACGCTATCTACGTAAGAAGTACCGTAAGGGTACGCAAGTTGCGTAACGATCGTTCAACCGTAGTCGAGACGCTCAAGCGTCACGTTCGCTTGCGGCCCAGAGATCACAGGCAGGCACGCTAGTGGCTGCCGACTAACGTAATGATTCGCTATAGCGTAGCGGACGCTCGGGACCACGAGGAGATCACCAGCGGTGCAGACGCTTACAACGTTAAACCTTTATATCTATACCATTAACAGCTAAATATACAGTAAATCTTAGTGTGGTGTTAGAGTGTAAATGCAACCTGGTGTAACCTGATTAACTACAAAGCTGCTTGGGCGTCACCGACGCTCAGGGAATACTTAACACTATAAGAAATACACAGATACCTGGGCTTAGGGTCCAAAACCTATTATATGTATTATGACTATTATACTTGCAAAAGAATCACAGAACAAATCATACACTACAATATAACATAGACTAACTAACCAGATAACTACACAGGAAATACAATGCAATACAATACAATACAATCAAGGGAAAATAAGGGAGAAAGAGGGGAGAGAGAGATGGCTCACAATAACATCAAGACAATATGATTGCGGAGAAACACTTACGCACAAGGGGAAACGATCGCATGCGCCTCGATATCCAGCTCCCGATTATCAGCAATGAGAACCGTTGAAGAGAGTGTACTGGATACGGTCGGCCTGCCTATTTATGCCCCACACACAATACAATTCAATGGTCCCTACAATCTCATTGTTCATTGGACACAGGAATTCGGCTTCGCATTATAACAAAAGGTCATAGGTTGATTCATACAGGTGGGCTGTGACTGTTTCCAACTGTCCAGGTGGGTGGGATACTGGGTTTCCCGCCGCATGACTAAGTAAGAACAAATAATAGTAAATGGACATAAACTTCTTATGTCCATAACTATTCGCACGAGCGATTAATCCGCTCCAAACCAACACCGGAATATTGCTATTTAAATACTCTTCCGATGGGTACCAAACACTACTGTATGACCCCTGTTAGACCCTTCGTACAATACAAAGAGGGATCTCTCTGTTCAGGAACATGCTATGTTAACTAAACTTTCAGTATCTATCAAAGGGACCATGATCTACAAAATACATTATTAGTGAAAATATGTAACGAATGAGTCGCACGCTACGATTACATAAACTCTACCGTAAATACGCATACCGTGCGCCTGCGGGTGCCCGCGACTGTGAGTATGTGCACGTACGGGAGAGCGTACGCATGCGCAGCGCGGACCAGTATGAGGTGCAAATATGGCAGTGTGTGTAGAGATATTTTTCTGACTTTGACACAGATATAACATTTGCAGAGAGAGTATATTAAATACATTCTGCTCAAACATGCCCGGTGGACTTTCAGTCCTTCTGTTCTGAATGTCTTTTTGTGCTTGTGTGCACTTTCTTTAATATATAAAAGTACCTTATCTAATTTTTTTTTCTATAAATGAACTTGCCCTTCCTACTATGTTTACTAATATTGTAGCAGGTGTACTAAATGTCAGGGGCCTGTGTAACTTCCAACCCTTTTTAGGACACTGTACCAGCAAATTCCCTCCCCCCAGTGTTGGACTGGGGTATGAAGGGCCCACCGGGGTAATGCAGTGGTAGGAACCCATGTTTAGGGGTGTGGACAGTCTCCAGAGGGGGTGTGGCCTGCCATTACATTGTTTGCCTAACTTTTAGAGTGCATGGGCTGGGTCCCATGATAAATCTATATAGTGTATATACAGTGCTACAATGCACTGTAGAAAATGCACCATAATCCAGTGCAGTAAAATGAAACATATGTATAATTCACATGCACAGTCTGGAACCTGGGTGGGCCCACAGGTAGTTGGGCCCACCGGGGGTTTCCCCTGTACCCCTGTGGGCCAGTCCAACCCTGCCTCCCCATCCCAGTGGCGCACGCAGGGGGGTTTCCGAGTACCTGGAAACCCCCCCTGATGACCGGAGTTTAATGTTTTAGAGACAGAGACAGCTCTGTCTCCGTCTCAGCATAAGCCACGACCGCGATTGCAATCGCGATCACGGGGCAGCAACATCAGAGAGCTACTGTATACAGCTCTGTAAAAAACGGCTTGTCCAGAGGGAGCTGCTGGCTGCGCATGCTCAACCACAGCAGCTCCCTCCTTCTACTTAGTGGTGCCTGTCTGCTGCAAGTCCCTGGGCTGGTATGTACAGTAAAAATGTAGTACTGTACCTTATGTAAGTGTGTGTATGCAGTATGTATGTTTGTGTGTGTGTGTGTGTGCTTGCTTGTTTATTTATGTATGTGTATGTGATTGTCTATGTATTTGTGCACTGTATGTATGTCTGAATGTGTGTGCGCTATATATATATATATATATATATATATATATATATATATATATATATATATAAATAAAAAACAATAGAGGATAGTGCCTAGGTAAATTCAATAAGACCCCTTAGGATAGAGGATAAATAATGACTCTTTAGCCAGACCTAACACTCCTCACAAGTAAGTGAGTGGCAGCTCTTAAACAATATAAAGATAAATATTAAAAAATGAAGTAGAAAAAGCGCCTAATAGTGTTGGTGAATCACTCTTCGTGAATATAAACGTGATGGTAAAACAGACAAAGTATAGCAACTTAGCTGCGGATATTTCTGGTAGATGACTCTTAGAAGCCGGACATGTAAAAGAGAGATAAATTCGACATTGTGTGTACTGTTTTAAAATTTTCACAGATGTTTAAAAAACAGTTTAGGAACTGTGCTGGTTCCAATTTTTGGTAAGAAAACTATATTAGTTAAAAACAGTAACAATTTAATAAACACACTCCTGCCATACATCCAGGTTACATATATAGACAATAAACAGTAAAAACAGTAAAAAAGGGCATAAGTACTCTGATTTTACCTCAACCTCTTAAAAGATAAGCTTTTTTCATGTTTTATCCTGTGTATTTTATACTGTATTTTTCCCATGTCTGTGTGTACCTTTTATGAATTTTAGGCATATGTAGCTTTGATTTTATCAGCCTAGCTTCTTGCTCTTTTTTATACAACAGTTTTTTACTAGGCTGCATTGGTCTATTTTTATTGTTTCAGTTATTACCAACCTTTTTTTAGTGCTCGTCCTTTTTAAAATTAAAATTAATTTTTTTTATCAGTACCTGTTTTTTTACATTATTTATTTGACACCTTTGGTCGCTTGTAACAACCTCATCCCCCTGCAATATATATATATATATATATATATATATATATATATATATATATAGTGTTACATTTGGAGACCCCCCAAAGTAAATCCTGCGTTTGCCACTGCATCCGTCTCCATTTCTTCTCTTTCTCTTTTTTCTTTCCCTCACCATCATTCCTATAGTAGCTATTTCTAACTTGTTGTTTGTATTATGTTATTACACAGCATGTGACCACATAACATTACTGACAACACTGTTTTTGACCCTGTTACTATTGTATATTCCAGATGTACAGTTGATCCTACAATGTATACCCATTCTCATGCAGATGTTTGTGATTTTATTAGCTTTTATACTTTAAACTGCAAAAAAAATTTACAAAAAAAATTATAGAGCTAACAAGTATGACTCTTAATTGAAACAGTAAATTTCCTTAGTTCTTCAACAGGTATCAAATATATTGGGAATACAGGGAAAGGAAAATCCCAAAATTGTATTTCCAGTTAAAACATATCCAAAACAATTTGTTTAAAACAAAGAAAAGACATGAATTTATAATAGCATAGTAACAAGCATCACACTATCAGTGGCGGCATAAGAGAGATGGGTACCTGTTTGAAGACTTCTTTGTGAGCCCCCTCCTCTCTTTGGTGCTGCAGACTCTGGATACTAATCTTTAGTGTGCATGTGCAGATCTCCGAAAATATGGCACTCGCCATGTTCCAGGAGACAAATCTGTACTGTGCAGGCACAAAACACTGGGAAAATGGCTTCCGCACCATTTTCCCAATGACTTCTCTGTCACTAGCAATGCCAACTCGGAAGTCCGGAGAAGCAAATAATTAAATATGGGTACATGGTGTGTAATGTGGGCCCCCCTGGACCCAGGGGCCTATATCCACCGCACACTGTACCCATTAAGAAAATGATTCTGCTGAAATGTCCTTTCAGCGAAATCAGTATGTAATGCCAGAGCACGGGTGCCTGGAGTTCATAATACCAACGCCGGGACCCTGATGAATGAAATCCCTAAAGGGGTGAGTAGATGTTATTTCCCTCTCTCCCCCCTACCCCCTAACCCTCTATTCCCACAGCCTAACCCTAACCTCAGATCTTAGAGCCTGACCCTAACCACCCCCCGGAGGTGACTAAACCTAACCCCACCATCCCCGCTGCCTAAACCTAACCAACCCTCCCCCAAAGCCTGACCCTAACCCCCCTGGGGGTGCCTAACCCTAACCTACCCCACCCCGCAGCTTATCCCTAACCTCCCGTGTGGCGCACAAACCTTAGCCACCGGCTGTTCTTACAGCCGGCCTCCTGCCCCTTTTGGAGTTCTGGCATCGGGATCCAATGGATGTCGGGATTCCGGCCTCTGTATTTCAACTGCCGGGATCATGACAGTCGGCATCTTCACCACATTCCCTTTCAGCATGAGGTGAATATATTGTTAATGCTCATATCCCCTCAGGGTTTGTAGAGAGGAGCAGCAGATAAACATAGTGGGCCAGATGCATCATTGCCTGGAAAGTGATCAAATGGAGAGAGATAAAGTACCAGGCAATCAACTCCTAACTGACATTTTTCAAACACAGCCTGTGACATGGCAGTTAGGAACTGATTGGCTGGTACTTTTTCGCTCTCCATTTTATCACTTTCCAAGCGATGATGCATCTAGCCCAGTATATCACAAATGTCCTAACTGATCCACACATGTAATAATTGATCTTTTTTTTTTTATATATAATTTTTATTCGTGAGAAGTCATATACAGAAATGAAAAACACAAATGACCTACACAGAGGTCATAGAGGATGTGAACAAACAGCTTACATCAAAGGCTAAATACAATGTTCAAGTAGGCCAATTGGGCACAATTCTAAAAATAGATCAAAGTCAATGAAAAATTTGTAGGTAATACTACTTACAGACAGTCTCACATTTTATTTTAATATAATAAAAACCAAAAAGAAACAATAAAAGGAAAGGAGTCACAAGAGTAACTAAAACTCACGGTGACAATGACAGTAGATAAAGAAGACAGGAAAGAAAGCAAGCCAAAGAGGAGAGAAGATACAGAGGAGGGGAGGAGAAGGGACTGAAGGGAACAATCCGACAGGCCATCCAAAGTTCCTACCGATTAGTCTAGGACAGGGCTGGCCAAACCAGTCCTCGAGATCTACCAACAGTACACATTTTCCAGACCACCTAGCTGGTGCACAGATGTAGTCATTACTAATTAAGATGTGCTGCATTCATTCCTAACTGACAATTCTACAGATCTCCAGGAGGACTGGAAAACATGAACTGTTGGTAGCTCTCGAGGACCGGTTTGGCCAGCCCTGGTCTAGGAGAATTGGACACAATAAACTGATCTAATATACTCTAATTTCGGATACCATCACGTTAAGCAAAGGCGAGAGGTGCGTTAAAGAATAGGGACCATGGGCTCCAAACCTTTATAAATGTAGCGGAAGAGTTCTTCAGAATACTTGTAATATGTTCCATTGAGTAAATATGCCAAATTTTGGCTATTATCTCATCTATCTTGGGAATCCCAGAGAACCGCCACCGCGCTGCTATACAGCATCTGGTCGCAAGGACCATGTGGGAGAATATGCTGTGCTGGAGTCCCTTAAAGACACCGAGGGGAACTCTGACCGGTAACGTTTGAAATAGATAAAGTAGCCCCATTCCTCAAGATCTTTCTGGAGTTGAGCTAGCAGCTTTAGATAGCTTGATATAATTGCGAATATGTCTTGGTTACGGCTATCCCTACATAAGATAGTTTTCATCTATTCCAGTGAAAGTTAAAAGATTGTTCTAAGGAGTCCTTAGTCGCTTGAGGAATATAGAAATCGAGAACCTCAGTTTTACTTGCATTGATCTTATAACCTGACAGGGCTCCATACGTATTCATTTCCCGAAAGAGGTGAGGCAAAGAGTGAAGTGGGTCAGAAATTGTAAGTAGGATGTCGTCGCGTAGAGAGCAATCTTACATTCTTTAGGCCCTATTCTAATTAGAGATGAGCGGGTTCGGTTTCTCTGAATCCGAACCCGCCAGAACTTCATGTTTTTTTTCACGGGTCCGAGCGACTCGGATCTTCCCGCCTTGCTCGGTTAACCCGAGCGCGCCCGAACGTCATCATGACGCTGTCGGATTCTCGCGAGGCTCAGATTCTATCGCGAGACTCGGATTCTATATAAGGAGCCGCGCGTCGCCGCCATTTTCACACGTGCATTGAGATTGATAGGGAGAGGACGTGGCTGGCGTCCTCTCCATTTAGATTATAAGAGACTGAGAGAGATTTACTGGAGCTGACTAGGAGG
The DNA here is from genome assembly GCF_028390025.1 of Pseudophryne corroboree. NCBI lineage: Eukaryota > Metazoa > Chordata > Amphibia > Anura > Myobatrachidae > Pseudophryne > Pseudophryne corroboree. Next base: position 324,578,084 of record NC_086447.1, on the reverse strand, counting down.
AGTACTGTTACTGTAGAAGTGTAGAGACTGAGTGGAGAGAGTTTACTAGTGAGGACAGTGCAGTTTACTTTATAATCCGTTCTCTGCCTGAAAAAAGCGATACACAGCACACAGTGACTCAGTCACATACCATATCTGTGTGCACTGCTCAGGCTCAGGCCAGTGTGCTGCATCATCTATTATCTATATATAATATTATATATATCTGTCTGACTGCTCAGCTCACACAGCTTATAATTGTGGGGGAGACTGGGGAGCACTACTGCAGTGCCAGTTATAGGTTATAGCAGGAGCCAGGAGTACATAATATATTATATAGTGAGTGACCACCAGACACACAGTGCAGTTTATTTAATATATCCGTTCTCTGCCTGAAAAAAGCGATACACACAGTGACTCAGTCAGTCACATACCATATCTGTGTGCACTGCTCAGGCTCAGGCCAGTGTGCTGCATCATCTATTATCTATATATAATATTATATATATCTGTCTGACTGCTCAGCTCACACAGCTTATAATTGTGGGGGAGACTGGGGAGCACTACTGCAGTGCCAGTTATAGGTTATAGCAGGAGCCAGGAGTACATAATATATTATATAGTGAGTGACCACCAGACACACAGTGCAGTTTATTTAATATATCCGTTCTCTGCCTGAAAAAAGCGATACACACAGTGACTCAGTCAGTCACATACCATATCTGTGTGCACTGCTCAGGCTCAGGCCAGTGTGCTGCATCATCTATTATCTATATATAATATTATATATATCTGTCTGACTGCTCAGCTCACACAGCTTATAATTGTGGGGGAGACTGGGGAGCACTACTGCAGTGCCAGTTATAGGTTATAGCAGGAGCCAGGAGTACATAATATATTATATAGTGAGTGACCACCAGACACACAGTGCAGTTTATTTAATATATCCGTTCTCTGCCTGAAAAAAGCGATACACACAGTGACTCAGTCAGTCACATACCATATCTGTGTGCACTGCTCAGGCTCAGGCCAGTGTGCTGCATCATCTATTATCTATATATAATATTATATATATCTGTCTGACTGCTCAGCTCACACAGCTTATAATTGTGGGGGAGACTGGGGAGCACTACTGCAGTGCCAGTTATAGGTTATAGCAGGAGCCAGGAGTACATAATATATTATATAGTGAGTGACCACCAGACACACAGTGCAGTTTATTTAATATATCCGTTCTCTGCCTGAAAAAAGCGATACACACAGTGACTCAGTCAGTCACATACCATATCTGTGTGCACTGCTCAGGCTCAGGCCAGTGTGCTGCATCATCTATATATATTATATATCTGTCTGACTGCTCAGCTCACACAGCTTATAATTGTGGGGGAGACTGGGGAGCACTACTGCAGTGCCAGTTATAGGTTATAGCAGGAGCCAGGAGTACATATTATATTAAAATTAAACAGTGCACACTTTTGCTGCAGGAGTGCCACTGCCAGTGTGACTGACCAGTGACCTGACCACACTGACCACCAGTATAGTTAGTAGTATACTTATATTGTGATTGCCTGAAAAAGTTAAACACTCGTCGTGTGACTTCACTTGTGTGTTTTGTTTTTTTTTATTCTATAAAAATAAAACTCATTCTGCTGACAGACAGTGTCCAGCAGGTCCGTCATTATATAATATATAATATATACCTGTCCGGCTGCAGTAGTGATATATATATATTTTTTATATCATTTATCATCCAGTCGCAGCAGACACAGTACGGTAGTTCACGGCTGTGGCTACCTCTGTGTCTCTGCACTCGGCAGGCAGTCCGTCCATAATTGTAATACCACCTAACCGTGGATTTTTTTCATTCTTCTTTATACATACATAGTTACATAGACATCTTCTCTTTATCAACCAGTCTATATTAGCTGCAGACACAGTACAGTACGGTAGTTCACGGCTGTGGCTACCTCTGTGTCTGCACTCGGCTGGCAGTCCGTCCATAATTGTATACCACCTAACCGTGGATTTTTTTTCATTCTTCTTTATACATACATAGTTACATAGACATCTTCTCTTTATCAACCAGTCTATATTAGCTGCAGACACAGTACAGTACGGTAGTTCACGGCTGTGGCTACCTCTGTGTCTGCACTCGGCAGGCAGTCCGTCCATAATTGTATACCACCTAACCGTGGATTTTTTTCATTCTTCTTTATACATACATAGTTACATAGACATCTTCTCTTTATCAACCAGTCTATATTAGCTGCAGACACAGTACAGTACGGTAGTTCACGGCTGTGGCTACCTCTGTGTCTGCACTCGGCAGGCAGTCCGTCCATAATTGTATACCACCTAACCGTGGATTTTTTTCAGTCTTCTTTATACATACATAGTTACATAGACATCTTCTCTTTATCAACCAGTCTATATTAGCTGCAGACACAGTACAGTACGGTAGTTCACGGCTGTGGCTACCTCTGTGTCTGCAGTCGGCAGGCAGTCCATAATTGTATACTAGTATCCATCTCCATTGTTTACCTGAGGTGCCTTTTAGTTGTGCCTATTAAAATATGGAGAACAAAAATGTTGAGGTTCCAAAATTAGGGAAAGATCAAGATCCACATCCACTTCCACCTCGTGCTGAAGCTGCTGCCACTAGTCATGGCCGAGACGATGAAATGCCAGCAACGTCGTCTGCCAAGGCCGATGCCCAATGTCATAGTACAGAGCATGTCAAATCCAAAACACCAAATATCAGAAAAAAAAGGACTCCAAAACCTAAAATAAAATTGTCGGAGGAGAAGCGTAAACTTGCCAATATGCCATTTACCACACGGAGTGGCAAGGAACGGCTGAGGCCCTGGCCTATGTTCATGGCTAGTGGTTCAGCTTCACATGAGGATGGAAGCACTCAGCCTCTCGCTAGAAAAATGAAAAGACTCAAGCTGGCAAAAGCAGCACAGCAAAGAACTGTGCATTCTTCGAAATCCCAAATCCACAAGGAGAGTCCAATTGTGTCGGTTGCGATGCCTGACCTTCCCAACACTGGACGTGAAGAGCATGCGCCTTCCACCATTTGCACGCCCCCTGCAAGTGCTGGAAGGAGCACCCGCAGTCCAGTTCCTGATAGTCAGATTGAAGATGTCAGTGTTGAAGTACACCAGGATGAGGAGGATATGGGTGTTGCTGGCGCTGGGGAGGAAATTGACCAGGAGGATTCTGATGGTGAGGTGGTTTGTTTAAGTCAGGCACCCGGGGAGACACCTGTTGTCCGTGGGAGGAATATGGCCGTTGACATGCCAGGTGAAAATACCAAAAAAATCAGCTCTTCGGTGTGGAGGTATTTCACCAGAAATGCGGACAACAGGTGTCAAGCCGTGTGTTCCCTTTGTCAAGCTGTAATAAGTAGGGGTAAGGACGTTAACCACCTCGGAACATCCTCCCTTATACGTCACCTGCAGCGCATTCATAATAAGTCAGTGACAAGTTCAAAAACTTTGGGTGACAGCGGAAGCAGTCCACTGACCAGTAAATCCCTTCCTCTTGTAACCAAGCTCACGCAAACCACCCCACCAACTCCCTCAGTGTCAATTTCCTCCTTCCCCAGGAATGCCAATAGTCCTGCAGGCCATGTCACTGGCAATTCTGACGAGTCCTCTCCTGCCTGGGATTCCTCCGATGCATCCTTGCGTGTAACGCCTACTGCTGCTGGCGCTGCTGTTGTTGCCGCTGGGAGTCGATGGTCATCCCAGAGGGGAAGTCGTAAGCCCACTTGTACTACTTCCAGTAAGCAATTGACTGTTCAACAGTCCTTTGCGAGGAAGATGAAATATCACAGCAGTCATCCTACTGCAAAGCGGATAACTGAGGCCTTGACAACTATGTTGGTGTTAGACGTGCGTCCGGTATCCGCCGTTAGTTCACAGGGAACTAGACAATTTATTGAGGCAGTGTGCCCCCGTTACCAAATACCATCTAGGTTCCACTTCTCTAGGCAGGCGATACCGAGAATGTACACGGACGTCAGAAAAAGACTCACCAGTGTCCTAAAAAATGCAGTTGTACCCAATGTCCACTTAACCACGGACATGTGGACAAGTGGAGCAGGGCAGGGTCAGGACTATATGACTGTGACAGCCCACTGGGTAGATGTATGGACTCCCGCCGCAAGAACAGCAGCGGCGGCACCAGTAGCAGCATCTCGCAAACGCCAACTCTTTCCTAGGCAGGCTACGCTTTGTATCACCGCTTTCCAGAATACGCACACAGCTGAAAACCTCTTACGGCAACTGAGGAAGATCATCGCGGAATGGCTTACCCCAATTGGACTCTCCTGTGGATTTGTGGCATCGGACAACGCCAGCAATATTGTGTGTGCATTAAATATGGGCAAATTCCAGCACGTCCCATGTTTTGCACATACCTTGAATTTGGTGGTGCAGAATTTTTTAAAAAACGACAGGGGCGTGCAAGAGATGCTGTCGGTGGCCAGAAAAATTGCGGGACACTTTCGGCGTACAGGCACCACGTACAGAAGACTGGAGCACCACCAAAAACTACTGAACCTGCCCTGCCATCATCTGAAGCAAGAAGTGGTAACGAGGTGGAATTCAACCCTCTATATGCTTCAGAGGTTGGAGGAGCAGCAAAAGGCCATTCAAGCCTATACAATTGAGCACGATATAGGAGGTGGAATGCACCTGTCTCAAGTGCAGTGGAGAATGATTTCAACGTTGTGCAAGGTTCTGATGCCCTTTGAACTTGCCACACGTGAAGTCAGTTCAGACACTGCCAGCCTGAGTCAGGTCATTCCCCTCATCAGGCTTTTGCAGAAGAAGCTGGAGGCATTGAAGAAGGAGCTAAAAGGGAGCGATTCCGCTAGGCATGTGGGACTTGTGGATGCAGCCCTTAATTCGCTTAACAAGGATTCACGGGTGGTCAATCTGTTGAAATCAGAGCACTACATTTTGGCCACCGTGCTCGATCCTAGATTTAAAGCCTACCTGGGATCTCTCTTTCCGGCAGACACAAGTCTGCTGGGGTTGAAAGACCTGCTGGTGACAAAATTGTCAAGTCAAGCGGAACGCGACCTGTCAACATCTCCTCCTTCACATTCTCCCGCAACTGGGGGTGCGAGGAAAAGGCTCAGAATTCCGAGCCCACCCGCTGGCGGTGATGCAGGGCAGTCTGGAGCGACTGCTGATGCTGACATCTGGTCCGGACTGAAGGACCTGACAACGATTACGGACATGTCGTCTACTGTCACTGCATATGATTCTCTCAACATTGATAGAATGGTGGAGGATTATATGAGTGACCGCATCCAAGTAGGCACGTCACACAGTCCGTACTTATACTGGCAGGAAAAAGAGGCAATTTGGAGGCCCTTGCACAAACTGGCTTTATTCTACCTAAGTTGCCCTCCCACAAGTGTGTACTCCGAAAGAGTGTTTAGTGCCGCCGCTCACCTTGTCAGCAATCGGCGTACGAGGTTACATCCAGAAAATGTGGAGAAGATGATGTTCATTAAAATGAATTATAATCAATTCCTCCGCGGAGACATTGACCAGCAGCAATTGCCTCCACAAAGTACACAGGGAGCTGAGATGGTGGATTCCAGTGGGGACGAATTGATAATCTGTGAGGAGGGGGATGTACACGGTGATATATCGGAGGGTGAAGATGAGGTGGACATCTTGCCTCTGTAGAGCCAGTTTGTGCAAGGAGAGATTAATTGCTTCTTTTTTGGGGGGGGTCCAAACCAACCCGTCATATCAGTCACAGTCGTGTGGCAGACCCTGTCACTGAAATGATGGGTTGGTTAAAGTGTGCATGTCCTGTTTTGTTTATACAACATAAGGGTGGGTGGGAGGGCCCAAGGACAATTCCATCTTGCACCTCTTTTTTCTTTTCTTTTTCTTTGCATCATGTGCTGATTGGGGAGGGTTTTTTGGAAGGGACATCCTGCGTGACACTGCAGTGCCACTCCTAGATGGGCCCGGTGTTTGTGTCGGCCACTAGGGTCGCTAATCTTACTCACACAGTCAGCTACCTCATTGCGCCTCTTTTTTTCTTTGCGTCATGTGCTGTTTGGGGAGGGTTTTTTGGAAGGGACATCCTGCGTGACACTGCAGTGCCACTCCTAGATGGGCCCGGTGTTTGTGTCGGCCACTAGGGTCGCTAATCTTACTCACACAGCTACCTCATTGCGCCTCTTTTTTTCTTTGCGTCATGTGCTGTTTGGGGAGGGTTTTTTGGAAGGGACATCCTGCGTGACACTGCAGTGCCACTCCTAGATGGGCCCGGTGTTTGTGTCGGCCACTAGGGTCGCTAATCTTACTCACACAGCTACCTCATTGCGCCTCTTTTTTTCTTTGCGTCATGTGCTGTTTGGGGAGGGTTTTTTGGAAGGGCCATCCTGCGTGACACTGCAGTGCCACTCCTAGATGGGCCCGGTGTTTGTGTCGGCCACTAGGGTCGCTAATCTTACTCACACAGCTACCTCATTGCGCCTCTTTTTTTCTTTGCGTCATGTGCTGTTTGGGGAGGGTTTTTTGGAAGGGACATCCTGCGTGACACTGCAGTGCCACTCCTAGATGGGCCCGGTGTTTGTGTCGGCCACTAGGGTCGCTTATCTTACTCACACAGCGACCTCGGTGCAAATTTTAGGACTAAAAATAATATTGTGAGGTGTGAGGTATTCAGAATAGACTGAAAATGAGTGTAAATTATGGTTTTTGAGGTTAATAATACTTTGGGATCAAAATGACCCCCAAATTCTATGATTTAAGCTGTTTTTTAGTGTTTTTTGAAAAAAACACCCGAATCCAAAACACACCCGAATCCGACAAAAAAAATTCGGTGAGGTTTTGCCAAAACGCGTTCGAACCCAAAACACGGCCGCGGAACCGAACCCAAAACCAAAACACAAAACCCGAAAAATTTCAGGCGCTCATCTCTAATTCTAATCCCCTTAATGTTTGGATTAGCTCGGATACGCGGCAAACGGTTCAATAGAAAGGGCAAAAATAAGAGGGGATAAGGAGCATCCCTGACGGGTCCCATTAGATATCGGAAAGGGAGGGGATGCAATCCCGTTGGCCAGCACTGCTGCACTTGGTTTATCATATAAAGCTCGAATACCCTGAAGGAACTGATCTGTGATCCCTATAGATTGGAGGGCATAAAACATAAAGGGCCATTGAATCCGGTCGAAAGCTTTTTCAGCATCCAATCCCAAGATCAGAGCTGGCACTTTTTGTTTGTGGATCGCATGCACTATATCAACTGTACAGCGGGTATTATCATATGTTTGTTGACCGTATATAAAACCGACCTGGTCTGGGTATACCAGGAAGGGAAGCAGAGGACCTAGCCTATTCGCCAGTACTTTTGTGTAGATTTTCATATCCATGTTTAGCAAGGAGATAGGCCTATAATTAGAGACTAATTCTGGATCTCTGCCCGGTTTAGGAATTACAACTATGCTGGCCAAGGAGGTCAAAGTGACTCACGACGCACCATCTAGAAGGTCATTAAAACATTTTTTTAAGAAGGGTGTGAGAATGGGTGCAAATTTCTTGTAATATTGAGGTGTAAACCCATCTGGGCCTGGAGCAGCAGAAGATTTAAGACCCTTAATGGCCGACAAAATCTCCTCCGCCGATATTTTCGCATTCAGGTCTAATACCTGTTGATCGCTTAAGTGGGGGAGTAATCCGTTGGAGAAAAAAGTGTATATAACTTCTTTTAATATTGTTAGGCGCCGGGGTCCGCTCGTCGGTGCGGCCCGGCGCCTAGCAACCAGGGACGCCGTGCGCGTACAGCCGCCGGCTCCCTGGCAACGCTAGACGCCGGGCGCACGGAGCCGCTCTGACCCTAGCAACGGGGACGCCACGTTCGGGCCGCGTTCCCCGTTGCTGGGTCTGTTCTGATTGTATCATGGTGTGCTGGCCGTGCAGCATGCAAGCTGCACGGCATTAATTGTGATGACCCAGTTTGGCTCCTGATTGGGGAGCTCACACTTATAAGCACCCTTTGGACTTCTCACAGACGCCGGTGATAGCTTCCTGTTTGCCTTTGTCAGTTGCAGAGAGTTTCCAGTCCTGCTCTATCCGGTTGTTCCTGTCCTCAGTGGTCCTGTACTCGGATATTTGTCATCTATTCCTGGAGTCTGACCGAGCACCTTTAACATCCTGTGGTGTTCGTGAGTCGCGGCGCAGCCGTGTGTTGCGGCTTGTCCGCTTACTGTTTATTATTTAGTTTATTTGTGTTCTGGAGCTTTTGCGGAGGATTCCGCTCCCACAGATCCACTCTGGTATCCAGCGGTGCTGGATAGGAGTAACGGATCAGTGGATCTTTGGTTGTCCTTTTCCCTGGCGGCTAGTCCGCACATACCTTGGTTTAAGTTAGTTAGCTTGTAACCCCTGGCCTGGTTGCTTAGTCAGAGGGCCCCTTGTTATCACCCTGTCTCGGATTTCCCTTTGTCTCCCATTAAGACCTGAGGGGGCATCGGGGTTGGGCAGACATAATCCGCCCTTCGAACGCGGCTGCCATGGGCTCAAGCAACCATAGTCTCGCAGGGGATTTCTGATAACACGGGCGAGACAACGGAGTTAGGGCGCCAGGGGTTACTAGGCTCTCCTGCTCCCACAACCAGCAAATCTTCCCAGTACTCAGACCTCTGCCATTTGATCTCCTCTGGTCTGGAGTACGGGAATCATAACATTATCACCGGCCAGACAAAAAAAAGAAAAAATTAAAATTAACAGGAGTTGATTTTTTTTTACTTATTCAGTTGGGAGATTTTTTGTCGGCCTCATGAATCCCACCGGTGTTGGGCCAAATCCTGGCCAGCTTCTAGTTAGTCAGATTCAAGAACTTACTCAGATGGTTCAGGATCTGTCCCTCCGGGTGAGGTCACAGGAAGATCTGTTACGGACTTCCCCGAGGGTCATTCCTGAACCAAAGATGCATCTGCCTGACCGTTTTTCTGGGGATAGAAAACAGTTTTTTAATTTTAAAGAGTCTTGTAAACTTTATTTTCGTTTAAGACCAGTCTCCTCAGGTACGGAGGCTCAGCGGGTTGGAATTATTATTTCTCTGCTTCAGGGGGATCCTCAGACCTGGGCTTTTGGTTTAAAGACAGACGATCCAGCCTTATTGTCTGTAGACGCCTTTTTAAAATCGTTAGGGCTACTGTATGACGACCCTGATAGAGAGGCGTCCGCTGAGAGTCAGTTGCGTGCTCTCAGACAGGGTAGGAATCCCGCAGAGATTTATTGTACGGAGTTTCGCCGTTGGTCGAACGACTGTGGATGGAATGACCCAGCCCTGCGCAGTCAGTTTCGCCTCGGCTTATCTGAATCTATTAAAGACAGTCTCCTTCAGTATCCCGCTCCTGAGACTCTCGATAAACTCATGGAGCTCTCTATTAAGATAGATCGTCGGCTCAGAGAGCGGAGGGCTGAAAAAGGAGCGTCTGTCGGGTCTACTCCTTGTGTTTTTTCCATCCCTGTGGACATGGAGGAGCCTATGCAGATAGGTCTCTCCAAATTGTCTCCTGAAGAAAGAACCAGGAGGCAAAATTCTGGTCTTTGTTTATACTGTGGAGGTAAGGGACATTTTGCCCGTAGTTGTCCGAACAAGTCGGGAAACTTCCTGACCAAGTGAGTTGTGAGGGGGTTCACTTTGGTCTGCAGCTTATCTCCTCAAATAATTCACTGTTAGTTCCTGCTAAAGTTTCCTTTGGCAGCCTCTGTTCCTCGGTCTCTGCTTTTGTGGACAGTGGAGCTGCAGGGAACTTTATGGATTTAACATGGGCCAAGGCTTTAGGTATTCCTCAGTTAACCTTGGGTAGGTGTGTCACCATGCATGGTTTAGATGGGAGTCCCTTGTCCAATGGGGTTATTTCTCTCTGTACACCTCCTGTTTTACTTTTGGTAGGAGCTCTACATTCTGAAAAGATTGAGTTTTTCCTTACCCATTGTCCAGCAGTTCCTGTGGTTCTGGGTCACCCTTGGCTGGCCTTTCATAATCCCATCATTGATTGGCAGTCGGGGGAGATCTTACAATGGGGTACCATCTGTAATAAAGAATGTATTACGCTTCCTATCCGAGTAGCTGCCGCCGTTCCCGCACCCATTCCTGTGGAATACCAGGATTTTGTTGATGTATTTTCCAAGGGCAATGCGGATATTCTGCCTCCCCATAGGCCTTATGATTGTGCCATTGAGCTAATTCCTGGTGCCACGTTGCCTAAAGGAAGGTTATATGCATTGTCTGGTCCTGAAACTGTGGCCATGAATGAGTATGTGAAAGAAAGCCTTGGGAAAGGATTTATCAGGCCATCCAAATCCCCTTTAAGTGCAGGTTTCTTCTTCGTAGAGAAGAAGGATGGTTCTCTCAGACCCTGCATTGATTTTAGAGCTTTGAATAAAATCTCAGTAAAGAATACTTACCCTCTGCCGCTGATCTCTGTCCTCTTTGATCAGCTACGTTCGGCTGTGATTTTTTCTAAGATTGACCTGAGAGGAGCATATAACCTCATCAGAATCAAGTCAGGGGATGAGTGGAAAACGGCATTCAGTACTCAGTCAGGCCACTATGAGTATCTGGTCATGCCATTTGGCCTGTCTAACTCTCCGGCAGTCTTCCAGGATCTCATTAACGATGTGCTCCGTGAATTTCTTGGAAGGTTCGTTGTAGTCTACTTAGACGATATTTTGATATATTCTGATTCTGTAGAACAACATGTTACCCAGGTGCGTCAAGTTCTAAAAAAATTACGTGAAAATCACCTGTATGCCAAGCTGGAGAAGTGTGAATTTCATGTTACGGAGGTATCCTTTTTAGGGTACATTATTTCCCCTCGGGGATTCTGTATGGAACCAAAGAAGCTCCAAGCCATCCTTAGTTGGGCGCAACCCACCAACTTAAAAGCAATTCAGCGCTTTTTAGGGTTTGCGAACTACTATAGAAGATTTATTCACTCTTTCTCTGACCTAGTTGCTCCCATTGTGGCACTAACTAAGAAGGGAGCAGATCCTACCAATTGGTCACGTGAAGCTGAGTTATCTTTTCAGGCCTTGAAACAAGCCTTTGTCTCAGCCCCTGTCCTCAGACATCCCAACCCAGAATTGCCTTTCATTGTTGAGGTTGATGCCTCGGAGGTTGGAGTGGGGGCTATCCTATCTCAGAAGGATCCGGATTCCCTTGAATTACATCCTTGTGCCTTTATGTCCAGGAAATTCTCATCTGCAGAATCCAACTACGATGTTGGTAACCGGGAATTGCTGGCTATTAAATGGGCTTTCGAGGAGTGGAGACATTGGCTTGAAGGAGCGACTCATACTATTTCAGTTTTGACTGATCACAAAAATCTTCAATACATTGAATCAGCTAAGCGACTGAATGCCCGGCAGGCTCGTTGGGCTTTATTTTTTACTCGTTTCAAATTCATTATCACCTTCAGGCCAGGTTCCAAGAATACTAAGGCAGATGCCCTGTCACGCAGTTTTCTTCCAGTTCAAGACAACAGTCCTGTTACTCCCATACTGCCGTCCTCAACCATTCGGGCAGGCCTCACACAGGATGTATTTACCCAGTTAAAACTGCTTCAACATCAAGCTCCTGGAAATACTCCTGCTGGTCGTCTTTTTGTCCCTGAGTTTTTGAGAGCAACTGTTTTGACGGAGTTTCATGATAGCAAAGTTGCCGGGCATCCGGGAATCGCTAAGACTTTGGAATTAGTCTCCCGCTCAGTATGGTGGCCTGGTCTTTCCAAAGACATTAAAGAGTTTGTTTTTTCGTGTCAGGTCTGTGCACAGCATAAAGTTCCCCGTTCTTTACCCATCGGTCAACTTATGCCCTTGAATGTTCCTCTTAGGCCATGGTCGCATATCTCCATGGATTTTGTGGTGGACCTCCCTCTGTCAGCCGGATGCCGAGTCATATGGGTGGTAGTGGACCGTTTTAGTAAAATGGCCCATTTCATTGCTCTTCCCCGATTGCCATCTGCCCAGGGATTGGCAGTCTTGTTCCTCCGCCATGTTTTCAGACTCCATGGCTTACCCACTGATATTGTTTCTGATCGGGGTCCACAATTCATTGCACAATTTTGGAAGTCTTTTTGTGCTTCATTAAAGATGAAGTTATCTTTAACGTCCGGCTATCATCCCCAATCCAATGGGCAGACTGAGCGAGTTAATCAATCTCTAAAACAATATTTGCGTTTGTACTCGGCCAAACTCCAAAATGACTGGTCGGAGTTTCTTCCATTGGCGGAGTTTGCTTATAATAATGCCTGTCATTCTTCCACCAATGTGTCTCCATTTTTTGCAGTTTTTGGTTTTCACCCCAGAGCTAATTCATTTTTTCAACATTCCTCTGTCTCCTCACTGGCCCTGACCTCTCATCTTAAACTTATTTGGAGAAAAGTGCACCTGGCTCTCAGAAAAGCGGCATTCCGGGAAAAAAGATTTTCTGACAGGCTCCGGCGGCCGTGCACTTTTAAAGTAGGAGATAAGGTGTGGTTGTCGACTCGCAACATTAAACTTCGACAAACCTCAGCCAGATTGGGTCCTAAATTTATTGGACCATTTCACATTATCAAAAAAGTCAATCCAGTTGCTTTTCGGTTACGTTTACCAAAAACTTTACGGATCGGAAATACCTTCCATTGCTCATTGCTGAAACCATATGTTTCGTCCAGTAGATTTCCTCGTAAAATATCTCAGGGGAGATCACCTATAAATGTACAGGGTCAGCAGGAGTTCTTAGTGGAGAAGGTTCTCGATTCCAAGTTGTCCCGGGGTCGGCTTTATTTTTTGGTACATTGGAGAGGTTATGGGCCAGAGGAAAGGTCTTGGGTCCTGGATGAGGATCTTCATGCCCCGAGGCTCAAAAGGGCATTTTTTCGAGAATTTCCTCAGAAACCTGGCTTTAGGGGTTCCTTGACCCCTCCTCAAGGGGGGGGTACTGTTAGGCGCCGGGGTCCGCTCGTCGGTGCGGCCCGGCGCCTAGCAACCAGGGACGCCGTGCGCGTACAGCCGCCGGCTCCCTGGCAACGCTAGACGCCGGGCGCACGGAGCCGCTCTGACCCTAGCAACGGGGACGCCACGTTCGGGCCGCGTTCCCCGTTGCTGGGTCTGTTCTGATTGTATCATGGTGTGCTGGCCGTGCAGCATGCAAGCTGCACGGCATTAATTGTGATGACCCAGTTTGGCTCCTGATTGGGGAGCTCACACTTATAAGCACCCTTTGGACTTCTCACAGACGCCGGTGATAGCTTCCTGTTTGCCTTTGTCAGTTGCAGAGAGTTTCCAGTCCTGCTCTATCCGGTTGTTCCTGTCCTCAGTGGTCCTGTACTCGGATATTTGTCATCTATTCCTGGAGTCTGACCGAGCACCTTTAACATCCTGTGGTGTTCGTGAGTCGCGGCGCAGCCGTGTGTTGCGGCTTGTCCGCTTACTGTTTATTATTTAGTTTATTTGTGTTCTGGAGCTTTTGCGGAGGATTCCGCTCCCACAGATCCACTCTGGTATCCAGCGGTGCTGGATAGGAGTAACGGATCAGTGGATCTTTGGTTGTCCTTTTCCCTGGCGGCTAGTCCGCACATACCTTGGTTTAAGTTAGTTAGCTTGTAACCCCTGGCCTGGTTGCTTAGTCAGAGGGCCCCTTGTTATCACCCTGTCTCGGATTTCCCTTTGTCTCCCATTAAGACCTGAGGGGGCATCGGGGTTGGGCAGACATAATCCGCCCTTCGAACGCGGCTGCCATGGGCTCAAGCAACCATAGTCTCGCAGGGGATTTCTGATAACACGGGCGAGACAACGGAGTTAGGGCGCCAGGGGTTACTAGGCTCTCCTGCTCCCACAACCAGCAAATCTTCCCAGTACTCAGACCTCTGCCATTTGATCTCCTCTGGTCTGCTGTACGGGAATCATAACAAATATGTTTGAAAGTCTAAGACTATGCGTTTGGGATCATAAGTAGTGGTACCGGAACCGTATTCCCTAATTCTAGTAATCATACCAGAAGCTCTCTTTTATCTGAGTTTGCTAGCTAAAACAGAGTCAGCCTTATCTGCTTTATCATAATATTTTTGCTGGAGCCGTTACAATATATAACAGATAACAGCGCTAAAATCAAATATCTAAACACATTTAATGTATGATTAAAAGACAAATAGGAATTTCAATTGCACTAGTGACTAACACATAGTATTAAAATCATACATTAAATGTGTTTAGATATTTGATTTTAGCGCTGTTATCTGTTTTTTTCTTTCATGTATATACCAGGAGACTGACTATCTCCTTTATACAGCAGCTAGAAAAACATTCCCATTCTAGTGCCCGATCATATGCCGTTACAATATATAAGCAGATTTGCGAGAGAGAATAGTATTAAGTCTGCCCCTCAGAGCATTGATCTGAATCAGTAAAGATGTCATGGGGTTCTGTTTGTGTTGAGCGAGAAGAGAGGAAATTTCAGTTTCAAGTTGGGAAATTTCTCTATGGGCTTGTTTCTTCCAAAATGCTGCCCTACTAATAAATGTACCCCTTAGTGTGGCCTTATGTGCCTCCCAAACAATCCCCATCAACATCTCATCCGTCAAATTAAAATCAAAGAACTCCGATATGGCAGACCTAACATCCTCAAAAAATGAAGGGTCCAGCAACATATTATCATCCAGACGCCATACACGGGATCTGGTATAGGACAAAAAGGTATCCAGGATGACATAAGGTCCTGCATGGTCTGTCCAAGAGAAAGGTGTTATACCTGTTGCCTCCACTCTAGAGGCGAGCGGTCTGGATACAAAGATCATGTCAATATGTGAATAGATTTGATGGGGACCAGAATAATGAGTATAGTCTCTGGCCGTCGAGTTTTTAAGGCGCCATGTATCCAAAACCGCTAGTTTCATTAGCTCCTTACAAAGATTAAATGAGGTGCGAATGACGTCGGGAGAGTGTTTTAAAGTCCGTAAAGCAGATTTGTCCAAAGAGGCATCCAGCACAGCATTAAAGTCTCCACCTATTATCAAATTGCCTAGCATACATTTTTCTATGCGTTTAAATAATTTAGAGAAAAAACGGCTTTGACCCGTGTTGGGAGCATAAATACTAACTAAAGTAATTTGTTCTGCACCTATGGAGCCCACCAATATAAGGAACCTGCCATCCGAGTCAGACACACTTTTAGAGAGGGCAAAGGGAACGCTGTTAGCTATTAGAATCGCCACACCCCTCTTTTTACATGGAGCAGAGGCAAAAAAGGTGTGAGGGAAACGTTTCCCTCATAGTTGAGAATGTTTACCTGTAAGGTGTGTTTCTTGTAACAAAACAATGTCTGCCTTCTCATGCCTACACACCCCCAGCACCAGGGTACAACGTTTAGGTGAATTCAGAATTTTAAACCCCATGACACTTCGGGTATAGAACACACAGAGATGGCTCAGATATCAGTTTAAGCCCAATAGGGGGAGGACAGTCGGATTTGGGGAGAGAGGGGCAAGAAGGGAGGGTCAAAGAGAGAGAAAGAAAAGAGGAGAAAAAGATAAACAAAAGGCGGCCTAAATAGGCCAAAACCCTGTAGAAAAATAACCCCCAACATAGGGGTCCAAGTAGAACTAACATTGAAAATAATACTAACATATATCAGGGTAAGGGGCGGTTTATGTCAAAGGTTATAAACCTACACCCGAGGCCCTCAACTCGAAACTAGAATTTTAAAGAGAAGTAACGGATCCGTAATTAAAGTCACAGAATGGGCATTAACTCGTAACACTAGCATCTAGAAAACAACAGAATCAAACAATCCCAGCTATCCCAGAGGGATAGTCAATTACAGAGGAAGAGAATTATCCAAGCAATATCAATTTGTTCACTCAGGGGGGATTGGCGTCATCCTGCCTGCCTCGAAGGTCTGTGGACCATTGCGGCTGCGGACGGGCACGCTGAGGCTTGGGTGAACCTTGCGAAGAGGCAGACATGGTGGGGTCTGGAAGAATGTTTAAGTTCAACAACAGCTTCTGCCCTTGTTCTAAGGTCTTAGCCGTGCGAGTAGTGGAATCTGCCAGGACCTGGAGCTGGAAAGGAAAATTCCATGGGTATTTGATATTATTCTGACGGAGTAGTCTCGTTACCGGTTGTGATTCCCTTCTTTTTTGAATGGTTGAAGGAGCGAGGTCTTGGATTATTTGAATAGACATGCACTTAAACAAAATATCTGGAGTGTCTCTAATTGCCACCATCAGTTTCTCTTTGGTGTGAAAGTAGTGTAATCTCGTGATGATATCTCTCGGTTGTTGGCCAGATGCAGGTTTCGCCCTGAGAGATTGGTGCACTCTATCCAGAAGCAGATCGTTGTCTGGTAGATCAGGAACTATGTGTTTGAACAGATCCCGAAGGAAAGGTTCTAGGGCAGATGGAGAAATTGTCTCTGGGACACTCCGGATTTGCAAGTTATTCCGCCTAGATCTGATTTCGATATCCTCTTGTTTTACCTTGAGATCGTTGATTTTTGTGCGCAAAAGAGAGTGTTCTCTGTCTACTACTCCTTGATATCTTCACAGGTTGTCAGTTTTAGTCTCCAAGGCGTTGATCCGTGATCCGAGAGAGGTCAATTCAACCTTAAAGTCATCAATTTGGGGTGTATATTCCGTTAATGATGTAAGCACACACTAAGCAGGGATTCAGGGCAATAACTGGGTGTGTGCCTGCGGTGCCTGGCTCACAGCGCAGAACTGCCGGCAACACCCGCTATTCCATGCAGCCACCGCACTGTTAGCGTCTGCCGCTAGCTATTGTAGCTGCAATGCCCAGATACTTCTAACTTTTAGGTAACCGGGTGGTGGGCAGCACAGCAGCAGAACATCAAGTCCATTGTCAAGCTCCTCCCCTCCTGGCTTCTCCTTCTGTGTCCATGCCCAGTCCACCCTCAGTGTACAGTGCTGTGAAGATATGCAGCATTTGGGCAGCCGTGGGAGGTAGAGGAGGACACTAATGAGTCAGTGAGCAGCCACAGAAAATATTTTAAGTAAGTGTTTCCTTCATTCTTTCTCCATACGGACACTACACCCAAAGGGAGGAGGGGTGGAGTGGGGTATAATGGGCTTTACCAGGCATAATGTATACCGACTCTACCTGGCATAAATGTATAGGTGCTCTACCTGGCATAGTGTATAGAGGCTCTACCTGGATCAATGTATAGATTCTCCACCGGGCATAATGTATAGGTGCTCTACCTGGTGTAATATTTATAAGGGATATTACCTGGCTTAATGTTAATGTGTATAAGGGGCTCTGCATGGCATAATTTGTATAAGGGGCTCTACCTAGCGCAGGGGTGGGGAACCTTTGGCCCTGCAGCTGTTGTTGAACTACACATACCAGCATGCCTTGCTACAGTTTTGCTATTTGGCCATGCTAAAACTGTTGCAAGGCATGCTGGGATGTGTAGTTCAACAACAGCTGGAGTGCCAAAGGTTCCCCATCCCTGACCTAGCGCAATGTGTAAAAGGGGCTCTACCTGGTGTAATGTGTATGAGGGACTCTACCTGTTGTAATGTGTGTAGGGATACTGTCACGATCCGGGTATCTGGACGCCATTTCTTACCCATCAGATGCCTCCTAAGGCTGGCTCAGCGCTCCAGGACCGGATTCCATCTGTTATCCTGATGTGTACATTCCTGTATCCTCTCCTGTCACTCTGGGACGCTGTCACAGTAAACGCCATATTACACCTGGCATGGCGTCTCCCGCGGCCTCTGCCGCCGTCCCTGAACTTCTGCATGCAGAGTGTCTGAGTGGCGATTACGTCAGCCGCGGCCTCCGCTGTGTCCGCGTGGTTGGATGTGCATCTGTCAGCCTGGCGCCTCCTGTCTCCGGTGGCCGGCGCCGCCATTACTGTTTTCATTACCACATGGATTACAAACCAAACTTCCCTCCAAGTGTCTGCATGGGCGCAGCCATCTTGGATTCTGTCAGCTGATCATTTCCACCAATCTGTTCTCAGTATTGATAATCTGCATAATTGCCTAGCCAATCCCTTCCTTGCTGCAGGTATAAATACACTGTGCCTGAGCAAGGAAGGCGTCAGTGCTTTGGTTGTCAAACCTAGTTCCTGTTTGTCTCTCTCCTGTGATTGTCTTCCAGGTTCCAGCTCCTGTCTCAAGACTTCCACCATAGAGACCCGCACCAGCATTCCACCTGCGGTGTAGCCTGACTCTCCAATCCATTGTGGATTCATCTGTTTCCAGCTACAACATTACCTGCTTCCAGCTCAGCTTCCAGCAGAGTACAGCTTCCCTTAAAGGGCCGGTGTCCTTTCTACACTTTACCACTCTCCACCGGTATTATTATTTCTCCGCTCTCAAGTTCTACATTTCAGTTCATATTTCATCGCTCCCAAGTTCATTTATTATTTAACTGGTTCCAGCCAGTATCCACTCCGTGCTAACAACAGTCTGGTTCCAGCCAGTATCCACAGCAGCTGTTTTATCTTCAGCAACCCAGCTTTTCCTGGAACACCAGCTGGCACAATCCTGGGTTATCTCCATTGCTACAGTCGGGCCTGGTAAGGACTTTCCATCTAGAAGATCATAAGAACTATCTCACACTACCAGTGCCCTGTGGCTCCTGCCATCCTGTAGTACCCAGGAACTGTATTTATTCTTTGCTGACTTTTACGTTTTCTTTTACTGCTGCTGTGTTGCGGAGTTGTCATAATAAACATCATTGACTTTTATCCAAGTTGTCGTGGTCACGCCTTCGGGCAGTTATTATTCATGTTACTTACATGTCCAGGGGTCTGATACAACCTCCCAGGTTCCGGTACATCTCAGCCCCTACAACTGAGGCTGCCTCCCGTCAGCTCAGGCCCTCAGTTGTGACAGTAAGCACTGACCTAATGAATCCAGCCGGAGACCAGGATCAAG
Source organism: Pseudophryne corroboree (assembly GCF_028390025.1). NCBI lineage: Eukaryota > Metazoa > Chordata > Amphibia > Anura > Myobatrachidae > Pseudophryne > Pseudophryne corroboree. Next base: position 324,559,156 of record NC_086447.1, on the reverse strand, counting down.
CGGCCAGGCCGATGCAAGAACTGGCAGCCCGACTAGAACATCAGGAGGCTGCACAGGGCCACATCATCCGCTGTCTCTAGGATCTCTCTACTCGGCTGGATGGGATTCAGACAACTCTCCGTGGATCAGGCGCGTCTGGTGCGTCAACCACAGTGACTCCAGCTATAACCCCACCCACCTTACCCATTTCTGCTCCACGTCTTCATCTTCCAACGCCAGCAAAATTTGACGGATCTCCAAGATTCTGCAGGGGATTTCTCAACCAGTGTGAGATTCAGTTTGAGCTACAACCTGGCAATTTTCCCAGTGACCGTACAAAAATTGCCTATATTATTTCTCTTCTCAGTGGCTCAGCCCTTGATTGGGCATCACCGTTATGGGAGAGGTCCGACACCCTGCTATCTTCCTACACTGCCTTCGTGTCAACATTCAGGCGCATCTTCGACGAGCCAGGCCGGGTAACCTCAGCTTCATCCGACATTCTCCGTTTACGTCAGGGGTCACGTACTGTAGGACAATATCTGATACAGTTCCAGATCCTGGCATCCGAACTGGCATGGAACGACGAGGCCCTGTATGCTGCATTCTGGCATGGCTTATCTCAGCGTATTAAAGATGAGTTAGCTACCAGAGACTTACCTTCTAAGTTAGATGAGCTAATCTCACTCTGCACGAAAGTTGATTTACGTTTCAGAGAGAGAGCAACTGAGCGTGGAAGATCATCTGCTCCAAAATCTTCTGCTCCTCCTCCTCGTCAACTGTCACCATCTAAAGATGAGCCCATGCAACTTGGCCGTTCCCGTTTAACTCCTGCTGAGCGCCGAAGACGTCTCTCCGAGTTTCTCTGTCTCTATTGTGCAGCTCCGTCTCACACCATTAATGCCTGTCCCAAACGTCCGGGAAACTCCAAATCCTAGCTCGCCAAGGAGAGGGCCGGCTAGGAGTAATGATCTCCTCTCCATCTCCTCAAGATTGTAATCTCCCAGTCTCGCTTCAAGTTGCTCAACGTTATCGGAACGTCATTGCCCTCCTTGATTCCGGAGCAGCTGGGAACTTTATTACCGAAGCCTATGTTAAACGGTGGTCCCTACCCACCGAGAGACTTCCTTCGTCCATTTCTTTAACTGCCGTGGATGGCAGCAAAATTTTTGATGCAGTTATTTCTTTAAGGACTCTACCAGTTCGTCTGAGAGTGGGAGTTCTTCATTCCGAACTTATTTCTTTTTTAGTGATTCCAAGAGCCACACTTCCTGTGGTCCTGGGCCTTCCATGGCTCCGTCTTCACAATCCTACAATTGATTGGACGACTACGCAAATCCTGGCATGGGGTTCCTCCTGTGCTGAGACATGTTTGTTTAAAGTATTGCCTGTCTGTTCTTCCTCCCCCAGGTCGTCTGATGTTCCACCTCCTCCATATCAAGATTTCACGGATGTGTTCAGTAAAGCTTCTGCTGATATCCTTCCTCCTCATAGAGAATGGGACTGTCCGATTGATCTCGTTCCAGGGAAGGTTCCACCTCGAGGCCGAACTTATCCGTTGTCTCTGCCTGAGACGCACTCTATGGAGGAATATATTAAAGAGAACCTAGCAAAGGGGTTCATTCGACCTTCTTCTTCTCCAGCCGGCGCAGGCTTCTTTTTTGTAAAAAAGAAAGATGGTGGTCTGCGGCCGTGCATCGACTACAGAGGTTTGAACGACATTACCATCAAGAACCGTTATCCTTTACCCCTGATTACTGAGCTCTTTGACAGAGTTAGCGGAGCTACCATCTTTACAAAGCTGGACTTGCGAGGTGCATACAATCTCATCCGGATCCGTGAGGGTGACGAGTGGAAGACCGCCTTTAACACCCGTGACGGACATTATGAGTACCTCGTCATGCCCTTCGGATTGAGCAATGCTCCAGCTGTCTTCCAGCATTTTGTCAATGAGATCTTCAGAGACATTCTATACCGTCATGTCGTGGTCTATCTAGACGATATCCTAATTTTTGCCAACGATTTAGAGGAACATCGTTTTTGGGTTAAAGAGGTTCTGTCCCGTCTCCGTGTCAATCATCTCTATTGCAAATTAGAAAAATGCGTCTTTGAAGTCAAGTCCATTCCGTTTCTAGGGTACATTGTGTCCGGTTCCGGACTAGAGATGGATCCTGAGAAACTACAAGCAATCCAAAATTGGCCGGTACCCTTAACCCTCAAAGGGGTCCAGAGGTTCTTAGGGTTCGCCAACTATTACCGAAAGTTTATACGAGACTTTTCCACCATTGTGGCGCCTATTACTGCTTTCACTAAGAAGGGTGCTAACCCGTCCAAGTGGTCTGAAGAAGCCATGCAAGCATTTCATCTTTTAAAACAAAGGTTCATCTCTGCGCCTGTTCTGAAACAGCCTGACATCGACTCTCCTTTCATCTTAGAGGTGGATGCCTCCTCCGTTGGAGTAGGAGCGGTGTTATCTCAGAGGGCTAAAGATGGCCATTTACACCCTTGCAGTTTCTTCTCCCGGAAGTTCTCCCCAGCTGAGCGCAACTATGCCATTGGCGACCAGGAGTTGCTAGCCATCAAGCTCGCTCTAGAAGAGTGGAGGTATCTGTTGGAGGGAGCTTCTCATTCAATCACCATACTTACAGACCACAAGAACCTTTTATACCTGAAGGGCGCACAATGTCTCAACCCTCGTCAGGCCAGATGGGCACTTTTCTTTTCCAGGTTCGACTTTAAACTCCAGTTCTGTCCGGGCTCTCAGAATCGCAAGGCCGATGCCCTTTCCCGCTCATGGGAGCAAGAAAATGAGTCAGAGTCTTCAGACAAGCATCCTATTATAAATCCGTTGGCATTCTCCACGGTAGGGATGGACTCTACGCCCCCATCAGGGAAAAGTTTTGTGAAGCCGATGCTAAGGAAGAAGCTCATGCATTGGGCCCATGCTTCCCGTTTTGCCGGACATACAGGTATCCAAAAAACCCTGGAGTTTATCTCTAGGTCCTATTGGTGGCCAACTCTGAAAAAGGACGTCTTGGAGTTTATTGCATCTTGCCCAAAGTGTGCCCAACATAAAGTATCCCGCCAGTCGCCTGCGGGGCAACTGGTTCCACTATCCGTTCCCCGTCGACCATGGACCCATTTGTCGATGGATTTCATTACAGACTTACCCATGTGCAACAAGTTCAATACCATCTGGGTGGTAGTTGACCGGTTCACCAAGATGGCACACTTCATTCCTCTCACCGGTCTTCCGTCAGCTTCCAAGTTGGCTCAAGTATTCATACAAGAGATCTTCCGACTCCACGGTCTTCCTGAAGAAATTATCTCAGATCGAGGAGTTCAATTCACAGCCAAATTCTGGCGAAGTTTATGTCAAGTCCTCCAAGTCAAGCTAAAGTTTTCCACGGCTTACCATCCTCAGACCAATGGTCAAACTGAGAGGGTGAATCAGGACTTGGAGGCCTTCCTCCGCATCTGTGTCCTCCTCTCAAGATGACTGGGTTCAATTACTTCCCTGGGCCGAGTTCTGTCATAACAACCAGTATCATTCTTCATCTGCTTCAACACCATTCTTCACTAACTTTGGATTCCACCCTAAAGTCCCTGAGTTCCAACCGCTTCCAGCAACTTCTGTTCCCGCAGTGGATATCACCTTGCATCAGTTTGCCAATATCTGGAAGAGCGTACGATCAGCTCTGCTCAAGGCATCGTTCAGGTACAAGAAGTTTGCGGATAAGAAGCGTCGAGCAGTTCCTGCTCTCAAGGTGGGTGATCGGGTATGGTTATCCACGAAGAATTTGAGGTTAAGAGTTCCCAGTATGAAGTTTGCACCTCGCTATATCGGTCCTTTCAAGATTGAACAAGTCATCAATCCTGTTGCTTACAGACTCCAGTTGCCTCCCTTCTTAAAAATACCCAGGACATTCCATGTTTCCCTGTTGAAACCGCTGATCTTGAATCGGTTTCATTCCTCACTTCCTCCAACTCCGAAAGTCCAAACTCAACGAGGCGTTGAGTATGAAGTGGCCAAGATCCTGGACTCACGTCACCGTTACGGTCAACTACAATATCTTATTGACTGGAAAGGTTATGGTCCTGAGGAACGTTCATGGACCAATGCTTCTGATGTCCATGCTCCTGCCTTGGTCCGGAGATTCCATTCCAAGTTTCCTCAAAAGCCAAAGAAGTGTCCTGGGGCCACTCCTAAAGGGGGGGGTGCTGTCACGATCCGGGTATCTGGACGCCATTTCTTACCCATCAGATGCCTCCTAAAGCTGGCTCAGCGCTCCAGGACCGGATTCCATCTGTTATCCTGATGTGTACATTCCTGTATCCTCTCCTGTCACTCTGGGACGCTGTCACAGTAAACGCCATATTACACCTGGCATGGCGTCTCCCGCGGCCTCTGCCGCCGTCCCTGAACTTCTGCATGCAGAGTGTCTGAGTGGCGATTACGTCAGCCGCGGCCTCCGCTGTGTCCGCGTGGTTGGATGTGCATCTGTCAGCCTGGCGCCTCCTGTCTCCGGTGGCCGGCGCCGCCATTACTGTTTTCATTACCACATGGATTACAAACCAAACTTCCCTCCAAGTGTCTGCATGGGCGCAGCCATCTTGGATTCTGTCAGCTGATCATTTCCACCAATCTGTTCTCAGTATTGATAATCTGCATAATTGCCTAGCCAATCCCTTCCTTGCTGCAGGTATAAATACACTGTGCCTGAGCAAGGAAGGCGTCAGTGCTTTGGTTGTCAAACCTAGTTCCTGTTTGTCTCTCTCCTGTGATTGTCTTCCAGGTTCCAGCTCCTGTCTCAAGACTTCCACCATAGAGACCCGCACCAGCATTCCACCTGCGGTGTAGCCTGACTCTCCAATCCATTGTGGATTCATCTGTTTCCAGCTACAACATTACCTGCTTCCAGCTCAGCTTCCAGCAGAGTACAGCTTCCCTTAAAGGGCCGGTGTCCTTTCTACACTTTACCACTCTCCACCGGTATTATTATTTCTCCGCTCTCAAGTTCTACATTTCAGTTCATATTTCATCGCTCCCAAGTTCATTTATTATTTAACTGGTTCCAGCCAGTATCCACTCCGTGCTAACAACAGTCTGGTTCCAGCCAGTATCCACAGCAGCTGTTTTATCTTCAGCAACCCAGCTTTTCCTGGAACACCAGCTGGCACAATCCTGGGTTATCTCCATTGCTACAGTCGGGCCTGGTAAGGACTTTCCATCTAGAAGATCATAAGAACTATCTCACACTACCAGTGCCCTGTGGCTCCTGCCATCCTGTAGTACCCAGGAACTGTATTTATTCTTTGCTGACTTTTACGTTTTCTTTTACTGCTGCTGTGTTGCGGAGTTGTCATAATAAACATCATTGACTTTTATCCAAGTTGTCGTGGTCACGCCTTCGGGCAGTTATTATTCATGTTACTTACATGTCCAGGGGTCTGATACAACCTCCCAGGTTCCGGTACATCTCAGCCCCTACAACTGAGGCTGCCTCCCGTCAGCTCAGGCCCTCAGTTGTGACAGATACTACCTGATGTAATGTGTCTAAGGGACTCTACCTGATGTAACATGTATACAGGGTTACTACTGTGTGGTGTAATTGACTGACGGATGCTACTGTGCAGTGTAATGTGAATTGGCACTATTCTGTGACCACCCCCCTTCCCCATGAAGCCACGTCCCTATATTTTGTCCATTTTAAATATGGGAATGGGAGGGCACCAACTTTTTTTCTAGCACAGGGCACCAAAATGTCACTAGCAAATTTTTAAAAATTTGACGCCTAAGGGGGTGAAAGGGGTCAAATGTATTTTCAATGATATCTCAATAACTCTTAGACCCGATGAGATAGTGACTTGGTTTCGAATTACAAAGGTTTCCCACACAAATATCTAAAAGATGAATTCATAACCTTGTCCTAATCAACCCCAAAAGAAATCTGGATTCGAGGCCACAGTGTTCACTGGCTGTACTCAGGGTCGGGTCTAGACCTTGTGGCACCCAGGGCGAAAATTTCCTTTGCCCCCCTCCCCAATAGGCAAAAAAGTGCTAAGGTGCGCACCAAAATATAGGTGCGTGGCTTCATAGGGAAGGGACATGGTCATAGTTATGCCCCCTGTAGTTGTGCCCCCTGTAGCTGTGCCCCCAGTAGAGTTGTGCCCCATGTAGATGTGCCCCCAGTAGTTTTGCCCCCTGTAGCTGTGCCCTCAGTAGATGTGCTCCCAGTGGATGTGCCCCCAGTAGTTTCATAAAATAAAAAATAAAAATACTTACCAGCCATGCTCCTGCTTCCCAACCACTGCTGCTGCTGTCCTCCGTCTCTGGCTGCCGCTCCTCAGATCGATGGAAGAGACGTCATGACGTCTTTCCCATAGCACCGCACACGTCTGCAGCCGCTCCCACAATGCCGTGCGGTGTGCGATGACATCAGGCGCACCGCACGGCACCAGTAGTGGCACTTGCCACGGCAGCGGTGCCCAGAGGCGGGTTGGCCATAGGGTCTACAGGGAAGATTCCCGGTGGGCCGACACACCCACGGGGCCTGTTTTGTTTGAGGACATGTGGTCCTATTTATAGACATAATGAATAAGATGCCAAACAATTTGCATATATGAAAATTACTTTGCCACTTAGCCTGTGATTGCAGATGATCTAGTGTATGCTCTGTCTGCCTGCTTGGCTGACACATAAGATTCAGTGAATAGTGATTGGGATACGGTTGGTGTAATAAGCAAGAAAATATATCTTTCTAAAGAATGATATAGTTTCCTAAATTCTGAAGGTGTATCATATAATGTGCTCATAACATTTATTTTTATTTCCTTTTAACTTCCCCTTGATGCTGGACATCCCCACTATCTGGAAAGTCTTGGGGGGAGGGAGCTGCTGCCATGGCTAGACCTTACACCTCTGGTGCTACCCACGTGGGGCCACTAGCACAAATTTTTCCAGGGCCGCTTTTTGTTCCCAATCCGCCCCTGGCGGTGCCCTCAGGACAGCGGCGCCCCGGGCAAAAAGCCTGCTTGCCCGTGGCAAGAGCCGCTACTGGCTGTACTCCAGGGGAGTTGGTGTTAATACCCCAGGGGCAGACACTGTGCAGTCACTGAGATGGCAAAGATTGACTTGAGGGAGGACTGGGACTTTGATTATCTGCCTGTACACTGCTAACTTAAGTCTGTATTTTTTTTCTGGATTATCCTTCTTGCATACTTTGAACTGTATCCTGAGTTCTGTTTTTGTAATGCAGCCCCCCAAGGTTCTGTATAACCTTGCATTCACATGTGCTGTGGAAAATAAACCTCTTATGCATCTGCACATTATTATTATTTTTATTATTTTTAATAACAGTTTTCTATATAGCGCAGCATATTCTGTTGTGCTTTACAATTGGGAAGACATGGGTCGTCTTTATCATTATTTGGGTTTATGCACATTGTAAGTAACAACAGAATGAGCATCCAAACTAAGGGGTTAATTCAGATCTGAGCGCTGGGCTGCTAATTTTACTGTCCTGTGATCAGATAGTCATCGCCACCAGGGGGAGTGTATATTCGCTGTGCAAGTGTGCGATCGCATGTGTATGCCGAGCTGCTAAAATCCACTGTGTGCAATCTGTGCACAACCCAGTACTTACTCCTCCAGTGCGATGAGAACTAGAGATGAGCGGGTTCGGTTTCTCTGAATCCGAACCCGCCAGAACTTCATGTTTTTTTTCACGGGTCCGAGCGACTCGGATCTTCCCGCCTTGCTCGGTTAACCCGAGCGCGCCCGAACGTCATCATGACGCTGTCGGATTCTCGCGAGGCTCGGATTCTATCGCGAGACTCGGATTCTATATAAGGAGCCGCGCGTCGCCGCCATTTTCACACGTGCATTGAGATTGATAGGGAGAGGACGTGGCTGGCGTCCTCTCCGTTTAGAATAGATTAGAGAGACACTTGATTTACTAATTTTGGGGAGCATTAGGAGTACTCAGTACAGTGCAGAGTTTTGCTGATAGTGACCACCAGTTTTATTTATAATCCGTTCTCTGCCTGAAAAAAGCGATACACAGCACACAGTGACTCAGTCACATACCATATCTGTGTGCACTGCTCAGGCTCAGGCCAGTGTGCTGCATCATCTATTATCATAATATCTATATATAATATTATATATATCTGTCTGACTGCTCAGCTCACACAGCTTATAATTGTGGGGGAGACTGGGGAGCACTACTGCAGTGCCAGTTATAGGTTATAGCAGGAGCCAGGAGTACATAATATATTATATAGTGAGTGACCACCAGACACACAGTGCAGTTTATTTAATATATCCGTTCTCTGCCTGAAAAAAGCGATACACACAGTGACTCAGTCAGTCACATACCATATCTGTGTGCACTGCTCAGGCTCAGGCCAGTGTGCTGCATCATCTATATATATTATATATCTGTCTGACTGCTCAGCTCACACAGCTTATAATTGTGGGGGAGACTGGGGAGCACTACTGCAGTGCCAGTTATAGGTTATAGCAGGAGCCAGGAGTACATAATATTATATTAAAATTAAACAGTGCACACTTTTGCTGCAGGAGTGCCACTGCCAGTGTGACTAGTGACCAGTGACCTGACCACCAGTATATATAATATTAGTAGTATACTATCTCTTTATCAACCAGTCTATATTAGCAGCAGACACAGTACAGTGCGGTAGTTCACGGCTGTGGCTACCTCTGTGTCGGCACTCGGCAGCCCGTCCATAATTGTATATACCACCTAACCGTGTTTTTTTTTTCTTTCTTTATACATACATACTAGTTACGAGTATACTATCTCTTTATCAACCAGTCTATATATTAGCAGCAGACACAGTACAGTGCGGTAGTTCACGGCTGTGGCTACCTCTGTGTCGGCACTCGGCAGCCCGTCCATAATTGTATATACCACCAAACCGTGGTTTTTTTTTCTTTCTTTATACATACATACTAGTTACGAGTATACTATCTCTTTATCAACCAGTCTATATATTAGCAGCAGACACAGTACAGTGCGGTAGTTCACGGCTGTGGCTACCTCTGTGTCGGCACTCGGCAGCCCGTCCATAATTGTATATACCACCTAACCGTGGTTTTTTTTCTTTCTTTATACATACATACTAGTTACGAGTATACTATCTCTTTATCAACCAGTCTATATATTAGCAGCAGACACAGTACAGTGCGGTAGTTCACGGCTGTGGCTACCTCTGTGTCGGCACTCGGCAGCCCGTCCATAATTGTATATACCACCTAACCGTGGTTTTTTTTTCTTTCTTTATACATACATACTAGTTACGAGTATACTATCTCTTTATCAACCAGTCTATATTAGCAGCAGACACAGTACAGTGCGGTAGTTCACGGCTGTGGCTACCTCTGTGTCGGCACTCGGCAGCCCGTCCATAATTGTATATACCACCTAACCGTGTTTTTTTTTTCTTTCTTTATACATACATACTAGTTACGAGTATACTATCTCTTTATCAACCAGTCTATATATTAGCAGCAGACACAGTACAGTGCGGTAGTTCACGGCTGTGGCTACCTCTGTGTCGGCACTCGGCAGCCCGTCCATAATTGTATATACCACCTAACCGTGTTTTTTTTTTTCTTTCTTTATACATACATACTAATTACGAGTATACTATCTCTTTATCAACCAGTCTATATTAGCAGCAGACACAGTACAGTGCGGTAGTTCATGGCTGTGGCTACCTCTGTGTCGGCACTCGGCAGCCCGTCCATAATTGTATATACCACCTAACCGTGGTTTTTTTTTCTTTCTTTATACATACATACTAGTTACGAGTATACTATCTCTTTATCAACCAGTCTATATATTAGCAGCAGACACAGTACAGTGCGGTAGTTCACGGCTGTGGCTACCTCTGTGTCGGCACTCGGCAGCCCGTCCATAATTGTATACTAGTATCCATTCCATCCATCTCCATTGTTTACCTGAGGTGCCTTTTAGTTGTGCCTATTAAAATATGGAGAACAAAAATGTTGAGGTTCCAAAATTAGGGAAAGATCAAGATCCACTTCCACCTCGTGCTGAAGCTGCTGCCACTAGTCATGGCCGAGACGATGAAATGCCAGCAACGTCGTCTGCCAAGGCCGATGCCCAATGTCATAGTACAGAGCATGTCAAATCCAAAACACCAAATATCAGTAAAAAAAGGACTCCAAAACCTAAAATAAAATTGTCGGAGGAGAAGCGTAAACTTGCCAATATGCCATTTACCACACGGAGTGGCAAGGAACGGCTGAGGCCCTGGCCTATGTTCATGGCTAGTGGTTCAGCTTCACATGAGGATGGAAGCACTCAGCCTCTCGCTAGAAAAATGAAAAGACTCAAGCTGGCAAAAGCAGCACAGCAAAGAACTGTGCATTCTTCGAAATCCCAAATCCACAAGGAGAGTCCAATTGTGTCGGTTGCGATGCCTGACCTTCCCAACACTGGACGTGAAGAGCATGCGCCTTCCACCATTTGCACGCCCCCTGCAAGTGCTGGAAGGAGCACCCGCAGTCCAGTTCCTGATAGTCAGATTGAAGATGTCAGTGTTGAAGTACACCAGGATGAGGAGGATATGGGTGTTGCTGGCGCTGGGGAGGAAATTGACCAGGAGGATTCTGATGGTGAGGTGGTTTGTTTAAGTCAGGCACCCGGGGAGACACCTGTTGTCCGTGGGAGGAATATGGCCGTTGACATGCCAGGTGAAAATACCAAAAAAATCAGCTCTTCGGTGTGGAGGTATTTCACCAGAAATGCGGACAACAGGTGTCAAGCCGTGTGTTCCCTTTGTCAAGCTGTAATAAGTAGGGGTAAGGACGTTAACCACCTCGGAACATCCTCCCTTATACGTCACCTGCAGCGCATTCATAATAAGTCAGTGACAAGTTCAAAAACTTTGGGTGACAGCGGAAGCAGTCCACTGACCAGTAAATCCCTTCCTCTTGTAACCAAGCTCACGCAAACCACCCCACCAACTCCCTCAGTGTCAATTTCCTCCTTCCCCAGGAATGCCAATAGTCCTGCAGGCCATGTCACTGGCAATTCTGACGAGTCCTCTCCTGCCTGGGATTCCTCCGATGCATCCTTGCGTGTAACGCCTACTGCTGCTGGCGCTGCTGTTGTTGCCGCTGGGAGTCGATGGTCATCCCAGAGGGGAAGTCGTAAGCCCACTTGTACTACTTCCAGTAAGCAATTGACTGTTCAACAGTCCTTTGCGAGGAAGATGAAATATCACAGCAGTCATCCTACTGCAAAGCGGATAACTGAGTCCTTGACAACTATGTTGGTGTTAGACGTGCGTCCGGTATCCGCCGTTAGTTCACAGGGAACTAGACAATTTATTGAGGCAGTGTGCCCCCGTTACCAAATACCATCTAGGTTCCACTTCTCTAGGCAGGCGATACCGAGAATGTACACGGACGTCAGAAAAAGACTCACCAGTGTCCTAAAAAATGCAGTTGTACCCAATGTCCACTTAACCAAGGACATGTGGACAAGTGGAGCAGGGCAGGGTCAGGACTATATGACTGTGACAGCCCACTGGGTAGATGTATGGACTCCCGCCGCAAGAACAGCAGCGGCGGCACCAGTAGCAGCATCTCGCAAACGCCAACTCTTTCCTAGGCAGGCTACGCTTTGTATCACCGCTTTCCAGAATACGCACACAGCTGAAAACCTCTTACGGCAACTGAGGAAGATCATCGCGGAATGGCTTACCCCAATTGGACTCTCCTGTGGATTTGTGGCATCGGACAACGCCAGCAATATTGTGTGTGCATTAAATATGGGCAAATTCCAGCACGTCCCATGTTTTGCACATACCTTGAATTTGGTGGTGCAGAATTTTTTAAAAAACGACAGGGGCGTGCAAGAGATGCTGTCGGTGGCCAGAAAAATTGCGGGACACTTTCGGCGTACAGGCACCACGTACAGAAGACTGGAGCACCACCAAAAACTACTGAACCTGCCCTGCCATCATCTGAAGCAAGAAGTGGTAACGAGGTGGAATTCAACCCTCTATATGCTTCAGAGGTTGGAGGAGCAGCAAAAGGCCATTCAAGCCTATACAATTGAGCACGATATAGGAGGTGGAATGCACCTGTCTCAAGTGCAGTGGAGAATGATTTCAACGTTGTGCAAGGTTCTGATGCCCTTTGAACTTGCCACACGTGAAGTCAGTTCAGACACTGCCAGCCTGAGTCAGGTCATTCCCCTCATCAGGCTTTTGCAGAAGAAGCTGGAGGCATTGAAGAAGGAGCTAAAAGGGAGCGATTCCGCTAGGCATGTGGGACTTGTGGATGCAGCCCTTAATTCGCTTAACAAGGATTCACGGGTGGTCAATCTGTTGAAATCAGAGCACTACATTTTGGCCACCGTGCTCGATCCTAGATTTAAAGCCTACCTTGGATCTCTCTTTCCGGCAGACACAGGTCTGCTGGGGTTGAAAGACCTGCTGGTGACAAAATTGTCAAGTCAAGCGGAACGCGACCTGTCAACATCTCCTCCTTCACATTCTCCCGCAACTGGGGGTGCGAGGAAAAGGCTCAGAATTCCGAGCCCACCCGCTGGCGGTGATGCAGGGCAGTCTGGAGCGACTGCTGATGCTGACATCTGGTCCGGACTGAAGGACCTGACAACGATTACGGACATGTCGTCTACTGTCACTGCATATGATTCTCTCAACATTGATAGAATGGTGGAGGATTATATGAGTGACCGCATCCAAGTAGGCACGTCACACAGTCCGTACTTATACTGGCAGGAAAAAGAGGCAATTTGGAGGCCCTTGCACAAACTGGCTTTATTCTACCTAAGTTGCCCTCCCACAAGTGTGTACTCCGAAAGAGTGTTTAGTGCCGCCGCTCACCTTGTCAGCAATCGGCGTACGAGGTTACATCCAGAAAATGTGGAGAAGATGATGTTCATTAAAATGAATTATAATCAATTCCTTCGCGGAGACATTGACCAGCAGCAATTGCCTCCACAAAGTACACAGGGAGCTGAGATGGTGGATTCCAGTGGGGACGAATTGATAATCTGTGAGGAGGGGGATGTACACGGTGATATATCGGAGGGTGAAGATGAGGTGGACATCTTGCCTCTGTAGAGCCAGTTTGTGCAAGGAGAGATTGATTGCTTCTTTTTTGGGGGGGGTCCAAACCAACCCGTCATATCAGTCACAGTCGTGTGGCAGACCCTGTCACTGAAATGATGGGTTGGTTAAAGTGTGCATGTCCTGTTTTGTTTATACAACATAAGGGTGGGTGGGAGGGCCCAAGGACAATTCCATCTTGCACCTCTTTTTTCTTTTCTTTTTCTTTGCATCATGTGCTGATTGGGGAGGGTTTTTTTGGAAGGGACATCCTGCGTGACACTGCAGTGCCACTCCTAGATGGGCCCGGTGTTTGTGTCGGCCACTAGGGTCGCTAATCTTACTCACACAGCTACCTCATTGCGCCTCTTTTTTTCTTTGCGTCATGTGCTGTTTGGGGAGGGTTTTTTGGAAGGGACATCCTGCGTGACACTGCAGTGCCACTCCTAGATGGGCCCGGTGTTTGTGTCGGCCACTAGGGTCGCTAATCTTACTCACACAGCTACCTCATTGCGCCTCTTTTTTTCTTTGCGTCATGTGCTGTTTGGGGAGGGTTTTTTGGAAGGGCCATCCTGCGTGACACTGCAGTGCCACTCCTAGATGGGCCCGGTGTTTGTGTCGGCCACTAGGGTCGCTAATCTTACTCACACAGCTACCTCATTGCGCCTCTTTTTTTCTTTGCGTCATGTGCTGTTTGGGGAGGGTTTTTTGGAAGGGACATCCTGCGTGACACTGCAGTGCCACTCCTAGATGGGCCCGGTGTTTGTGTCGGCCACTAGGGTCGCTTATCTTACTCACACAGCGACCTCGGTGCAAATTTTAGGACTAAAAATAATATTGTGAGGTGTGAGGTATTCAGAATAGACTGAAAATGAGTGTAAATTATGGTTTTTGAGGTTAATAATACTTTGGGATCAAAATGACCCCCAAATTCTATGATTTAAGCTGTTTTTTAGTGTTTTTTGAAAAAAACACCCGAATCCAAAACACACCCGAATCCGACAAAAAAAATTCGGTGAGGTTTTGCCAAAACGCGTTCGAACCCAAAACACGGCCGCGGAACCGAACCCAAAACCAAAACACAAAACCCGAAAAATTTCAGGCGCTCATCTCTAATGAGAACAGGCTGATCGGGGCTTGAGCAGACATCAGACACCCTCCTGGAAAATGTTTGGTAACGCCTGCGTTTTCCGGACACACCCTGTAAACGATCAGTTGCCACCCACAAATGGCCTCTTCCTGTCAATCCCCTTGCGAACACCCATGCGATCAGATTTTTCACAACATCCCATCGCAGATCGGCGATGCCCATTGTTGTCTGACGCGTGTACGCATTGCGGTGCATACGCAGTGAGAAGATCTGAATTACCCCCTAAAATGGAGCCTGCTGGCTGCTGCTGAATACTTTTTCTCAGTTTCATATCAAGGTCACAGTGGACTTAACAGCTCTCCCCCATTGAATTGGGAGGTACCTTCACCGCAGATGCTGCACTTAAAGATGGTTTTACTACTTTCTTAGTTTTCAAAATGGCTAAAGGCCTAATTCAGACAGCAAATTTGTTAGTTAATGGGTAAAACCATGTGCACTGCGGGGGGGGGGGGGGGGGGGGCAGATATAACAAGTGCAGAGAGAGTTAGATTTGGGTGGGTTATATTGTTATATTGAGATGTGCACCGGAAATTTTTCGGGTTTTGTGTTTGGGTTTTGGATTCGGTTCCGCGGCCGTGTTTTGGATTCGGACGCGTTTTGGAAAAACCTCCCTGAAATTTTTTTGGCGGATTCGGGTGTGTTTTGGATTCGGGTGTTTTTAAAAACAAACAAACAAACTCATAAACAGCTTAAATCATAGAATTTGGGGGTCATTTTGATTCCATAGTATTATTAAACTCAATAATCATAATTTACACTCATTTCCAGTCTATTCTGAACACCTCACACCTCACAATATTATTTTTAGTCCTAAAATTTGCACCGAGGTCGCTGGATGACTAAGCTAAGCGACCCAAGTGGGCGGCACAAACACCTGGCCCATTAGGGAGAGGCACTGCAGTGTCAGACAGGATGGCACATAAAAAAATTAGCCCCAAACATCACATGATGCAGAGATAAATAAAATGAAAAAAAGAGGTGCAAGATGGAATTGTCCTTGGGCCCTCCCACCTACCCTTCTGTTGTATAAACAGGACATGCACACTTTAACAAACCCATCATTTCAGCCACAGGGTCTGCCACACGACTGTGGCTGAAATGACTGGTTGGTTTGGGCCCCCACCAAAAAAGAAGCAATCAATCTCTCCTTGCACAAACTGGCTCTACAGAGGCAAGATGTCCACCTCCTCCTCATCGTCTGATTCATCACCCCTTTCACTGTGTACATCCCCCTCCTCACAGAGTATTATTAATTCGTCCCCACTGGAATCCACCATCTCAGGTCCCCGTGTACTTTCTGGAGGCAATTGCTGGTGAATGTCTCCACGGAGGAATTGATTATAATTCATTTTGATGAACATCATCTTCTCCACATTTTCTGGAAGTAACCTCGTACGCCGATTGCTGACAAGGTGAGCGGCGGCACTAAACACTCTTTCGGAGTACACACTGGAGGGGGGCAACTTAGGTAAAATAAAGCAAGTTTGTGCAAGGGCCTCCAAATTGCCTCTTTTTCCTGCCAGTATACGTACGGACTGTCTGACGTGCCTACTTGGATGCGGTCACTCATATAATCCTCCACCATTCTTTCAATGGTGACAGAATCATATGCAGTGACAGTAGACGACATGTCAGTAATCGTTGGCAGGTCCTTCAGTCCGGACCAGATGTCTGCACTCGCTCCAGACTGCCCTGCATCACCGCCAGCGGGTGGGCTTGGAATTCTTAGCCCTTTGCTCGCAGCCCCAGTTGCGGGAGAATGTGAAGGAGTAGCTGTTGACGGGTCACGTTCCGCTTGACTTGACAAGTGTCTCACCAGCAGGTCTTTGAACATGTGCAGACTTGTGTCTGCCGGAAAGAGAGATACAACGTAAGCTTTAAACCTAGGATCGAGCACGGTGGCCAAAATGTAGTGCTCTGATTTCAACAGATTGACCACCCGTGAATCCTGGTTAAGCGAATTAAGGGTTCCATCCACAAGTCCCACATGCCTACCGGAATCGCTCCGTTTTAGCTCCTCCTTCAATCTCTCCAGCTGCTTCTGCAAAAGCCTGATGAGGGGAATGACCTGATTCAGGCTGTCAGCGTCTGAACTGACTTCACGTGTAGCAAGTTCAAAGGGTTGCAGAACCTTGCACAACATTGAAATCATTCTCCACTGCGCTTGAGTCAGGTGCATTCGCCCTCCTTTGCCTATATCGTAGGCAGATGTATAGGCTTGAATGGCCTTTTGCTGCTCTTCCATCCTCTGAAGCATATAGAGGTTGAATTCCACCTTGTTACCACCTCTTGCTTCAGATGATGGCGGGGCAGGTTCAGGAGTGTTTGCTGGTGCTCTAGTCTTCGCCACGCGGTGGCTGAATGCCAAAAGTAGCCCGCAATGCTTCGGGCCACCGACAGCATCTCTTGCACGCCCCTGTCATTTTTAAAAAAAATTCTGCACCACCAAATTCAATGTTGGTGCAAAACATGGGACATGCTGGAATTTGCCCACATGTAATGCACGCACAATATTGGTGGTGATGTCCAATGTCACAAATCCCCAGGAGAGTCCAATTGGGGTAAGCCATTCTGCGATGATGTTCCTCAGTTTCCGTAAGAGGTTGTCAGCTGTGTGCCTCTTCTGGAAAGCGGTGATACAAAGCGTAGCCTGCCTAGGAACGAGTTGGCGTTTGCGAGATGCTGCTACTGGTGCCGCCGCTGCTGTTCTTGCTGCGGGAAGCAATACATCTACCCTGTGGGCTGTCACAGTCATATAGTCCTGAGTCTGCCCTGCTCCACTTGTCCACATGTCCGTGGTTAAGTGGACATTGGGTACAACTGCATTTTTTAGGACACTGGTGACTCTCTTTCTGAGGTCTGTGTACATTCTCTGTATCGCCTGCCTAGAGAAGTGGAACCTAGATGGTATTTGGTACCGGGGACACAGTACCTCAAGCAATTCTCTAATTCCCTGTGAATTAACGGTGGATACCGGACACACGTTTAACACCAACACTGCTGCCAAGACCTGAGTAATCCACATTGCAGCAGGATGATTGCTGTGATATTTCATCTTCCTCGCAAAGGACTGTTGGACAGTCAATTGCTTACTGGTAGTAGTACAAGTGGTCTTCCGACTTCCCCTCTGGGATGACGATCGACTCCCAGCAGCAACAACAGCAGCGCCAGCAGCAGTAGGCGTTACACTCAAGGATCCATCGGAGGAATCCCTGTTAGGAGAGGACTCATCAGACTTGCCAGTGACATGGGCTGCAGGAATATTGGCGTTCCTGTCTAAGGAGGAAATTTAAACTGAGGGAGTTTGTGGTGTGGTTTGCAGGAGCTTGGGTACAAGAGGAAGGGATTTAGTTGTCAGTGGACTGCCTCTGTCACCCAAAGTTTTTAAAATTGTCAATGACTTCTGATGAATGCGCTCCAGGTGACATATAAGGGAGGATGTTCCTAGGTGGTAAACGTCCTTACCCCTACTTATTACAGCTTGATAAAGGCAACACATGGCTTGACACCTGTTGTACGCATTTCTGTTAAAATAATTCCACACCGAAGAGGTGATTTGTTTTGTAATTTGACCAGGAATGTCAATGGCCATATTCATCCCACGGACAACAGGTGTCTCCCCGGGTGCCTGACGTAAACAAACCACCTCACCATCAGAATCCTCCTTGTCAATTTCCTCCTCAGCGCCAGCAACACCCATATCCTCATCCTGGTGTACTTAATTTTGACTATCAGGAACTGGACTGTGGGTGCTCCTTCCAGCACTTGTGTCACGATCCGGGTATCTGGATGCCATTACTTGCCTTTTAGATGTCTCCTGAGGCTGGCTCAGCATTCCAGGACCGGATCTCACCTGTGTTACTGATGTCCACGCTCTGCATCTCCCTCCTGTCACTCTGAGACGCAGTCACAGCGGCGTCATATTTAAGTTCTGAGTGGCGTCTCCAGCCTCCCCGCTGCCTCCGCCGCCGCTCCTGTGTTTCCAGATTGCAGATTCGTCAATGTGACGTCTCATGTCTGCCGCGGCCTCCGCTGTCATCCATGTGGTTCCAGTATGCAAGTTACCAGTGTGGCGTCTCCTGCCCTCCGCGGCCTGCGCCGCCATTACTGCTGAATCTCCACATGGTTTCTCAAACTAACTTTCCCTCCAAGTGCTAACATGGGCGCAGCCATGTTGGTTTCAGTCACATGCCTCAGTTTCCACCAATCCGCTGCTCCACTTGGATTTGCATAATTACTCAGCCAATGCCTGCCTTGCTGCAGGTATAAGTATACTGTGCCTGAACCAGGAAATCGTCAGTGCTTTCGTTGTCAAACCTAGTTTCCAGTGTCTCTCTCCTGTGGTTGTTTTCCAGGTTTCCAGCTCCTGTCTCCAGCCTCCACTAAGTGACCCGCACCTGCTTTCCATCTTGCGGTGCAGCCTGACTCTGCAGTCCTCCGTGACTACTCCTGCTTCCAGCTACAGATCCATCTGTCTCCAGTGATCAGCTTCCAGCAGTATCCAGCATTCTTAAAGTGCTGGTGTTGTTCCAGCGGATACCTACATACCAGCGGTATCCACAAACCATCGGTATCCTCATATAATCTTTTCCTGTATCCTCGCTCCCTAGCATCATCCTACTACCTGGCTGGTTCCATCCAGCATCCACTCCGTGTTTTCATCACCTGGCTGGTTCCATCCAGCATCCACTCCGTGTCTCCACCATCTGGCTGGTTCCACCCAGCATACACAGCAGTCCTCTCAGCTACAGTGTTACCAGCTCCAAGTATTACATCCGCTGGTGTGTTCCTCGGCTACTCTCACTACTACAGACGGGTCTGGTAAGGACAATCCATCATTGGGGACTTTAAGATCTGTACCTTATCCTATCAGTACCCTGTGGCTCCTGCCAAGCTTATGGTGATCCAGGAACTGTTTCTTTGAACCACTGCATATCTTTGTTCTTTTATTACTGCTGTGCAAATACGGAGTTTGTTAATAAAACTTTTATTGACTTTTAATACTGGTTGTCATGGTCACGCTTTCGGGTGATCTTTCTACACTTACATGCCCAGGGGTCTGATTAAACCTCCCAAGTTTAACTTCATCTCAGCCCCTACAACTGAGGCTTCCTCCTGTCAGCTCAGACCCTCAGTTGTGACAGTAAGCACTGACCTAATGAATCCAGCCGGAAACCAGGATCAAGCGGCCAGGCCGATGCAAGAACTGGCAGCCAGACTCGAACATCAGGAGGCTGCACAAGGCCACATCATCCGCTGTCTCCAGGATCTCTCTACTCGGCTGGATGGGATCCAAACGACCCTCCGTGGATCAGGCGCGTCCGGTGCGTCCACCACAGTGACACCAGCTGTAACCCCACCCACCTTACCCATTTCTGCTCCACGTCTTCATCTTCCAACGCCAGCAAAATTTGATGGATCTCCAAGATTCTGCAGGGGATTTCTCAATTAATGTGAAATTCATTTTGAGCTACAACCTGGCAGTTTCCCCAGTGATCGTACTAAAATTGCCTATATTATTTCCCTCCTCAGTGGCTCACCCCTCGATTGGGCATCACCTTTATGGGAGAAGTTTATGGGAGAAGTCCAACACCCTGCTGTCCTCCTATACTGACTTTGTAACGACATTCAGGCGCATCTTCTCTGTTTTACGCCAAGGAACGCGTACTGTGGGACAGTATCTTATACAGTTCAAGATCCTGGCATCCGAACTGGCATGGAACGACGAAGCCCTGTATGCTGCATTCTGGCATGGCTTATCAGAACACATCAAGGATGAATTAGCTACCAGAGACTGGCCCTCTAAGTTGGATGACCTAATATCACTATGTACAAAAGTTGATCTACGGTTCAGAGAAAGAGCAACTGAGCGGGGAAGGTCATATACTCCAAAATATTCTGCTCCTCCTCCTCGTCAACCGTCTCCATCCAAAGATGAGCCCATGCAAATTGGTCGTTCCCATCTATCTCCTGCTGAGCGTCGAAGACGTCTTTCCGAGTCCCTCTGTCTTTACTGTGCAGCTCCGTCTCATGCAATCAATGCCTGTCCCAAACGTCCGGGAAACTTCAAGTCCTAGCTCGCAAAGGAGAGGGCCGGCTAAGAGTAATGCTCTCCTCTCCATCTCCTAATGATTGTAATCTCCCAGTCTCGCTTCAAATTGCTCAATGTTATAGGAACGTCATTGCCCTCCTATATTCCGGAGCAGCTGGGAATTTCATAACTGAAGCATATGTTAAACGGTGGTCCCTACCCACCGAGAGACTTTCCTCGTCCATTTCTTTGACTGCCACGGACGGCAGTAAGATTTTTGACGCAGTTATTTCTCTAAGGACTCTACCAGTTCGTCTGAGAGTAGGAGTTCTTCACTCAGAATTTATTTCTTTTCTAGTGATTCCAAGAGCCACACATCCAGTGGTTTTGGGCCTTCCATGGCTTCGTCTCCACAATCCATCGATTGACTGGATGACTACGCAAATACTGGCATGGGGTCCCTCCTGTGCTGAGACCTGTTTGTCCAAATTACTTCCTGTTTGTTCTTCCTCCTCCAGGTCGTCTGATGTTCCACCTCCTCCATATCGAGACTACACGGACGTGTTCAGTAAAGCTTCTGCTGATATCTTTCCTCCTCATAGGGAATGGGACTGTCCAATCGATCTCATCCCAGGGAAGGTTCCACTTCGAGGCCGAACTTATCCGTTGTCCTTACCAGAGACGCATTCCATGGAGGAATACATAAAGGAGAATCCAAACTTCTTCTTCCCCAGCAGGTGCATGTTTCTTCTTCGTTAAGAAGAAAGACGGTGGCCTGCGGCCGTGCATCGACTACAGAGGCTTGAACGACATTACCGTCAAGAACCGATATCCTTTACCCTTGATTACAGAACTCTTCGACAGAGTTAGCGGAGCAACCATCTTTACAAAGTTGGATTTGCGGGGTGCCTACAATCTCATCCGGATCGAGAGGGTGACGAGTGGAAGACCGCCCTTAACCCTCGTGATGGACATTATGAGTACCTCGTCATGCCCTTCGGATTGAGTAATGCTCCAACTGTCTTCCAGAATTTCGTAAATGAGATCTTCAGAGACATCTTATATCGCCATGTCGTGGTTTATCTAGATGATATACTTATCTTTGCCAATAATCTAGAGGAACATCGTTTCTGGGTAAAGGAGGTTCTGTCCCGTCTCCGTGTCAATCATCTCTATTGCAAATTAGAGAAATATGTTTTTGAAGTCAAATCTATTCCGTTTCTAGGCTACATTGTGTCCGGTTCCGGACTAGAGATTGATCCTGAGAAACTACAAGCAATCCAGAATTGGCCGATACCCTTAACCCTCAAAGGGGTCCAGAGGTTTTTAGGATTCGCCAATTACTACAGAAAGTTGATACGAGACTTTTCCACCATTGTGGCGCCTATCACTGCGTTGACCAAGAAGGGTGCTAATCCGTCCAAGTGGTCTGAAGAAGCTACGCAAGCTTTCCATCTATTAAAGCAACGGTTCATCTCTGCACCGGTTCTGAAACAGCCCGACATCGACTCTCCTTTCATCCTTGAGGTGGATGCCTCTTCCATTGGAGTAGGAACGGTGTTATCCCAGAGAGCTAAAGATGGTCATCTACATCCTTGCAGTTTCTTCTCCCGGAAGTTCTCCCCAGCTGAGGGCAACTATGCCATTGGCGATCAGGAGTTGCTGGCAATCAAACTCGCTCTAGAGGAGTGGAGATACCTGTTGGAGGGAGCTTCTCATTTAGTCACTATACTTACCGACCACAAGAATCGTTTATATTTGAAAGGCGCACAATGTCTTAACCCTCGTCAGGCCAGATGGGCACTTTTCTTTTCTAGGTTCGACTTTAAACTCCAGTTCTGTCCGGGCTCTCAGAATCGCAAGACCGATGCCCTTTCCCGCTCTTGGGAGCAAGAAAATGAGTTGGAGTTGTCACGATCCGGATACTGAGACACCATTTCCCTTCTGGATGTACGTCCTCCATGGGCCTCTGCTGCCACTCCTGTCTCGCTGACCGCCGCGCGCCGCTGGGCGCATGTTATTCTGCTACTGTGGCCTACATCGCCAGTTTTACTCCTTTCCTATACTACTTAATTCCCCTTCTTTGTTTGTTCATGGGCGCAGCCATGTTAGACTCCAGTCACATGACATTATTCCTCCTATCCACGGTGCTGGAGCCTTGTCATAATTGCTCAGCCAATCCCTGCTATGCAGCAGGTAGAAATTACCGGTCCCAGCTCCCAAAAGATTGTCAGTGCTTTCATTGTCATCTGTGATTCCAGCCTACAAGCTTCACTACAGACTTTCTCCTGCAATTCCATTCTGCAGTTCAGCCTGACTTACCTGGTGATTACACTCTGCAGTGTAACCCGACTCTCCAGTGATTAACCCTCTACAGCCTACTTTGATTCCTGAGTTTGAACTTTTGCTTTTCAGTAACCATCCTTCATTCCTCAGTTACCAGCGCACTCCAGCTTCATTACTCATCTTCCAGCGAACCCTAGCTTCATTACTCATCCTCCAGCGAACCACAGCTTCATTTATTGTTTACAGAACTTTCCTCCATATTCCAGGTTACCGGTCTTTACCAAATGTGCACCTAATTATCACGTGTGACTTTCTATTGTTCTTTTGCACGTTATTTGACTTTTTATTTAATAAAAGCACTTAAGGCATTTCCAGTTGTCGTGGTCACGCCCTCGGGCATTCATTGCTGCTGTCATTACGCATGTCCAGGAGTCACATAGCTCCTCCTAAGTTCAAATACCCGTCAGCCCCTACAACTGAGGCTCCCAGTCACGGTCTCCAACCCTCAGTTGTGACAGTAAGCACTGACCAAATGGATCCAGCCGGAGACCAGGCCCAA
Organism: Pseudophryne corroboree; assembly: GCF_028390025.1. Lineage (NCBI taxonomy): Eukaryota > Metazoa > Chordata > Amphibia > Anura > Myobatrachidae > Pseudophryne > Pseudophryne corroboree. The sequence goes on along the minus strand of NC_086447.1, from coordinate 324,536,014 downwards.
GCGCTTAGGCTGATACAAGAACTGGCAACCCGCCTTGAACGTCAGGAGGCTGCTCAAGGCCATGTTGTTCGCTGTCTCTAGGACCTCTCCTCCCGGTTGGATGAAATTCAAGCGGCCCTCCGTGGATCAGGGGCGTCCAGTGTGCCGACTCCAGCGTCTCCGGTGGTGTCTCCACCCACCATACCTGTTCCTGCTCCCTATCTTCACTTGCCGACTCCTGCTAAATATGATGGATCCCCTAAAGCCTGCAGGGGTTTCCTAAACCAGTGCGAGATCCAATTTGAATTGCAACCCAGCAGTTTCCCTACTGACCGCATTAAGGAGGCATACCTTATTTCTCTACTCACTGTTGCCGCTCTAGACTGGGCCTCACCTATATGGGAAAGGTCTGATGCTCTGTTGTCATCCTATGCTAACTTCGTGGCAACGTTCAGACGAATTTTCGATGAGCCAGGTCGAGTGACATCAGCTTCTTCAGAGATCCTTCGACTGCGTCAGGGGACGCGAACTGTCGGTCAGTATTTGGTGCAATTCCAGACCTTGACATCTGAAGTCTCCTGGAATGATGACACTCTTTATGCAGCCTTCTGGGGAGGGCTATCCGAGCGTATCAAAGATGAGCTTGCTGATAGAGACTTGCTTTTAACATTAAACAAGCTAATTTCCCTCTGCACTAAGGTCGATTTACGGTTCCGTGAAAGGGCTGTTGAACGAGGAAGATCCACATTTCCCAGGATTCCTACTGTTTCCATTCCTCGTCAGCCATCTCTGTCTAGGGAGGAACCTATGCAGATAGGTCGCTCTCGTTTATCTCAGGCAGAGCGTAGTAGACGTCTTGCTGAGCATCTCTGTTTGTATTGTGACGAATCTTCTCACGTTATCAAGTCCTGTCCCAACCGTCCGGGACAACCCCAGGTCCTAGTCCACCAAGGAGAAGACCAGCTAGGAGTTACGAATTTCTCTCCATTTCCAAGTAACTGTAACCTCTCCGTTTCTCTGCAGGTGGGTCAGTGTACAAAGAATCTCACTGCCTTATTGGATTCTGGAGCAGCCGGAAACTTTATTACAGAGAGGTTCGTTAAGCAGTGGTCTCTACCCACTGAGAGACTGTCATCACCGATATCTCTAACTGCCGTGGACGGCAGTAGGATTCCTGATGCGGTGATTACCTCCAAGACTCTACCTATCCGTCTGAAGGTAGGGGACCAGCATACAGAGTTGATTTGTTTCCAGATTATCCCCAGGGCCACCCATCCTGTGGTCCTAGGCCTCCCATGGCTACGTCTGCATAATTCTCAAGTTGATTGGAAGTCGACCCGTATCCTGACACGGGGTCCTTCCTGCTCAGAGACTTGTCTCCAAAAAGAGCTTCCAGTTCGCATATCCTCCTATAAGTCTTCTGATGTCCCGTCTCCTCCGTGCCAAGACTCCAAACTACAGTTTTGTCCAGGGTCACCGAATCACAAGGCTGATGCCCTTTCCCGCTCCCAGGAGCAAGAAAATGAGTCTGAGTCTACTGTCAAGCATTGAATTGTTGATCCAGTGGCGTTCTCCGCAGTGAGGATGGACTCTATGCCCCCGCCAGGGAAAAATTTTGTGAAGCCGGCTTTCAGGAGGAAGCTCTTGCATCGGGCACATTCCTCTCGCTTTGCCGGACACGCGGGCATACGCAAGACCTTAAAATTAGTTTCCAGGTCAAATTGGTGGCCGACCCTAAAAAAGGACATTGCTGAATTTGTGGCCTCCTGCCCAAAATGTGCCCAGCACAAAGTATCCCGCCAGTCACCCACTAGGCAACTGGTTTCCTTGTCTGTTCCTCATCGTCCGTGGGCTCATCCCTCCATGGATTCTGTCATGGATTCCCCACTTCCAAGTTGGCACAAGTCTTCATCCAGAAGTTCCATTCCAGATGGCCAGGTAAACTTAAGAAGAGTCCTGGGGCCACTCCTAAAAGGGGGGGTACTGTCACGATCCGGATACTGAGACACCATTTCTCTTCTGGATGTATGTCCTCCATGGGCCTCTGCTGCCACTCCTGTCTCGCTGACTGCCGCGCGCCGCTGGGCGCATGTTATTCTGCTACTGCGGCCTACATCGCCAGTGTTACACCTTTCCTATAGTACTTAATTCCCCTTCTTTGTTTGTTCATGGGCGCAGCCATGTTAGACTCCAGTCACATGACATTATTCCTCCTATCCACGGTGCTGGAGCCTTGTCATAATTGCTCAGCCAATTCCTGCTATGCAGCAGGTAGAAATTACCGGTCCCAGCTCCCAAAAGATTGTCAGTGCTTTCATTGTCATCTGTGATTCCAGCCTACAAGCTTCACTACAGACTTTCTCCTGCAATTCCATTCTGCAGTTCAGCCTGACTTACCTGGTGATTACACTCTGCAGTGTAACCCGACTCTCCAGTGATTAACCCTCTACAGCCTACTTTGATTCCTGAGTTTGAACTTTTGCTTTTCAGTAACCATCCTTCATTCCTCAGTTACCAGCGCACTCCAGCTTCATTACTCATCTTCCAGCGAACCCTAGCTTCATTACTCATCCTCCAGCGAACCACAGCTTCATTTATTGTTTACAGAACTTTCCTCCATATTCCAGGTTACCGGTCTTTACCAAATGTGCACCTAATTATCACGTGTGACTTTCTATTGTTCTTTTGCACGTTATTTGACTTTTTATTTAATAAAAGCACTTAAGGCATTTCCAGTTGTCGTGGTCACGCCCTCGGGCATTCATTGCTGCTGTCATTACGCATGTCCAGGAGTCACATAGCTCCTCCTAAGTTCAAATACCCGTCAGCCCCTACAACTGAGGCTCCCAGTCACGGTCTCCAACCCTCAGTTGTGACAGTAAGCACTGACCAAATGGATCCAGCCGGAGACCAGGCCCAAGCGCTTAGGCTGATACAAGAACTGGCAACCCGCCTTGAACGTCAGGAGGCTGCTCAAGGCCATGTTGTTCGCTGTCTCCAGGACCTCTCCTCCCGGTTGGATGAAATTCAAGCGGCCCTCCGTGGATCAGGGGCGTCCAGTGTGCCGACTCCAGCGTCTCCGGTGGTGTCTCCACCCACCATACCTGTTCCTGCTCCCTATCTTCACTTGCCGACCCCTGCTAAATATGATGGATCCCCTAAAGCCTGCAGGGGTTTCCTAAACCAGTGCGAGATCCAATTTGAATTGCAACCCAGCAGTTTCCCTACTGACCGCATTAAGGAGGCATACCTTATTTCTCTACTCACTGTTGCCGCTCTAGACTGGGCCTCACCTATATGGGAAAGGTCTGATGCTCTGTTGTCATCCTATGCTAACTTCGTGGCAACGTTCAGACGAATTTTCGATGAGCCAGGTCGAGTGACATCAGCTTCTTCAGAGATCCTTCGACTGCGTCAGGGGACGCGAACTGTCGGTCAGTATTTGGTGCAATTCCAGACCTTGACATCTGAAGTCTCCTGGAATGATGACACTCTTTATGCAGCCTTCTGGGGAGGGCTATCCGAGCGTATCAAAGATGAGCTTGCTGATAGAGACTTGCTTTTAACATTAAACAAGCTAATTTCCCTCTGCACTAAGGTCGATTTACGGTTCCGTGAAAGGGCTGTTGAACGAGGAAGATCCACATTTCCCAGGATTCCTACTGTTTCCATTCCTCGTCAGCCATCTCTGTCTAGGGAGGAACCTATGCAGATAGGTCGCTCTCGTTTATCTCAGGCAGAGCGTAGTAGACGTCTTGCTGAGCGTCTCTGTTTGTATTGTGACGAATCTTCTCACGTTATCAAGTCCTGTCCCAACCGTCCGGGACAACCCCAGGTCCTAGCCCACCAAGGAGAAGACCAGCTAGGAGTTACGAATTTCTCTCCATTTCCAAGTAACTGTAACCTCTCCGTTTCTCTGCAGGTGGGTCAGTGTACAAAGAATCTCACTGCCTTATTGGATTCTGGAGCAGCCGGAAACTTTATTACAGAGAGGTTCGTTAAGCAGTGGTCTCTACCCACTGAGAGACTGTCATCACCGATATCTCTAACTGCCGTGGACGGCAGTAGGATTCCTGATGCGGTGATTACCTCCAAGACTCTACCTATCCGTCTGAAGGTAGGGGACCAGCATACAGAGTTGATTTGTTTCCAGATTATCCCCAGGGCCACCCATCCTGTGGTCCTAGGCCTCCCATGGCTACGTCTGCATAATTCTCAAGTTGATTGGAAGTCGACCCGTATCCTGACACGGGGTCCTTCCTGCTCAGAGACTTGTCTCCAAAAAGAGCTTCCAGTTCGCATATCCTCCTATAAGTCTTCTGATGTCCCGTCTCCTCCGTGCCAAGACTCCAAACTACAGTTTTGTCCAGGGTCACCGAATCACAAGGCTGATGCCCTTTCCCGCTCCCAGGAGCAAGAAAATGAGTCTGAGTCTACTGTCAAGCATTGAATTGTTGATCCAGTGGCGTTCTCCGCAGTGAGGATGGACTCTATGCCCCCGCCAGGGAAAAATTTCGTGAAGCCGGCTTTCAGGAGGAAGCTCTTGCATCGGGCACATTCCTCTCGCTTTGCCGGACACGCGGGCATACGCAAGACCTTAAAATTAGTTTCCAGGTCAAATTGGTGGCCGACCCTAAAAAAGGACATTGCTGAATTTGTGGCCTCCTGCCCAAAATGTGCCCAGCACAAAGTATCCCGCCAGTCACCCACTAGGCAACTGGTTTCCTTGTCTGTTCCTCATCGTCCGTGGGCTCATCCCTCCATGGATTCTGTCATGGATTCCCCACTTCCAAGTTGGCACAAGTCTTCATCCAGAAGTTCCATTCCAGATGGCCAGGTAAACTTAAGAAGAGTCCTGGGGCCACTCCTAAAAGGGGGGGTACTGTCACGATCCGGATACTGAGACACCATTTCTCTTCTGGATGTATGTCCTCCATGGGCCTCTGCTGCCACTCCTGTCTCGCTGACTGCCGCGCGCCGCTGGGCGCATGTTATTCTGCTACTGCGGCCTACATCGCCAGTGTTACACCTTTCCTATAGTACTTAATTCCCCTTCTTTGTTTGTTCATGGGCGCAGCCATGTTAGACTCCAGTCACATGACATTATTCCTCCTATCCACGGTGCTGGAGCCTTGTCATAATTGCTCAGCCAATTCCTGCTATGCAGCAGGTAGAAATATCCGGTCCCAGCTCCCAAAAGATTGTCAGTGCTTTCATTGTCATCTGTGATTCCAGCCTACAAGCTTCACTACAGACTTTCTCCTGCAATTCCATTCTGCAGTTCAGCCTGACTTACCTGGTGATTACACTCTGCAGTGTAACCCGACTCTCCAGTGATTAACCCTCTACAGCCTACTTTGATTCCTGAGTTTGAACTTTTGCTTTTCAGTAACCATCCTTCATTCCTCAGTTACCAGCGCACTCCAGCTTCATTACTCATCTTCCAGCGAACCCTAGCTTCATTACTCATCTTCCAGCGAACCCCAGCTTCATTACTCATCTTCCAGCGAACCCCAGCTTAATTTATTGTTTACAGAACTTTCCTCCATATTCCAGGTTACTGGTCTTTACCAAATGTGCACCTAATTAACACGTGTGACTTTCTATTGTTCTTTTGCACGTTATTTGACTTTTTATTTAATAAAAGCACTTAAGGCATTTCCAGTTGTCGTGGTCACGCCCTCGGGCATTCATTGCTGCTGTCATTATGCATGTCCAGGAGTCACATAGCTCCTCCTAAGTTCAAATAACCGTCAGCCCCTAAAACTGAGGCTCCCAGTCACGGTCTCCAACCCTCAGTTGTGACAGGAGTCTTCTGACAAGTATCCTATTATTAATCCGTTGGCATTCTTCATGGTAAGGATGGACTCTACGCCCCCACCAGGGAAAAGTTTTGTGAAGCCGGTGTTAAGGAAGAAGCTCATGCATTGGGCCCATGCTTCCCGTTTTGCCAGACATACAGGCATTCAGAAAACCGTTGAGTTTATCTCTAGGTCTTATTGGTGGCCAACTCTGAAGAAGGACGTCATGGAGTTTATTGCATCTTGCCCAAAGTGTACCCAACACAAAGTATCCCGCCAGTCGCCTGCGGGGCAACTGGTTCCATTATCTGTTCCCCGTCGACCGTGGACCCATTTGTCGATGGACTTTGTTACAGACCTGCCTATGTGCAACAAGTTTAACACCATCTGGGTAGTAGTTGACCGGTTCACCAAGATGGCACATTTCATTCCTCTCACCGGTCTTCCACCAGCTTCCAAGTTGGCTCAAGTATTTATTCAAGAAATCTTCCGACTCAACGGTCTTCCTGAGGAGATCATCTCTGATCGAGGAGTACAATTTGTAGCCAAATTCTGGCGAAGTTTGTGTCAAGCTCTCCAAGTCAAATTAAAGTTTTCTACAGCTTACCATCCTCAGACCAATGGTCAAACTGAGAGGGTGAATCAGGACTTGGAGGCCTTCCTCCGCATCTATGTGTCTTCCTCTCAAGATGACTGGGTTCAACTCCTTCCCTGGGCCGAGTTCAGCCATAACAACCAATATCATTCCTCATCTTCTTCAACACCATTCTTCATCAACTATGGATTCCACCCTAAAGTTCCAGAATTCCAGCCGCTTTCAGCAACTTCTGTACCTGCAGTGGATGTCACCTTGCGCCAGTTTTCAAATAACTGGAAAAATGTGCGAGCGGCTCTGCTCAAAGCATCATTTAGATACAAGAAGTTTGCAGATAAGAAGCGTAGGGCGGTTCCTGCTCTCAAAGTGGGTGATCGTGTGTGGTTGTCCACGAAGAATTTGAGGTTAAGAGTTCCCAGCATGAAGATTGCACCTCGTTACATCGGTCCTTTTCAAATTGAACAAGTCATCAATCCTGTTGCTTACAGACTCCAGTTACCCCCCTTCTTGAAAATTCCTAGGACATTCCATGTTTCCCTTCTGAAACCGCTGATTCTGAATCGGTTCCATTCTGCACTACCTCCGGCTCCTAAAGTCCAGACTCAACGGGGAGTTGAGTATGAAGTTGCCAAGATTCTGGATTCACGTTTCCGCTACGGTCAGTTGCAGTATCTTATTGACTGGAAGGGCTATGGTCCTGAAGAGTGCTCTTGGACCAATGCTTCAGATGTCCATGCTCCTGCCTTGGTCCGGAATTTCCACTCTAAATTTCCTCAGAAGCCTAAGAAGTGTCCTGTGGCCACTCCTAAAGGAGGGGGGTGCTGTCACGATCCGGGTATCTGGACGCCATTACTTGCCTTTTAGATGTCTCCTGAGGCTGGCTCAGCGTTCCAGGACCAGATCTCACCTGTGTTACTGATGTCCACGCTCTGCATCTCCCTCCTGTCACTCTGAGATGCTGTCACAGCGGCGTCATGTTTAAGTTCTGAATGGCGTCTCCAGCCTCCCCGCAGCCTCCGCCGCCGCTCCTGTGTTTCCAGATTGCAGATTTGTCAGTGTGACGTCTCATGTCTGCCGCGGCCTCCGCTGTCATCCATGTGGTTCCAGTATGCAAGTTACCAGTGTGTCGTATCCTGCCCTCCTGCGCCGCCATTACTGCTGAATCTCCACATGGTTTCTCAAACTAACTTTCCCTCCAAGTGCTAACATGGGCGCAGCCATGTTGGTTTCAGTCACATGCCTCAGTTTCCACCAATCCGCTGCTCCACTTGGATCTGCATAATTACTCAGCCAATGCCTGCCTTGCTGCAGGTATAAGTATCCTGTGCCTGAACCAGGAAATCGTCAGTGCTTTGGTTGTCAAACCTAGTTTCCAGTGTCTCTCTCCTGTGGTTGTTTTCCAGGTTTCCAGCTCCTGTCTCCAGCCTCCACTAAGGGACCCGCACCTGCTTTCCATCTTGCGGTGCAGCCTGACTCTGCAGTCCTCCGTGACTACTCCTGCTTCCAGCTACAGATCCATCTGTCTCCAGTGATCAGCTTCCAGCAGTATCCAGCATTCTTAAAGTGCTGGTGTTGTTCCAGCGGATACCTACATACCAGCGGTATCCACAAATCATCGGTATCCTCATATAATCTTTTCCTGTATCCTCGCTCCCTAGCATCATCCTACTACCTGGCTGGTTCCATCCAGCATCCACTCCGTGTTTTCATCACCTGGCTGGTTCCATCCAGCATCCACTCCGTGTCTCCACCATCTGGCTGGTTCCACCCAGCATTCACAGCAGTCCTCTCAGCTACAGTGTTACCAGCTCCAAGTATTACATCCGCTGGTGTGTTCCTCGGCTACTCTCACTACTACAGACGGGTCTTGTAAGGACAATCCATCATTGGGGACTTTAAGATCTGTATCTTATCCTACCAGTACCCTGTGGCTCCTGCCAAGCTTATGGTGATCCAGGAACTGTTTCTTTGAACCACTGCATATCTTTGTTCTTTTATTACTGCTGTGCAAATACGGAGCTTGTTAATAAAACTTTTATTGACTTTTAATACTGGTTGTCATAATCACGCCTTCGGGTAATCTTTCTACACTTACATGTCCAGGGGTCTGATTAAACCTCCCAAGTTTAACTTCATCTCAGCCCCTACAACTGAGGCTTCCTCCTGTCAGCTCAGACCCTCAGTTGTGACAACTTGCAGGGAACGTGCAAATGGTGGAAGGCACCACGTCTTCCCGTCCAGTGTTGGGAAGGTCAGGCATCGCAACCGACACAATTGGACTCTCCTTGGGGATTTGTGATTTAGAAGTTCTTTGCTGTGCTTTTGCCATCTTAACTCTTTTCAGTTTTCTAGCGGGAGGATGAGTGCTTTCATCCTCATGTGAAGCTGAACCACTAGCCATGAACATAGCCGTTCCTTGCCACTCCGTGTCGTAAATGGCATATTGGCAAGTTTACGCTTTTGATTTAGATTTTTTGGGTCATTTTACTGAACTTTATTTTTTTGGATTTTACATGCTCTCTACTATGACATTGGGCATCGGCCTTCGCAGACGACGTTGATGGCATTTCATCGTCTCGGCCACGACCAGTGGCAGCAGCTTCAGCACGAGGTGGAAGTGGATCTTGATCTTTCCCTATTTTACCCTCCACATTTTTGTTCTCCATTTTTTAATGTGGGGAATTATATGCCAGTAATATATCAATAGCAATGGCCTTCTCTACTGTAATATATATGTATACTGTTGGTCACCAAAATGCTGCACTGTAATACTATATATACTGCTCACAAAAATGCTGCACAGATATGGAATGGATACTTGCAGTGACACAGAGCTGCAAGATACAGCAATGGCCTACTGTACTGTACTACTATAAGTATAATTATATACTGGTGGTCTCCAGTCCCCACAATAAAGCATACTGAGCACAGATAGTTGCAGCACACTGAGCACAGATATGAAGCGTTTTCAGGCAGAGAATGTAGATATTTTCAGCACACTAAGCACAGATATTTGCAGCACACTGAGCACAGATATTTGCAGCACATTGAGCACAGATTACGGAGCTTTTCAGGGAGAGAACGCAGCCATGTCCTCTCCGTTCAATCTCCAATGCACGAGTGAAAATGGCGGCGATGCGCGGCTCTTTATATAGAATACGAATCTCGCGAGATTCCGACAGCGGGATGATGACGTTCAGGCGCGTTTGGTTTAACCGAGCAAGGCAGGAAGATCCGAGGCTGCCTCGGAACCGTGTAAAATGGGTGAAGTTTGGAGGGGTTCGGATCTCGGAGAACCGAACCCGCTCATCTCTAATTGTTACTGTGCTGGGTTAATACTGGCTGATTTATTTTTACACTGCAATTTAGATTTCAGTGTGAATACACCCCACTCAAATCTAACTCTCTCTGCACATGTTATATCTGCCTCCCCTGCAGTGCACATGGGCCCTCATTCTGAGTTGTTCGCTCACTAGCTGCTTTTAGCAGCATTGCACACGCTAGGCCGCCGTCCTCTGGGAGTGTATCTTAGCATAGCAGAATTGCGAACGAAAGATTAGCAGAACTGCTACTAAATAATTCTTTGCAGTTTCTGAGTAGCTCCAGATCTACTCACAGATTGCGATCAGCTCAGCCCGTTTAGTTCCTGGTTTGACGTCACAAACACGCCCTGCGTTCGGCCAGCCACTCCCCTGTTTCTCCAGACACTCCTGCGTTTTTCCCTGACACGCCTGCATTTTTTAGCACACTCCCGTAAAACGCTCAGTTACCACCCAGAAACACCCCTTTCCCGTCAATCACCCACCCACCAAACAGCAGTGCGACTGAAAAGCGCCGCAGAATCTACAGCAAATCTACTAAGTTTTTAGTTAAATAAAAAAGCGCATGCGCCCTGTGTGCCTCGCGCGTGCGCATTTTGCAACAAATCGCAGCATAGCAAATATCGGCAACGAGCAAACAACTCGGAATGAGTTTTGCCCATTAGCTAACAAATTTTCTGCTGCGATCAGATCTGAATTACCCCCTAAGCTTTAAACCTGATCTGCTTAAAGACCTAGCATCTCCTAGCTGTATGCTTCAGCTGGTGCAACTGAATTGTTTTTTTCTAAGGGTTTTCAAGTAGGTGATTAAGATTAAGCTATGCTGTGTTTCCTAGCGAAAGAGCTTCTGTTGGACTTACCAGATTTTCTTCGGATTTTGCTCAGAGAACTGAGTTTTTGGTAGTTAAAGATACAGACCTGCCAGTAGACCATGTCCTCATTTAGAAGAGGACGAACACAGCTGCAAAATAAATTTCCAACTGTGCCTGTACATTGCTAATGTAGAGCACTTTCTACTGCAATGCTCATTACAAAAAGCAAATCAGGCAGCATCTTGATCCTAGGGTCATGTTCTGAGCATTCTGTGCTATTACCTGCCAGTTCTACCAGGTTACTCCTGCTGCTAGTCCTGTCCCAGAGGAGGTTTCGTTATCGGATGCCCCAGGAGGGGGTTTGGTGTGCTAGTGCTACCCCAGGGGAGATGGTTCTGAGTCTGCTGGATCCAGTCCAGGACTTCAGTCTGACAGTCCAAGTTGGTAACTTCTGTCTTACGTCCCAGTAAGGTATTTCTGCCAGTCCAGCAAATGCTGCCCAGCTTCAAAGTTCAGTATCTGCTGCCCAGCTTCTAAGTCCAGTGACTGCTACCTTGCCAGAAACCTGAGAGGTTCTGTCTGCCTTGCTGTAAGTCCGATAGGTCTTTGGCTTGCCAGATGTCTGGGGGGTGCCTGCCTTGGTAGAGGTCTGAGGGAGTTTTCTGCCTTGCCAGAGGTCTGAAGTCCCCTCCTTGCCAGAGGTCCCAGAGTATCTTGCCTTGCAATAGGTCTGAGAGGTGCCCATCATGCCAGAGGTGCTACCATCTTGCCAGAGGTCAGAGAGGTGTTCATTGCCTTGCCAGACATCTGAAAGGTTTCCACCTTACCAGATGTCCTAGACGTATCTGTTGTCTTGCCAGAACAACAAGAGATGAACAGGTCTGGAAGGAGCCTGCCTTGCCAGAGTGTCAGGTCTCATACATTTGGGACTTACCCATGGTATCATCATTGTGCTGGCATGTCTTGGTGGAGGTCCCAATCTAAGGGAACACAGGAGAGTACATCACTGGTGGGGTCTTGTCTGGTGATGGTCAAGCGGCATGCCTGCCATGCCATCTCCTGTTGCTAGACATAACCATGTTGGACTAAGTGCTAACTAACTGCTAACCACCAATGGAAGTGGGTCTGTATCCACCTGTCTGCACTGACCAATCATTGGACAATCCATGATATAAATGAAGTTTTCAGACTGTGCTCAGTGTCTGAACTTTGTCGCTATTTGGACATTGCCTGTCTGGTCATGGTTCCAGCCCAGTTTAAGCCTTTACAAATACTGGTTCCAGAATGGTCCAAGCCTTTGTATATACTGGTTCGAGCTCGTTCCCAGTCCGTGCATATACCGGTTCCAGCCTGGTCTCAGCTAGTACATATACCAGTTCCATCCCAGTTCCAACCTGAGCATAAACTGGTTCCAGCCCAGTTCCAGCCAGTACATATACCGGTTCCAGTCCGATTCCAGCCTGAGCATAAATGGGTTCCAGCGCGGTTCCAGACAGTACGTATACCGGTTCCAGTTCAGTTCCAGCTGGAGCATAAACCGTTTCCAGCCCTATTGCAGCCAGTACTTATACCAGTTTCAGTCCAGTTCCAGACAGAGAATTATAGCAGTTCCAGTCCAGTTTCAGCCTGAGTATTATACCAGTTCCTGTGTCTTTAATAGATCAGCCTAGTGCCAGTCCATCTGCTCCTATTGACTGCATATCTTCTAATCTATGAAGAGAAACTACATCTGGCCTTCTCTACTCCAGGTCCCACGTGTCACTGAAGATCAGGTATCTAGACCTGCCCCGAAGATTCCAGAAACCCCAGTTGAGACACAGAGGTACCAGAGGTGTCCGCCTTACCAGTGGTCTGAGAGCTGTCAACATAGCCAAATAACTGAGAAGTGCTCACCTTGCCAGGGATCCTAGGAGTGTCTGTAGCTTTGCCAGTGCTCCAAGAGATGCCTGCCATGCTAGAGGTCTGAGAGGTGCCTCCCTTGCCAGAGGTACCTGAGGTGTAAGCCATCCAGAGTTCACAAAAGTGTTTGCTGCCTTACCAAAGGTCTGAGAGGTGTCTGCCGCCCTGCCTTTGGGCATGAAGTTCGGTCTGCCCACACCTCCTAGCACAAGGTTTTTCTGCCGCCAGTCCTTTGGATCCTGTGACTGCCCATTTCAATGTCCAAGGGATATCTGCCAATCCAGTGTTTCGAGTCTTGTCTGCTGTCAGTTCAGTGTTTCCTGTGTCTGCTCAGTCCATTGTCCAAGGGATGGCTGCTGCCAGTTCAGGGATTTATGTGTCTGCTGTCCATCCTTGATAGGGTCGGCCCACTGACCAGCCTTCAGATTTTGATCCCGAACAAATGCCGATGTTTAAGTAACACAGCGCATGTCCCGTCGCCAGTATTCTGCTGGTCCGGAATGTGAATGTCGGAAATGCCGACTACATTCCCTGCATTGGTGTGCTCTGGGTGGCTTGTCTCTATTGTATGAGTGGTGTATGTACTGTTGCTTCATGTTGGCTCTTAGTGTGCCTGTGTGATCCAGAGGCAGACTGGGAGCATTTTAACATGTACAAAAATGGGTAGGTGGCCTGCTAAACCAGTCTAGTGAGAGCACTGAATTTCCCCAAGTATATATTTTGCTACAAGTAGTGCCTTCGATTTACATTATGCTGCACAGAAGTAGCCACAATTTACATTATGTCACAGTACGCCCACAATTCACATAAATCCACACCTTAGTACTCCCAGTTCCCTTTAGGCCATAGAGTAGTGATCTCAGTTCACATGTCGTCACACAGTAGTACCCCCAATTCACATTATGCCACACACAAATGCCCCTAATTCACATTATGCCACATAATAATGGGAAGCAGTCAGCTTCCAGACTGACGGGATCCCGGCACTCAAAATACCGATGATGGAATCCTGTCCGCTGCAGGAACACAGGCATCGAAAGCCCGAAAGGACTCAGGATCCCGGCATCTAAATACCGGCGCCTGGAATCACAATCCTTCTTTCAACGGGACACGCTCACTTCCCACCACGAGTGGGGTGGGGTGGGGGGGTCAGGATTAGCTATTAGAAGGGGGGTTACGGTTAGGGTTCAGGGATGGGAAGGTTAGGTACTGGGGAGGGAGGGTTAGGCATTTAGCAGGGAAGGTTTGGGTTAGGTACCAAGCGGGGAGGGTTAGGGTTATGCACCCACAAGGGAGGGTTAGGGTAGGGAACAGGTGAGGGTTAGGGGGCTTACTGTGGGGCTATTGGGATTCTGATGAACGGGATGCCACTGTTGGTATTCTGACCACCAGCATCCCGTCCATTAGGAAATCATACTGAATTCCAAATAATATGTCCAAAACACATTATGCCAAGTGAGATCTATTTAATGTCATGAAGACTTTGTCTAGCTGTGTGATACCTGGTATACTGTACAGTATATGGAGTCCTGTCTTATTGGCAATATAGATAAGCTACTGTCTTTTCAATAATAAGGGTCTGATGTTCAGTGCCTCATCCCTAGCTAAGCAGATTGTTTTTCAATGCAATAATCTACATATATTACTTTTTAGTAATGACTGGACACAACATCTATATGTATAACTAGTTACCAGCCTGTCAAAAAGACAAAACAACATAACAGTAATGTCAGCACTGGTGGCTGTGCGTGCCCGAATGGAGCAACAATTGAATAGCTCTGTCAGGCGCATCTAGTGGCTGACAATGCGCAAAACACTTGAATTCCCTCCCCGCCCCCCCCCCCCCCCCTCCTTCCCCCAAGAGGAGAGTGTTAGCCTTTTATTACAAAGGATGACAAAAAACACCATTAGGTTTCTTTATTGTTCAGGAACATGCAGGAACGTAACAGGACAACTAGTGTGGCTCCATCTGTATGATATGCATACATAAAGAAGCAGTTGTCTTCTCGACGGATGGGATCCCGGCGGTTATTATACCGATGCTGGGATCCCGAAGGAGGACACAATGCCAATGTCTACATACAGTACCAACACTGCACGGGATGCCGGTGTCACATTACCGACAGCCAGCATCCCGATCGCCCTCACAGCAGGACGCGCTGTCATCCTGCCGCAGAAGGGGGACTCTAAACCAGTCAGATTTTAAGCAATCTGACTGGTTTAGGCAGGAGAAGGGGGGTTAGTGTTAGGAAGCAGGGATGGGTAGGTTAGGGACCGGGGAGGGAGGGTTGGGTTTAGGCATCAAGCGGGGAGGGTTAGGGTTAGTCACTATAGTAACATAGTTAATGAGGTTGAAAAAAGACTAAATGTCCATTGAGTTCAACCTGTATTAAAAATTTTACTTCATTTAAATGCTGTATCCTTGGATATTTCTTTCAGTTAGGAATTTATCTAATCTATTTTTAAACTTATTGACTGAGTCCACAATTACTACCTTCTCTGGCAGAGAATTCCAAATCCTTACTGCCCTTACTGTGAAGAACCCTTTCCTTCGTTGTGTATAAATTTTTTTTCTTCTAACCTCAGAGGATGTCCACGTGTCCTGTGTAGCGTTTTTTTTGCTAAACAAATCGTCCAATAAATCCTCGTATTGTCCTTTTATGTATTTATAAATATTAATAATGTCCACTCTCAGCCACCACTTTTCCAGTGTAAACATATCTAACCTTGTAAGTCTTTCCTCATAATTCAGTGCCTCTAACCACTTAACCAGTTTGGTGGCTCGCCTCTGAACCCTTTCCAGTTCCAAGATATCTCTTTTATAGTGTGGTGCCCAGAATTGTACACAATATTCCAGGTGTGGCTGTACCAATGATTTATACAGTGGCAGGATTAAACTCTCATCTCCATTCCCTGTTTTATGCATGCTAACCATTATTTGTTTTTGTTGCCTCGTTTTGACATTGAGTACTGCTACTAAGTCTATTATCGATGAGCACACCCAAGTCTTTTTCAACTACCATTACTCCTACATTTTCCTCATTTCATTTATAAGGTGCCTGTTGGTTCTTAGTCCCAAAGTGCATAAATTTACATTTTTCTATATTGAACCTCATTCTCCATTTGTCTGCCCAAAGTTCCAGTTTAGATAAGTGATTCCGTAGAGACTCAACATCCTTGTCTGAATTAATTACTCAACACTGTTTAGTATCATCTTCGAAAAGTGACACCGTACTTTCCAGGCCCACTCCCATGTCATTAATAAATATGTTAAACAGCAGTGGCCCGAGTACTGTACCCTGCAATATTTCACTAAGCACTGAGGCCCATTCAGAGAACATCCTATTAACCACCACTCGCTGTTCCCTGTTGTACAGCCAATTATTCACCCAAGCACAAAATAGTGTTTCCTACACCAAGCTCTCTTAATTTGAAAATTAGTCTCTTATGTGGGACTGTGTCAAATGCCTTAGCAAAGTCCAAAAAGACCACATCCACTGCTTTACCCTGATCAATATTATCGCTCACTTTCTCGTAGAAGTTAATTAAGTTAGTTTGACATGACCTGTCCCTCACAAAACCATGCTGATTCCTATTTAATAACCTTGGGGGTATCCAAGTACTCTAGTATGCTATCTCTTATTATACCTTCCAGTATTTTCCCCACTATAGATGTCAAACTTACGGGTCTATAGTACCGGGATGAGTTTTAATTCCCTTTTTAAATATTGGGACTACCTCTGCTATATGCCAGTCCTTTGGTATCATTCCTGAAGTAATTGACTCACTGAAAATCAAATATAGGGGCCTCGATAGCTCTGAGTTAAGTTCCATATGAACCCTGGAGTGAAGTTCATCTGGCCCAGGAGATTTATTTATCTTAATTTTACTTAGTCTCTCTCAGACTACATTCTTGTTTAACCAAATACTTAGCAATGGGTCATTATCATAGCTTATGTTGTGCACTACTCCCGCCAACCAGTCCTCTCAAGTGAATACTGATGTAAAAAATGTATTCAATAAATCTATCTGCTTTTTCCCTATCATCATTAATCAAGACATCCAACTCGCCCTTTAATGATCCAATATTCTCCTTTTTAACCTTTTACCATTTATACACTTAAAAAACTTTTTGGGGTTTGTTTTACTCTTTGTATTTTAGCTGCTCTGATTTCTTTTTTGCATTTTTTTGTTACATTCCTTGTAGTACTGGAATGATTCCGCCTTCCAGTCAGACTTAAATGCTTTGAAAACACTCCTCTTTTTATCCATTTGTTTCTTGACCTTCTTATTAAGCCACATCAGTTTGAATTTACTACTCCTGCTTTTGTTGCCCTTGGGAATGAACAGATGAGTGTACTTATTGAGCAAAGTTGTAAAAACATCCCACATTTCAGCTGTATTCTTACCATGAAACAAGATTTTCCAATTGATGTCCTCTATTGTTTGTTTCAGCATGTTGAAATGAGCTTTTCTAAAGTTAAAAGTCTTAATTGGACCCTTATAGTGTTGTTTTTGAAAACTGATATTGAATGTAATCATATTATGATCGCTATTTCCCAAGGTCTCCCCTACTTTAGTATTTGATATTATCTCCACATTATTAGTTAGTACCAGGTCTGGTATAGTACTAAGTCTAGTTGGTTCCTTGATTACCTGGGACAAGTAATGATATTTTAGAATGTTTAAGAACCTGTTACCCCTAGCTGTATTTACTGTTTTGGTGTTCCAATTTATGTCCGGGTAAGTAAAGTCGCCAATGATAATTATCTCCCCCACTCCTGCAGCTTTTTCGATTTGCTGCAAGAGTTGTAATTCATCATTCACACTAATATCTGGCGGTTTGTAGCATGTCCTTATTAAAAGCTCTTTTCTATCTTTACCCCCACTCGAAATCTCAACCCATAATGACTCCACATTGTCTCCAGTACCCTCATAAATAACATCCTTTAAATATGGTTTTAAGAATGGCTCAACATAAAGACAAACACACCCTCCCTTTTTATTAGTCCTATCTCTCCTGAAGAGAGAGTAACCCTCCAAGGGAGGATTAGGGATAAGGTAGGGAAAAGGTGAGGGTTAGGGGTTTAATGGGAGTCGATTAGGATTCTGATGGATGGGATGCCACTGTTGGTAAACTGACAGCCGGCATCTCGTCCATCTGCAAATCATACTGATCCCCATACATACTGTATAACAATGAATATGACTCTGTTGGGCAGCTAAAACAGTTACTAGAGGTATCACTCCCCTATAAATAATCTCTCTTCCATCAGCTGAATTGCAACTAAAATAGTCCTTGACTAGTCCATTTAAATTTAACATATATATATATATATATATATATATATATATATATATACAAGTTAAATCAAATGACGAGAAGGTGCCAGAGCGTAGAGAATTGAGCAGGTCACTGGCTGAGGAAGAGCATACCACTTAATTTCCGATCAAATCAATCTTGTTCTTGAAGTAGGAAGCAACTTCTTGTGCACTGATGGTAGCTGGTGGATTGGGTAAGGAGGGTTAAGAAGTGATTTAAATGTATTAAAAAGTTGCTTGGGGTTAGAGGCTTGAGCAGAGATAAGAGATTGGAATTATGTTCGTTTGGCAGTGACCAGGGCATTACAATAAGAGTGGTAGACAGGGGGACATTTACTAAGCAGTGAAAAGAGCGGAGAAGTGAGCCAGTGGAGAAGTTGCCCATGACAACCAATCAGCATTGAAGTAACATCTATAATTTGCATACTATAAAATTATACAGAGCTGCTGACTGATTGATTGATGGGGCACTGGCTCACTTCTCCGCTCTTATCACTGCTTAGTAAATGTCCCCCATAGTCTCATATGTGAGGAAGTCTCTTGGACTAAGATATTTACCGTATAGCACTGATGTTCTACTTTACATGAGTTTTTGTAGGTGTCTTGTTACTTTAGAGTGCCATGGCTGACATCTAAGTCTACATGGAGTGTGATTGGTAGACGGAGCCAATTCATCAAGGGCTATTTCTAGAGCTTGGTTAAGGTGTGATACAGAAACCTCAGAAGTGAATGTACAAATTGGGGAGAGCAATAGTTGCAGAGAGGTGGAAAGTTGTTGAAAATGAATAGCGTTAATATTTCTGCAGGTTTGAGGAGGCTTGGTAGACTTTAGTGACATTGAGTTTGAAGTAATGGAGAAGAGCATACAGGTGATAAGATTGTGATCTGAGATAGGGAAATGAGTGTTAGTGAATTCAGAAATTGAGTATAGTCTGGAGAATGCAAGATCAAGGGTATCCGGTCTATAGAGCTACACTAAAAAGATCTACAGTCAAAAGATTGACCACTAATGGTCGACATGCATTAGGTTAACAGGGTCAAAAGGTAGACATGTAAAATGTATATGGTTCAAAAGGTTGACATGTTCAAAAGGCCAACAGGGTCAAAAGGTCAACATGACAATGGTCGGCACACATATGGTCGACACAAGTTTTTTTTTAAATGTTTTATTTTTTTCAGCTTTTTTATACTTTACCATCCACTTGGACTACAATTGGAAGTAGTAACCTTGCCTGAAGCATGGCGAACAAAGCGAGCTATGCAAGGGGACGTAATACACTAGTGGGGCTTGTTTGTGGCAGAAAAGTGCCAAACCACCCAAAAACCTTTTTTATGTCAACCATTTCCATGTCGACGGTTTGACCCTGTTTACCATTTGACCCTATTGACCTTTTCTACTGTCTACCTATTCCATGTTAACCTTTTGACCATTAGTGGTCGACCTATTGACTGTAGACCTTTTAAGGGTATATCTAATAATCCACACCCAAGATCAAGGTAGTGGCTTTCCTTATGAGTAGGGGAGTCAGTCCAATAGGAGAGGCCCAGAGAGGAGGTTAGAGAGATTAGTTTGGAGGCATGAGCAGATTTTGAACTACAGGTTGAGTATCCCTTATCCAAAATGCTTGGGACCAGAGGTATTTTGGATATGGGATTTTTCCGTATTTTGGAATAATTGCATAGCATAATGAGATATCATGGTGATGGCACCAAAATCTTTGCACAGAATGCATTTATGTTTCATATACACCTTATACACACAGCCTGAAGGTCATTTTAGCCAATATTTTTTATAACTTTGTGCATTAAACAAATTGTGTGTGCATTCACACAATTCATTTATGTTTCTTATGCACCTTATACACACAGCCTGAAGGTCATTTAATACAATATTTTTAATACATTTGTGTATTAAACAAAGTTTGTGTACATTGAGCCATCAAAAAACACTCAAAAAAAGTCTTACTCTCACTCAAAAAAAGTCCATATTTCGGAATATTCCGTATTTCGGAATATTTGGATATGGGATACTCAACCTGTATCAATAGGGATATTGAACTCACCCATTAAGATGGTGCAGATGATAGAAAGTGAGGGATTCAGGCAGAAAAATGTTCCAGAAATAGTTTAGGTTGCCCGCTTGGGTGATAGATAGCAACAACACGCAGAGAGAAAGAGATGAAAATCCTGAAAAGTACTTCAAATAATGTAAATGTGAGTGATGGAATATTCCAAGTTGTAATGAAGCAAACAATCTAGATCTGTAGTAAGCTCATCAACTGTGCATGGCATACATTTTCACTGTGTAGTTGGTAGGTTATTTAAATAAATCTGTCACATTAGATAACTTAGGGCTCTTCTTAGATTCGCTACATAAGCCCCAACTCTCTGACAATCCTGAGCCTACTTTTGAGTACTTGTGTTGGTTGGCATTCTATGTGGATGTGTTACCTCACAAACCAATGGCTTTAGATTCCAGCACAGATCCGCTTCCCACAACAATCCAGACATCCCTCTTCTCTTTGCTGGCCTCTCATTAGGCAACTGCTTCCCTCAGAGCTACCTGGGTTGAATCCTCACTGTAACAGCTTCTATTTCACATGATTAGCAGTGGTGATTCTATGCCTCCTTACTGTTTCTTCAATAGCACAAGTCTACTCTCTTTCTCTCATGCACTTCCCTCCAGACCTCCACCAGTGCTCTGCCTCTGATACACCTTCCAGTCAAGCTTCAGGGATGCTGATCTCACTCCCCTGGGCGGTTATGCTTAGCTCACAACGGAAAGAATCAGTGCTGATCTCCTTTTCAAGTAAGCTGTTTGACTGCCACCTAAAATCTCCTGCACCTCTTATTACAGTATACTGGTCTCTTCATGATACTGCAGGTTTGAGCCACCACTCTCTCACTCTCTCTCTCTCTCTCTCTCTCTCTCTCTCTCTCTCTCTCTCTCTCTCTCTCTCTCTCTCTCTCCCTGCTTCTATTGCCTTCCAGCACCTTCCAGGGCACAAGTCAACATTATCCTGTAGCTTTATACCTATATAGCTTTATATCTCCCCCAGCTACAGTATCTCTCAGCTAAACCAAATAGGTTTAAATAAATTACCCTCACATAGAATATTAAACCTCTACATATTTTCTTCAAGAATACAGTAAAATACATATATATTATATAACAATCCACTGACAATCTTAATTTCCGGTTACTTATACTACAAACATGTATATATTCCCCTTTGGTATACGCTTCCTTTTAAACTTAGTTACTGTATGTTATTTTTAAACAGATTCAGCCACAGGCTAGCACAGTCCAGCCAGTATCAATCCTGATGGCTGATCCTCATGGTTCCAGGAGAGAGGAGAGAACAAACAAACAAATAGAAAAATTGTGTATATGTGTATATAGTCAAGTGTAATTCTATTGTTCATTATATACATCCAATGTGCACCTGCTGAATTACCACCTGGGTGGATTTCTAAGGATGCTTTCCAGGATTTCTCCTGTGCCTGAGATGTACCTAGATGTGCCTTATAACAAATGGGAGTCAGTATGTAGCGAATCTCACTATTTATTGTTCATTGTAGTGTTTTTATGTATTACAGAAGTTTTTAATGTTTTTGACCATATTGGTCTAATATATTTTGTGTAAATTTAATTTACCATAAGCCTTTTTGTTTTTCTATGTATATTGGATTACACTGAAGACAAGCTATGTGCCTGGAATCAAGCGATCATTGTATAAGCATACTACCTTGAGGTGAAGTGGTGTTGGTGATCTACTACCTGAATCCATCTGTCCATGAGCTTTCTCTTCTGTGATATTGAAGCACTTTTTATCCTGCATTGGATGCATATGTATATTACTTGCCAACATTTTGTTTCTCCTCTCCGGGAGAAGCACAGAGAAGAAATGCTGCTAGCCACTTCAGGGGCAGGGCTCTAACGTCATTAGGCCCCACCCCCTGTCATATAAAAATTCTGCAAATCGTGGATCCGCAAGGAGAGGTGGGGCTTAAAGGATGCAATTTGCACATTTTAGCCACTATAAGTAGCCAAGATCTCCACTAAAAAGTGGGCAGGATCCACTCTTCTGGGGCTGTGGGGGAGTACCTAAAATATTGTGAGTATCCCACAAGTTCCAGGAACCTAGGCAAGTAAATGGCATATAATATACAGCAGAATTAAACTAAATATGTTTTGTTTTTGTTTTTCAATTTGTTTGTTCTCTATTCTCTCTTGGAACCGAGAGGCTTATCCATCCAGAATGATATCGGCTAGACTGTTATTTTGGGACATTCATCGCACTATAGTGTTTATACTGTACCTTTATTGTTTACATTGTTTTACACGAGTCATACAGGAGCCAGGGGTGAATTTAGGGGTCAAGCCGCCCTTAGGCACATTATTGGCTAATCTGCCCCCCAACCCCCCAATAACGTAATTTCCACCGTCATTTCGGAGCCAGTCCAGATGCCTCCAGACCAGCCAAAGCAGCCCCAACCTCACAGTACTACCACCTCCTGGACCACAATGTCCACTTCCTATTAGTCCACTCTTGTCATCTGCTACATAAAGTATACAAAATATAAGTAAGAATGAAAAAAAAAAATCACCTGGCCTCATCAGCCTGGTGTGCCGTCCCCCAGGAAGTGCCACCCCTAGCCATGTGCCTCACATGCCTAGTGGGAAATCCACCAATGACCGGAGCCAAGTGTTCTCATTGTACACATATATGGTAACATAAAGGATTGCATTCAAGGAATATTACTGTTTTTGTTTGATGTCAGACTTATCATAGCACAAAACAATTGCACAACTCACACCCACTCCTCACCTCACAGGGGACATGGGGTGACCACCCACTGCCTTCTACTCACGGAACAATGTGAGGCCAGTGTCTAAACATTGAGCCTTTATGTTGTGCATTTTGTCCATTATCATTTTAGATTTTTATGTATCTTTATTAAAAACTAGTCTCTGTAAGCTAGACCTACTCTTGCCCCCCATTTTGCTTTTCCCAGCCACCCCCCACATGCTTCATCATCCCATCCCCATACTTGCTGCACAAACTTTAACGAGTTCTTCCTCCTCCCTCTGTAAGATCTGTTCCGTCTCCTAGCAGTGGGAGCCATTAGGGGAATGCGTAAGCAGTAGATGGGAAAGACCGCAGGAAATTATTATAAAGATGTACTGTATAGTACTTAATATAGAGCTATGGCGACATACATTCATTCCCTCTTAGAGTATTTGAATCTGTTGTCAAAGTCGAAAAATATCATGATTCACATATCTAGTACTAACCCCAATGCACAGACCCGCTGCTCGTGCACCCACTCCGCCATGCGTACGCATCCCCTCAGGTTGCGTAAGGGACGCTTCAACGTCTCGTGCACATGGAGATGAGTATTTACGGCGGAGTTTGTAAGCATCTAGCGTGCGACTCGATCGTAACATATTTAACCCAAATAGCGTGTTTTAGATAATATTCCCCTAGTCAATGTCTGCAAGTATGTTTAGTGTAAACGGTTCTTGGGCAGAGGGATTCCTCTTTGCATGATAGGAAGGGTCAGATAAAGGTTGAAAGGTGGTGTCTAGTATCTAGCTGTAGAGTATTTTAATGGTAACATTTCGGTGTTGGTTAGGACAAGATCGCTCGCTCCTACGTATAGTTATGTACAAAAGTAGTTTATAGACATTTACTGTATTTGCTGTTCATTATCCATGCGGCGGGAATCCTGAGGATACCTCCCACCTGAGCAGTTGGAGAAAGACACAGCCCACCTGTTCAAACCCACCTATGACCTTTTGTTATAATGCAGAGACACATTCCTGTGTCCAATGAACAATGAGATTATAGGGACCATTGTATTGTGACTGTATGCTGTGTATATAAAGACCACCATTGCTGGGCCAGTCACTCACTCTCTCTGAAAGGCTTTCTCATTGAATGCTGAGGGCTGGATCCAGGACGCGCTTGCGAATCATCCCCACGTATGTATTGTTCTCTGTAGCCATTTTGTTATCCATTGTGTTTGCCACTTATGTTCTAATTTGTTCTCTTTCTGTTTGCAATTGTCTGCCATTGTTCATCTTATTCTCCGTTAGTGTGTTAGATTTTGATGTTAGTCTGTAGTGTATAATCTGTACTGTTTTCCCCTTTTTACTCTAAAATCATCCACAAAGGTGTTAGAGCCGGAGTGGTTTTTAAATCCAAACCAGGTCTTGTGTTTTCACTAGTTACTGTAAAGGGGTTTTCTTAGCGTCTCAATCGCTCAAACAGCTTACACATTATCAAGGTTAATAAGCGTTACATCATTGTAGTATTACATTGCTAAGGTTTAGAGTATAAGTATATCTTTACTGTGTGTTGTTAATAAGGTTTACTGTGTAACATTCTGTGAGCGTCTGCGCTGCTCGTGTCTCACTCTCACGGCGCAGCATCCGCTACTCCAATAGCGTAGCATTACGGTACTCGGGATGCCTATAGCGTGCTCGATACGAAGCGTGAGTCCGTGAGCGTACGTGTCACTCGTGCGTCGCGCCTACAGCCTAGCGTCTGCTACGCTAAGTGCGTACCCTTATGGTACTCGGTGCGCCAATAGCGTACTTAGTCCGTAATAGTATATAGCTTATTGTTTAAAGGTAATATTTGACATTATCACTGTAAACCGACATTTGCTTTTGTGTCACTACATTTCATACTGTAATCATGAATATTTACCACAAACATATATATTGATTATTTTCTAAAAATAAATATAATAATAAACAATGTAACTTTTTTTTTAAAATCAAAATAAGTTCTAAACATCATTCTGCAGCACATTGTATTATATGAGCAGCTATGATATTACAGACCACTGTGTTGCAACACCCACTGCCATGGTGAGTAGTTTTCTGTTTATCTATTGTCTTTGTAATCAGAGTTCCTTTTACCAATGTTAATATTACAACAATGCCAATAAATATGTCCTCATGGAGATATTGAAGATGTTGTTTCACTAAAATAACACTTTGGTACTTCAACAAAAGCCGAAAGCAGGCTTACTGATCCCTGTCATGTCACCATGGTAATAAAGACCAAAAAAAACCCTAATGAAAACATTAACAAGTCAGTTATTTATTAAAGGCTGATAACCCGTGGGCAGAAAACTATCTGTGCTTAAAAGTTGCCAAATGCAATTAATTGCAACAGGCTCTTACTGCAAACACACATTTCATGTTGCAATAATATCACAGTGTAATGTTGGTTATGTTCAGAGGCAAATATGGGAAATATTTATGCGGCATTAGGGTATGCAGTTGAGTTGCCGGCAGTCGGGATCCGGGGGGCAGGATACAGACACTGGGATCCTGACCGCTGACATTGCCGACAGCCGCCATCCCAGCTAACTGGGGCTATTCCCTCTCGTGGGCGTCCACGACACCTATAGAATGGGAACAGAACGTGTGGCGAGCGCAGTGAGCCTGCAAGGGAACTTTTTGCGTGTGCCCGCTGCTGGCATACTGACGATCGAGATGGCGGTGTCGATATACTGACGGCCGGCATCCTGATCATCGGTAAAGTTATTGTGAGTGCATTAGTTTATCAGGAGGATTACATAATTACTCTTAATAAATATGCTTATACTTTTCAGTTTAAACTAAAGTTCTACTGATTACCTGGAGCACTTAAGGGGTTATTCAGAGATGGCTGCAGCAAGATCTCCTCACATGCTGGGAGCCACCCAGCACAGGGCAGAGCTGCCCAGCATGTGTGACGCCACCTCACGATGCAGCCGCAATTTAATTGCGGATGCATCAAATTAAGATTGACCCCTGCCACTGCCGGCATTTTTCAATCAGAGCGGCTGCATGTGACATCACGCAGCCGCCCTGAAAATGCTCCCGGCACGCCCCTGTTCGGCTTGCCATGCTCACGAAATGCAGCTTTGCCACCACCCAACTCCCACTGCTGTCAATCATGTTGTAATCATTGTTTGAACACTGTTGGGGGGGGGGGCACGGTCCGGACAATGCAGTCGTGTCCGGACCATTGCAGGGACAGGCTGCTGCAGCTGTGTGTCGTCACATGCAGGCTGCACAGGCAGGGAGCTACTTGGTAGGTGTAAAAGCATCGCTGTGCAGGGGGGGCAGCGCCTGACATGCGGGGATGGACTAGCCCTGTGCTGGGCGAGCCCCCGCATGTCAGAGAAACTGATCATAGATGTGCTAAATTTAGCACATCTACAATCAGCTCTGAATCACCCCCTGAGTGCAAATAATGATAAATGAGCCCAAAAAACCTCTATAGCATCATATAAATGTGTTTCAATGTAGAACCTGGTCCTTACTCTATATATGGAAATGAACACAGGGAAAAGGTTGTGTGTTTCGGAAGCTGTAACTAGTTTCTGAGTGGCCAACACATGCAGAATCCAGCATTACAAAAGTGTGTTGGTGCAACATTAACTATTATCACTTCCATTTAAAAAGCTAACGCCACATAAAGTTTAAATATGATATATATTTTTTCGTTTTTTAATAAACATCAGTTCTCTCACACCTTTGCCTGATTATAGCGTTTAGATGCTTAAATGTTAGATGCTGTAAGGATGGGATAACTGCAATTGAACAAATCACTTTGCACAGATAATAAAATTTACATTAGGACAATGACCTGCCCTCTACACTGTTCGTATTTGGCAAATCGGAGCCTTCTAATCATTTACCTTTTATTTGTAGTTCTGCAAGAATGAGGTCAAGGAGAGACAGACAAGTACATAATTAAGGACTATATAATATGGTGCTTTTGGAGTAAAAGTGTCAGATAAAATCCTCTGAACTGATCCATGAACATGGAGCCGGTTTATGTGCTAGCCTTGTGTGTGCTGGTGTCACTATGTTCTGCCACCAGCCCCCCTCCGCCACCCAAGCTAACCCCACTAAACTGCAATGAAACCAAGCTTCAGACAAACATAGCAGCGGACTTGATAAATGAGCACCGGGATGAGGGATTTGTGCTAAGGCCATTACGAATTAATTCTGCTTATCAGCGAGAGGTGAGTGACAATCCTATGGCAATGACATCATGCAATAACAAATATGTCACATTGTATTTTATTATCCTAGACTTAAAGGAAAATAAGCAGGTGATCCTGTGCTAGCTTGTAGGGACCTTTGCAGTAATCCACTTCCATTTATGGAATTAACCTTACTGAATACAAGTGAAGAGAGCTGACAGCATTAATATCCTCAGCTTGTCCACATAAAGGCAAACAATAAACCTGTGGTTTGAGTGAAAAGAATGAATCGCACAATGGACCACGCAGAGAGGTGGTTCCACTCACTATGAAGTTTAATTCGTAACAACATTTTCCAGGAGGCACAGGACAGAACAACTCTAACAATAAATACCTGAGCTGGTGTCAATTGTTTTTTGTTTTTTTAAAGGGAAGTCTCTAATGAAGTATTTCCATTTATTCAATAGCATAACTAAGGTGATGTACAAAACATTTTTCTACTGTGGTGTGTAAGCTTTTGAGCTTCTTGCAGTATTAAAGTTGCCAACATGTATTATATGAGATACAGTAAGAGAGGCGTCACCGGGTGTGGTGACAACTGACAAACACTCAGTATTGCTTCCCCTAGGGCCACAACTAGGGGGGGGGGGGGCTAAGGTGGGCTCCTTCTGGCAGATGCTCCTCCTCCCCCCGGCTGGAGCTGGACTTGGGGTTAGTGGCGGATCCATAAGGAGATAAGGAGACGATCATATACTGCAGCACAGAGTGCCTGCAAGTGCTTTGTCCTCCGACAGGTATATAAAAGGTGCCCTGAGCTCCCCCATACTTCTAAATCTCCACTCCTGCGGGAAGGACGGAGAAGGGGGGGACAAAATTATTGCCTTGTCCCGGGTGACGAAAATCCTACTCTCAGCCCTGCCTGCACCACAGGTGCAGCTGCCTGAAAGGGGGGCATGGCCTAATAAAAAGGGGGCATGGCTTTGCAGGATCCCTATAACGTTATTTCGGGGTTGGGTCCAGCATCTCCGGAGATGCTGGCTGCCCACGGTGACTAGGCTGGGCAGTGCCGGCTCTTCATCTATGACAGGAGCTGAGTGCTGCAGGTGAACATCACTCTACAGCGCCTGACTCCTGTCACTGTAGAAGAGTCAGCACTTTGGGGTCACCCTTTCCGAGGGTTACACCCGGGTTCGGGCCACACACCCCGCACCTGGGTTGTGAGTGGCGCCACTGTATGGTAATAATACTATGTGTGGTGTCCCAAAACTAATCCCACTCACAATAATGATCCAATCAAATTGTTTGGATCTGACACATTGGGAAACCCTGCCGGTGTGTGTGTGCTAAATAGGTGCTCCAAACATAATTATGTTCCTGTCCCTCGCCTACAGTATTTCTAAATCACAGGCTCCTTTATTGCCGGTTACCTAGATTGTGATCCCATTGCTGCTTGTGCGGTTTGCAGAGACTCACTGTATGGGCCTAATTCAGAACTGATTGCAGCAGCACATTTTTCCTCTTATGGGCAAAACCATGTGCACTGCAAGTGGGGCAGATATAATATGTGCACAGAGATAGATTTAGGTGGGGTGTGCTCAAACTGAAATCTAAATTGCAGTGTAAAAATAAAGCAGCCAGTATGTACTGTACACTGCACAGAAACAATATAACCCACCCAAATCTAACTCTCTCTGCACATGTTACATCTGCCCCACCTGCAGTGCACATGGTTTTGCCCATTAGAGAAAGATTTGGCTGCTGCGATAAGGTCAGAATTACCCCCTATATATGTTAATTACAGCGGATAATTGTCTTACTGGGGTCTATCCTATTAGCCCCAAATAAGCCGGCGTGAGTCTCTGCTTACCTGGGATTTTGGTTTACCTGCCTCAGGCAGGTGAAACCAAATCCCCGGAAACAGACCTGTCTTCATCTGAAAATGGGACTGTTTCTACCGAAAACACACAGGTATCAATGAACCTGTGTGTTTTCGTGAGAAAATATGTTTTTTTACAGGCAACCAAATTGGATAGCCTGTAAAAAAATATTGGTGGAACATCGGGAAAAATTGTGAAAAATACCCAATGTTTCTTCACAGGTAACTCGATACTCCCATGTCCAAATTCCTTGCTTGGAGTATTCTAAATGTAAATCTAAAAGGTCTATCCAATTATGTAAAAGTCTGCATATGCGAGTTTATTTCATGAAACTCGCAGACTATGAAATGCAAGGTTCAACACCTATTTACGTTACTCCCAGAGAGGGCGTGTGGATTTCCTACAAAATGCAATCTGGAAAAGTGCATAATAAATGGAGACACCTTCCTGGAACCCAAAAAGTGACAACTTCTTTAGTGGGCATAAGGAAAGTACTGGATTCTTTTAAAAGAAGTCAAATGACTAATTTGTGTTTTTAAAAAAGAAAAAAGTAAAACAAAAAGATTAAAATGTTTATTCATTTCATTACAAATTAATTTAACAAAAAATGCAAACAAAAGTAGAACAAAGGACTTTTGTGGTAATTCCAGGCCTCTAAAACTTTTTTTAAGAATGATCAAAAGCAATAATTTTTGTTCAAATAAATACTTTCATTTAAGTAGGGGTGCATAATCTAATGGCCCAAAATGAAGCTACAGTAAGTGAGAACTTTCAAATGTCTAATTATCTTTAGGGGTAGGGGAGGGGTTGGTAAGGAGTTCTGACGAAAAGTTCGGACATTTTACCTAAAATTAAAGATTTTCCAAACTGTTTTTACATCCTCAGAGGGGTGTGCACAAGAAAACATGAATTTCCTCTGAAAAAGCAATGCAAGTGTACAAGTTTGTAATTGGATTGCAAATGCAATTCGCTAGCTAGCACCTAATTGGATTGACCTCTAAGTATGCTTTAAATGGCGTGTGCGTGTGTGTACGTGTGCGTGTGTGCATGTATACATATACGCACACATAGGTACACCATAGATTTTCCAGCAGACATGGTTCCAGCAGTGCAGGATATTTTGTTTGCTAATGGGTCAGGTTATACTAATATATGGTAATACACATTTCTACCATTTCCTGCATCATTATGGGCTTGTATTTCCATGTAACACCACTGACACTTGCACTGTTGTTGGAAGACATATCTGTGTGATGGGTGGTCTTCTGTATGCCGTCGGTCGGGCTCCCGGCGCTCAGTATACCGGCGCCAGGAGCCCGACAGCCGGCATACCGACACTTATTTTCCCTCGTGGGGGTCCACGACCCCCCTAGAGGGAGAATAAAATAGTGTGGCGCGCGTAGCGTGGCGAGCGCAGCGAGCCCGCAAGGGACTCATTTGCGCTCGCCACACTGTCGGTAAGCCGGCGGTCGGGCTCCCGGCGCCGGTATGCTGGTCGCCGGGAGCCCGACCGCCGGCCAGCCGTAGTGAATCCTGTGTGACATGTGTACAGATGTTCAAATAACTGCAAACGACACACAGTGCCGACAAGTGGCCACCATGTGACCTGAGAAAGAGAGAGAGAGAGAGAGAGACCATCCCTTGCAGCAAAACCTGTGTTTGTCTCTGTGAATATGTATATGCCAATAGTAAACTCACAAAGACCCTATGATGACCTATCTATACCACCAGTGATACTATTACCTCATTTGTTTATTTTGCTTTATTATTGTTGCAGTCATTGAAAGTACGTGATGGCTACATCTACTACATAGACTTCTTAGTCATGGAAACAGATTGCTCTGTCCTGAGTGGGAAGAAATGGAAAGACTGTAGCGATAAGCCTTTCTACGAACAGGCAAGTATTAAAATTGGGATGTAATCAAAAGGTCAACTTTCATAATGCTGACACCAACATGTTGACAATCTCAGAATGTTGATAGGTGAAATACTGACTGTCAGAATATCGACATGAGAGATTAGCTGCAGGCTGGAGGTTTAGGGTTAGGCACTAGGGGTAAGTTAGGATTAGGTTGCGAGGCGGATGGGGTTAGGATTTGACACTAGGCAGTGGCGTCACAAGGCAGGTGCGGCGGGTGCGGCCCGCACCTGGGTGTGACGCATGGAAGGGGTGACACCAATCTGTGGGATCCTCCACAGTGACAGGAGCCAGGTGTTGCAATGTGAAAGTCTGCTGCAGCACCCAGATCCTGTCATAGAAGAGGAGCTGGCAGCGCTGCAGTCCAGTACAGCCCACCCCCTCACTATCCCGACGGTCGACATGCCGACCAACAGGGACTAGTTCCACTCATGGGAATAGAACCCGTGGCGACCGCAAGGGGCTTGCCACTCCCCGCCGGGATCCCGGCTTCGGTATTCTGCCGGGATTCCAGAGACGGTATGATGACCGGCCGTCAGGAGACCATCAGTCAGCCATACCACACCCGTTGAAAGTCACAGTCAAATGGCTGCTGGGACCCAGAAGACAACATTGGAGCCACTGCAGCCGTCAGGAGAAGGTAAATCATTGCTGGACCACCTCTGTTTACATGATGAATGCCAACATTATGACTGTTGACATCTCATTCCACACCATTAAAATTAAAACAACCAGGTGAAATTGTATATTAGTAGATCATATAGACTGTAACATACACTAAATATCCAGATTACCAGAGATCTATTTTAAAGTAAAGCATCCAACTGGTGGTTAGTTTGCCAAATGCATACCTCCCAACTGTCCAAATATCAGCACAGTCCCGCCATTCGGACGCTGCCCCACCCACGGCACACAGTGCAGGTAGGGGGCGACGGGGAGCCTTGATCACTGCTGCTCTGCACAACAAAGCAGGTGTGATATCTGATTAGATGCCGTGCGCATGCACTCGACATAAACAGTGCAGGGAAATGAACCTGAGGACTGCCCAGCTGCTTGAGGAGTGCTGGGCATGCCCCCATAATTACTAAAATGGGGCATGTGATGCAAGGGCAGACCCATCCGCTGGAGGCCATACACCCATCCAGCCTGGGCCACATCACACTTGTGGCAGCTATCACATGTTGGGAGGTTTGCAAATTAATTAAATGAAAATAAGTGTCCAGTTCTTTGCACAGATGTACAAGCAGCAGCTACAGTAAGTAAGACAACATTTGGGTAACAGTGGGTGGAAGGATCTCTGACATGGAGGATTAATAATCAAGATGAAAGGATCAGTTGTACATACAGAAACAGAAGTTGCGTATGTTCCTTGTATATTTAAGTAATGGGCCCATTCACTGTTGTTGCAATGCAGGAAATATCACAGATATCCCCTGCGTATAGAACACACCACATGTACTATTATCATTTATTTATTACCAGTTATTTATATAGCACACACATATTCTGCAGCATTTTACAGAGAATATTTGGCTATTCACATCAGTCCCTGTCCCAGTGGAGCTTACAATCTGTATTCCCTATCACATGTACACGCAGACACATTCACACTAGGGTTAATTACATTGGGGGGCAATTAACATACTAGTATATTTTTGGAGTGTGGGAGGAAACCGGAGTACCTGGAGGTAAACCATACAAGCACAGGGAGAATATAAAAACTCTACACAGTTAGGGTGAAGGTGGGAATCGAACCTCTGACCTCAGTGCTGTGAGGCAGTAATGCTAACCATTACACCATCTGTACTACACTAATATGGAGACACAGAAATTATAAAATTTGCAAGATTTATAAAATGAAGTATCATTCGGATCCCTCCTCCTCCCGCATTATATGAGTAACCTGAGGTTATACATGTGACTCTACCAGGCCGGAACCCAGCAATGTATACTTTCGTTGCTAGTATTATCAGTGAAGGCGTGAATGTTATGGTTGGTGGGACAGTTGCTTTTTATTGCAGTTGTTTCAGCACCAGAGCAATAATGAATTTCTCCTGTAGATTTGGATCTGTCACCACAAATCGCTGTAAGATATGTGTTTCATTTTCAGTTCAATAATGTGATTAATTGATAAAAATACCCCATAGTGGTATATTTATGTATAAGCAGCAGAAACTGCTCATATGCACTACTGGTTAAAACATTAAGCATATGACCTCTTGCAATGCAAAGTACAAAATTAACCCAATCTGGAAATCAGCAGGATAATATTCTGGCATAAGATAGGCTGACCATATTATCTCTATAACTTGGGACACTCATGAATAACACAGGTTCTGTGGCTGCTTAAAACCAGGTGAAATGCAGACTTGTAGTCAGCCAGCCACAGAATTCATGAGTGTCCCAGGTTAAAGGGATAATATGGTCAGCCTACATAAGACTACATTGTAGTCACCATTCAAAAGCATATTGTGCATGTTTAACAGGTAAGTACTGTGGATGTGTTGTGCAGGTGCAGGTGGACGTACCTGGATTGTTCACCCAGAATCACCTCTTGGACCGGAACTCACTGCTAAAACCCTCGACAGAGAGGATGAGTTAACCCCAACCCCAGAGGACCCAATACAATAGTCACCACACGTTAGGACAGTGACATATGATTCCTTTTTTGGGAACACAACTGGTCACCGCTGTATAAATAAATGGTTAAAAGGCAAAGGCACGTCATGATAAGGAGAACAACATAAATAAGCAGTAGTTTTGCAACAATAAAATACAGAAGTAATATAAATGTTGATGACAGTTCACAATAATAATCACTGGCAATTTCCTGACGCTTCCACAAGGTGGTGGTATAACCTCAGCTATTACTTTAACCTGCTTCTAACTTAACGCATGTACTCCATTCGTAGTTACTCTAAGTAGCAAAGTAGTCAAATTACGTGAATCCTTTATAATCCACAGTCTTTAAGGCAGGCAGTTCAGTGAAAGGTGAAGAATGGCATGGAAAGTCTTAACACTGCTCAGTCAATATGAGAGCATGCATAAGCTACAGAGTAGTGCAGGGCAAGCAGCTGTGATTAGAGAAAGCAAGTAAGCAGGCAGATGAACAGCACCGGCTAATTCTAATATAAGCCAGTTAACACTATCCTGTAGTTCCTCACGAGGGTCAATCAGCATTGAGTAAGAATAAGTCAGGCAGCTTAGTAATGTAAGTAGAGAGTAGCATGCAATTTATTTACTTCCCTTGAGAAATGGGCATGCAATTTACTGTCACACATCATAGCACGATTCAATCCTTAGTAACTTGGTAGGCATATGAGCAAGGTCTGATAACAGCAAACGAGTGTCGGATGTCACAGTATACAATAGTTCAAAGCATTTGTTCTGCACAGACATGCACGAATAAATTGGTAGCCGGAAAGGTCTCAGGGTGGTGCCATGCAGGCCCTGAATAAGTCACTTGTTTTGCAAAGGGTAGTAAGTAACAGGTATACTTGCAGCAGCCTTATGACAGAAATACTGTGGAAAGCAGGAGCAGAATTTCAGACTGTGGGAGGGAGTACTACAGAATCATAATCATAATCAGAATCAGCTTTATTGGCCAGGTACACTTGCATATACTAGGAATTTGTCTTCGGTTTGCTATACAACAGCCAAGTAGGTAACAGATAAGCAGGTGGGGGGGCAAGTAAAGTCATACAGATAGGTATACCGTAGGGACACAAGTTAGTTACATGTACGTCTAGTCAGTCAATGTTCAGGAGTTCAGCGGGCGGACCGCTTGGGGAAAGAAACTTTTGAGGCTTCTGGTGGACCTAGCGGGGACGGCCCTGTAACGCCTGCCTGAAGGAAGCAAGTTAAACATGCTGTGGCTGGGGTGTAGCTGGTCCTTTTCTATCTTCATTGCCCGCTTTTTAGCTCTGTACAGGTACAGGTCCTGGACTGAGGGAAAGTCGGCCCTGATGATCTTGTCTGCGGTTCTGACCACCTTTTCGAGCCTGCATTTGTCCCTCGCACTGGCGGAGCTGTACCATACGAGTATCGAGGAGCACAGTACCGACTCCACAATCGCGGAGTAGAAGAGGAGCAGAAGCTTCTGTGGGATGTTGAACTTCTTTAGTTGCCTGAGGAAGAACCACCTCTGCTGCGCTTTCCCAACAGTGGCGTCAACGTAGGACCCCCATTTAGGGTCCCAGGAGATTGTGGTCCCTAGAAACTTGAAGGAGTCCACTAGCGATACCACACTGTCAGCAATCGTTAGCGGAGGTGCACTAGATGACTTCTTCCTGAAGTCCACTATCATCTCGACAGTTTTGAGGGGGTTGAGCTCAAGGTTGTTGTGGATGCACCACTGGGCCAACCGCTCTACTTCCCGTCTATAGGGCGATTCGTCCCCGTCCTTGATGAGGCCAATAACGGTGGTGTCATCGGCGAATTTGATGATCTTTACTGATTGCGCCTCTGAGGTACAGTCATTTGTGTACAGGGAGAAGAGCAGGGGTGAGAGGACACTGCCCTGAGTGGCCCCTGTACTAATGGACTGCGCTTGAGAGGTGAATTCCCCCACTTTACCACCTGTGTCCTATATGTCAGGAAGTCTACTATCCAGGAACAGGTAGCTTCTGGGACCCCTAGGCGAAGTAATTTGGGGTGGAGGATGCTACAGAGTACTACAGTTCCTGTGTTACTCTGCCTGTCATCACCTGACAGAGTGATTTATCTAGAATTTAATAAAACTTTCCCTGTCTGTTATCACTGAGCCTCTCCGGACCTCCCCTGGGACCCGACATCTGTTTCCAAGTATACAGTCTATGAGAAGGCTGCTATATAATTGGCTGCTCATAGTGTTGGCCACTAATTCCCAGCTCTACCGATGGGTTAGACAGTCAGGAACAGGGCAAAGTAGCTGACCAAAAGGGAGGAGGCATTGGAGGTAATTCCAAGTTGATCGCAGCAGGATTTTTTTAAGCAGTTGGGCAAAACCATGTGCACTGCAGGGGAGGCAGATATAACATGTGCAGAGAGAGTTAGATTTGGGTGTGGTGTGTTCAATCTGCAATCTAATTTACAGTGTAAAAATAAAGCAGCCCGTATTTACCCTGCACAGAAATAAAATAACCCACCCAAATCTAACTCTCTCTGCACATGTTATATCTGCCTCCCCTGCAGTGCACATGGTTTTGCCCAACTGCTAAAAAAAATCCTGCTGCAATCAACTTGGAATTACCCCCATTATGAGGTAACTGCGGCTGCCGCTGCTTTTGGTGCTCCCAGGTCTCCCACTGACGTCCGCCCCTTGGTGTAGGCTCAGACTCTCTGCGATCAGCAACATTGTCAGCGTGGCTCCTCCATCCACAGTGTGTCTCCTCACAGCGGTCTCCTCAGCGACAGCTCCGCTCTTCACAGCGTGTCTCCTCACAGCGGTCTCCTCACAGCGGTCTCCTCAGCGGCGGCTCCACTCTCCACAGCGTGTCTCCTCTCTCACACACCGGTGCGAACCCTGCCTCCTCATTTTCCTGCTCTGCCACAGCCAATCAAAACTCCATCAGCCTTCTCACTCCCTCCTTCATTATAAGTAAGTCCAAGGGTCCTAGTGCCTGTCTGCTCACTGGTCCTGCTGGCGTCTCCCAGGCAACAGCAGAAGGGAGTGTTAATCCGTTCAGCATTAACAGGATGGGTAGTAATCGAAGCTCAACAAGGGGAAAATTAGGGGACCTTACTCATGTCTTATCCAGTCCGACAGTTGCCTGCAGTGCATACCATTTGTAGTACACATTAAGGGGTCCTTGACTGGGAAAGAGAGACTGCACATAAAAGCATCACTAAATGGATCATTTTGGATATTCTGTGTTGCTGTGGAGAGAAATTTGTATAGGCAGGTGTGTGTTGCTATAGAAGTAATGTGTGCTGTTATCAGCTGTGTGTGAACAGGTATATTTTAGAGAGGTTTTTACTAAAGCAATGCTATTTACATTATAGGCAGTTGGTGACTGCAAAGCCGTTGTTCTAATATCCAGGCCATGGAGAGTACTGAAACTGCTAAAGTACAACTGCACCGTGACTCCAGGTACTGCAATATGGGGAATATATTGTGTGGGTGGTAGCTGGTAGGTGAATGAAGGGTGGCAGAGGGGACTGTTGCAATTTAGTGTTATGCAGTGGTAATAGGTTCGGACAGTGGTTCTCAAACTGTGTTCCTCGGGACACTTGCAGGGGTGCCTCGGGTTGGTGGTCCAGGACCAATTCAAATTATTTATGGTCAATGTAATAGGCAAAACCAGTGCTGGTGGCTGCCAGTCATAAAATATGTGGACAAACAGAAGCAAATCTTGTCCCTCACCACACAATTGAACCTAAGGATGACATATAAACACAATTTACTTATTTTTATATTTATTTCTACATTTCTCAATAAGACACTTTTGGTCTAGGGGTGCCATGAAAAAAAATCTAATACTCTAGGGCGCCACAATTCAAAAAAGTTTGGGAACCACTGGGTTAGGACAACTGTACTCCTCTGATGACCTTGTTTTGTTATCAGTTCCTTCCCGTGTAGTTCACAGAACGTGTCCAGACTGCCCTGCATTGATAAGTAATATCACACCTGAAATTAAAGCAAAGGCTGATCGCTTGGTTGAAAAATTCAATAAAGAAAGCAACCAGACCAGTTATTTTAAAGTGGACCATGTAGAGAGAGTGCTATCACAGGTAAGCCTATGCCCATGTCAGACAACTGCATCCGAGTTAGAGGATCCTTACCGCTTGCCTATAAGTAAAAGGTCAAACATATGTAATAGTTTTCCTAAGTGCAGTGTAATCTGGTATCATCATTATACTGTCATTTGCAATAACTGTATATTTTATATAAAGTAGCGCACTCCCTGCAGTACATTATATAGATATGTTTTGGTTAAACTGACAAATGGGCCAATTTCTCTGCCAGTAGAATTATTATTATTATTATTATCCTTTATTTATATGGCGCCACAAGGGTTCCGCAGCGCCCAATTACAGAGTACAAATGCACATTAACAAAATAGGAAAACAGTGACTTACAGTTGAATACAATATAGGACAAGTACAGGGCAACTAAGCATAACTACACCAGTAAACATAGAGATAAGTTCCAGGTCGTCAAAAAACTGTGGGATCTGGGCAGTTGAGGATTATTAAAGTAAGAAAAGTATAAGCACATGAGGGAAGAGGGCCCTACTCGTGAGAGCTTACATTCTAAGGGGAGGGGTAGACAGACAGGGATGACACAGATGGGGTACATAGAGAGCGTGGAACAGAGGGTTATGTTGAGATTTGGCTAGGTTTGGTAAAGAAATGGGTCTTAAGAGCCCGTTTGAAGTTTTGTAGAGAGGTGGAGAGTCTGAGGGGGAGAGGTAAAGAATTCCAGAGAAAGGGAGCAGCACGTGAAAAATCTTGGAGATAGGAGTGGGAGGAAGTAATCAGAAGACAGGAGAGTCGGCGTGCATTAGCAGAGCGAAGAGGACGGGTGGGAGAGTAAAGGGAGATAAGGTCAGAGATGTAGATGGGAGAGGAGTGGGTGAGGGCTTTGTAAGTGAGTGTGAGAAGTTTGAATTGGATTCTGAAAGGAAAGGGAAGCCAGTGGAGGGCCTGTAGGAGAGGGGAGGTAGATGTAGTGCGTTTGGTGAGGAAGATGAGCCGGGCAGCAGCATTGAGGATAGATTGGAGTGGAGAGAGGTAATTGTCAGGGAGGCCAGTTAAGAGGAGATTACAGTAGTCCAGTCTGGAAATAATCAGTGAGTGAATAATGATCTTAGTGGCATCCTGGGTGAGAAAAGGTCTGATTCTAGAAATGTTTTTGAGATGTAAATGACAGGTTTGTGAGAGGTGCTGAATGTGTGGTTTGAAGAAGAGGGAGGAGTCAAGGATTACGCCAAGTCAAGATATTAGAAGGTTCCAATATCTGCGCTACACATTAAGCGATTTTTT
Source organism: Pseudophryne corroboree (assembly GCF_028390025.1). Classification (NCBI taxonomy): domain Eukaryota; kingdom Metazoa; phylum Chordata; class Amphibia; order Anura; family Myobatrachidae; genus Pseudophryne; species Pseudophryne corroboree. Next base: position 324,497,526 of record NC_086447.1, on the reverse strand, counting down.
TTTTAACGTTTCAGATTCTGTCAGATTGCACTGTATTTCTACATGTCCTTTCATAAGGAGGACGAGCTAATCAGGATAAATATGAGCTGATTGTCGAGAATGCACATAAGTCCTCATTCAGCTTCAGTTGCAGTTTTTTTAATTTAGTAAATTGCAACTGCTATCAGTCGCATGCTGGGGCCGCCCAGCACAGGGCAAGGCCGCTCAGCATAATAATGGCTGCCAGCGATGCAATCACATTTCAACTATGATCACATCGCTGAATAAGGGAAGCCCACATGCCTGCACAGCCTGAATGTGAACGCAGTCGGGCCATTTTCCCCCATCACAGTGGCCGCGTGTGATGCCTCCTTTTCATGCGCCACCCCCCCCCCCCTGCAACAACACATCCCCTTTTCACCCCCAACAACCCCACGAAAGCCTCTGTCTGTCAATCAGGCAGAGGTATTCATATCAATTCAATCGCATTGCCCTACCCACGCACGTGCAGAATGTGCCCTGTGCATGCGTACTGGGCAGGAAATCGTCAGTATGCGATTGCATCTCTGCTGTGATCCATACTGAATAGGGCCCATATACTGCACAATGGAGCTTATTCAGAGTTGTTAGCAAACCAAAGAAGTTAACAATTGCGCGAAACCATGTTGAACTGTAGGTGGGGCAGATGTAATATGTGCAGAGAGAGTTAGATTTGGATGGGGTGTGCTCAAACTGAAATCTAAATTGCCATAAAGAAATTAAGCAGCCAGTGTTTACCCTGCACAGAAACAATATAACCCACCCAGATCTAACTCTCTCTGCACATGTTACATCTGCCGCACCTGCAGCGCAACATGATTTTGCCCAATTGCTAACTTTTTTGTTTGTAACAACTCTGAATAACCCCCAAATATTGGGATATTCTTTCAAGGCAACCGATTGGATAATTGAAGGCGAGTGTTTCTGGACATTTTTAAGCCATTTTATTGGCTTTTGACCAAAACACTCACACACTGCACAAAAACAGCAACCAATCGAACGATTATTGGCAAATCGGTCCAATAATTGTATAGTGAGCACCTTGCTTAACTATGGAGTATGTGAGTATATAAAAGTACAAGGCTGTTGGTCAAGTGCTTTTATATAGGTCATAGAAATTAGAGGTGACTTCTGATATCCGTGTAAATTTCAAGCAGGATGCTGTATTCACTAGAATTAAAAATTCTGTCTCATGGGCATGTTATAGGAGTGTTTGTGGGCATATTATTGGAGTTTTTGTGGGTGTGTCCATGACAACGGCTGGGTTCTCATATGCACAGCTTCCACGGAGGCCACACTCAGACAGAGAAACTCTATCATAGGGCTGATGCAAGTATTGATGGTGCGCCTGATGATGTGTGGATGGTGGCGTGTCAGGAATCACTGGTGATGTTACAGCATGCAGATACCCTGAAAGTGGGTATCTCAATGCTTGCACAGTCAGACACAGGCTACCACACCAGGGGAGGGCTGTAACTAGCATTTGCTTATTATAGCGGCCGCCACTCTAGCAACAGACATACTGGAAAGGGCCCCAGACACTAGAAGAAAGATAATTCCCGATTTCATCCGAATTCGGGCATTCGGGCCGACATATCAGGTGAAATTGGGCATTTTGGAGGTGTTTCCGATCCGATGCGCGTTCCCGTGAGCATCGGATCGGATCCCCTAGATTGAATGTGCTGCACCACCGATCATGTCCGACCCCGCAGGCATGGCAGGGATCGCATACGATATATTGTATGCAAAAGGAGCGCATACAATGAATTGTATCCGATCCTGTCGCCTGGGAAGCTGCCGGGCAGTTCAAGGGAAATCGCGTCCGACTTCAGCCTAAGACATATCGTTGTAGGGTATGGCGCCCTTAAGAGCGGCTGCTGCACTGCCCACGTCTGAATCAGGCTCAAAATAATACAATGAATGATACCATGTAACAAAGAACACTTCTTCACATAGCAATGTCTATGCTTCTTCTTTTTTTTTTTTACCAACACCATTGTTGCAAGTCATACTGTATATTGGTGGTCATTCCGAGTTGATCGCTCGCTACTGATTTTCGCAGTGCAGCGATTAAGTGAAAAAATGGCAAAAATGCGCATGCGCTAAGTACTTTCACACAAAACTTTGTAGATTTATACAAGCTCGAGCGACGTTTTTTCATCACTCAAGTGATCGTAGTGTGATTGACAGGAAGTGGGTGTTTCTGGGCGGAAACTGGTCGTTTTCAGGGAGTGTGCTAAAAAATGCAGGCGTGCCAGGTAAAAATGCAGGAGTGGCTGGAGAAACGGGGTAGTGGCTGGCCGAACGCAGGGCGTGTTTGTGACGTCAAACCAGGAACTAAACGGACTGAGGTGATCGCAGACTAGGAGTAGGTCTGGAGCTGCTCAAAAACTGCAGGGAATTATTTAGTAGCAATTCTGCCAAGCTAAGATACACTCCCAGAGGGAGGTGGCCTAGCATTTACAATGTTGCTAAAAGCAGCTAGCGAGCGAACAACTCGGAATGAGGGCCATTGTTTGCCTATTGTCTCACTAGTGAAATGTTTAAATAGAGTTTTCCTTATATGCCCTTATTTGCTTCAGTTTCCAGAGTCAAAGATCATTTTTATATTTATTTTTCCCTCCAACCTCTGCTATAATTTAGTAACTCCACTACTAGTAAACTCACTATTCCCTCTGTAGTGCATTAGTGCAGATTTACTTCCATTATTAGTCAAAGATTAATGATCACATTTTCTGTGAATTTGAAGAACTTAAAAGTAATCAGCAAATGGTGTAACATAACATTGTGGCTTTTGCTTTTCCAGTGGACGCGAGGACCATCTTTAAGTTTCCATTTTACTATTAAAGAAACAGGTTGCTCGAAAGCACAGGCTGATGTTAACCTAGAAACCTGCAATGATCTAAAAGACAATGAAACAGTAAGTACAATGTTTCGCAGAATCCGGACCATGCTTTTTTTCACGGTCACATTTTGCGAAGTCAACTCACAGGTAAATAAAAAAAAAAGTGAAGATAGGGGGTAATTCCAAGTTGATCGCAGCAGGAATTTTTTTAGCAGTTGGGCAAAACCATGTGCACTGCAGGTGGGGGGGGGGGGCAGATATAACATGTGCAGAGAGAGATAGATTTGGGTGTGGTGAGTTCAATCTGCAATCTAAATTGCAGTGTAAAAATAAAGCAGCCAGTATTTACCCTGCACAGAAACAAAATAACCCACCCACATCTAACTCTCTCTGCAAATATTATATCTGCCCCCCCTGCAGTGCACATGGTTTTGCCCAACTGCTAAAAAAAATTCCTGCTGCGATCAACTTGGAATTACCCCCATAGTTCTAAAAACTTAAAATGAAAGCCCTCCCAAAAAAAGGTGCTGAGTACTACCAGAAAAAAACACTGATGAAGATAAACATTGCTGGGGGCTCATACAGAGTGACACTTCGACAGTTGTTATGGTGTGTTCTGTGTGTTTTCACACTGCCCGTGCCTAGTGAGTGAATGCAAATGGGGCTCACACACCTATACAGTACATGATGGTGAATTGTCATGAACTAGGTGCATGTACTGCACATGTGTACACGATGTATAAAGCTTGGCATATGTGTGGAAAAATGTAATTATTGTGTGCTCTATTATTCTGAGTAATATACACCCATTTTCTGCTGCGGGGTACACTGGGCTTCACAAGGATATACATTGGGGTGTAGAGTAGGATCTTGATCCGAGGCACCAACAGGCTCAAAGCTTTGACTGTTCCCAGAATGCACAGCGCCGCCTCCTCTATAACCCCGCCTCCCTGCACAGTAGGTCAGTTTTGTAGTTGGTGCTGCAGTAAGCAGGCACATAACAGAGGGGCTGCGCCAGGCAGCCCTAAGAAGAGCTTTTTTTGAAGAAAAAAGTGAAGACTACAAGGGCAGCAGCAGTGGTAAATGTCAGAAGACATTCACTGCTGCAGCTCCAGCTCTCCCCAGCGGCGCTGTACACTCCCGAGCCCTGGTTGCCTGGTAACTACAGCAGGAGGCTCCGGTTTTCTTCACAGTCAGGCACACACAACAGGGGCTCACCGGGATCGCGTGGCAGCGCTTCGGGAGGTGGTAAGTGGATCCCGCTTGCGGGACCCTGTCTTTATCGCGATCCGGCGCGGGCAGTGGGAGGCGGGCCGCGCGCGCTGGCGGTGGACACTGTGGCAGTACAGGCGATCCCACTAGATCACCAGGGCATGGGTGCAGGTCAGGTTTTCTCTCTAAACCATTTTCAATAGCCCACAGTACCCGGTGGTTTTGCCAGCAGGGGGATAAGGCTTAGACCTGAAGCCCCTCCCCAAGCCCCAGGGCGCCATTTCCCGCAAATGTTCCCGCCCTTGAGCTGCATATCTGTCTCTCCCTCACTCCCTGTCAGTGTCTGGCCACCATTATCTCTCAGCTTCACTGTTCCTGGGACTGCTTGGGCAAATCCTCCTGTGTACAGCCGCCTGGTTGTCAGTGCTGTGACTTTACATGACACTTAAGTATTCTACCTGCCTTTTTTAGTCAGTGTTAGTTAAAAAAGAGTGCATTTAGTCAGGGTTTTCTAGTACAATTACCCTGTGATATACATCCAGTTCTTACTGTGCAGTGTTATATCTATTGACTACATACAGTAGCTATATATATAAGCTAGTCCAGTGAAGTATTATTGTTAGTAATAATCTCTGCATTGTACAAACTCTGACTATATGTGTGTGCATTAGCTTGCTGAGTGGTGTCCATTTCGTGTCTTTCACTCAACTTGCTATCCCTATATTCTATAACCTGAGGGGGCTTGGTGCGTCAGGTTTTATATTGATATATATATTTTCACAAAGATATACTTTAATATGTATTTTTCTCTGTGATTTTACATTTAGTCACCATATCTCTCCTTTATCTCTGCTAGTGCTGACTACACTGCGCAGTGGTTTGGGTAAGAGGAATTGTGCTGCTGATAATTGTACTGTGTTACCTGATACTGCAAGTTATATCATGTCTGCTTCTGAGGGTAACGGTTCTGGGGCTGAACACACTACAGGTGTTGCTGAAGCCACAGACCACTATGAGGAAAATATAGCAGCTGGGGGCTCTGGTTCTAGGGGCTCCTTGCCCCCCAGTGGGACTGTGGCAATGGGGGTACATAATGACCCACCATGGGCCGCTTTTTCCATGCTTCTACATACGCTAGTTAATAAACTAACACCCCCTATGGGACCCCCTATGCCGGTACAGCCGTATGTGGTCCCTGCAGCTAACCCGCAGTGGGAGGACGATTTAACTGTTCAATTGAGGAAGTTGAACCAGTCCCTGACTACTAAAAAGTCTGACCATCGCTCGCCTAAGCCCAAGGGGTCCTCTAAGCGAGCTCATGTCTCCTCACAATCCACTGCTGTCACTGACACCTCGTCTGATGAAGACGGCACTTACACTGACCCCACAGGTTCTGACTCAGATATGGCTGATGAGGAGGGTAGTTCACATGTGGATGTTCCTGATCTTTTGGAGGCTATTAAGTTGATTCTGCAGATTACGGATGATCCCGAGCCATCCGTCCCTCCTAAGAAACCAGATAGGTTCAAGCGTCAGAAGGTGGTTAAACAAGTTTTACCTCACTCTGACCACCTAGTGGATATACGTCAGGAACCCTGGGAAAACCCGGGTACGAAGTTTGTGCCTCAAAAGAAGATGCAGGCTCGCTACCCCCTCGCACCAGAGCTGTCTAAGAATTGGGAAACTCCTCCTCCAGTAGACTCACATGTGGCTAGGATGGTGGTTTCCTCAACTCTACCTGTTACTACCGTCACGTCTCTAAAAGAGCCTACGGATAAACGTGTGGAGGGTTGTCTGAAAGTGATTTACACCCTCACGGGTGCTGCACAAAGGCCCACTATTGCAGCAACATGGGCTGCAGAGGCTATTGAAGCATGGGCCTTGGAGTTAGACGCTGAAATCTCTTCTGACCATGCTAGACAATGATTGTCATATATTGTCACAGCTTCTCGCTATATTAAAGAGGCGGCTTCTCATGCCGGTATCCTAGCAGCCAAGGCCTCTACTACGTCAGTCTTGGCTCGCCAGATATTGTGGCTGAGATCCTGGTCTGTGGATCTAGACTCTAGAAAAACCCTGGAGGTACTCCCTTTCAAGGGAGATATTCTGTTTGGGGAGGACTTAAATAAGATTGTGGCTGACTTGGCTACTGCCAAAACTGCCTGTCTGCCAAGTACAGCTCCTTCTGTGTTGAAGGCTAAAGGTACTTCCTTTCACCCCTTTCGTCCTTCAGGTAAAGCAAAAGGTCAGGCGTACAACAAGCAGACCCGCACTTCCAAACCTGGTAAGCCAAAGCCCAAAAGAGCCTGGGCGGCCCGTCAGCCAGCTTCCAAGACCGATAAGCCTGCCGCATGATGGTGTGGGCCTCCCCCTGGGGGATACCAGGGTGGGGGGCCGGCTTCTAGGGTATACCCAGGAATGGTTGAAGACCACTTCAGATGCCTGGGTACGGGAAGTCGTCACTTGAGGTTACGCCATAGCCTTCAAAAACCGCCCCCCTCATCGATTTTACCGAACAGATGTCCCGTTGGACCAGACAAAGGCAAACACTCTACATTCGGTGGTACAGACCCTCCTGGATACAGGAGTCGTAGCACAGGTGCCTCTTGCACAGAGGGGCCGGGGGTACTATTCTCCGCTGTTTCTAGTCCCAAAACCAAATGGGTCCTCCCGGCCCATTCTCAACCTCAAGGCATTGAACAGGTTTGTGAAGATTTCCAAGTTCCGTATGGAAACCCTTCACTCTATAGTTCTGGCCTAGGAACCTGGGGACTACATGGTCTCCCTGGACATACAGGATGCTTACCTGCATATTCCTATAGCAGAGTCGCATCAGCAATACCTCAGGTTTGCGATTGGCAACCTCCATTACCAGTTTCGGGCGTTACCTTTTGGTTTAACTACGGCTCCGCGAGTCTTCACCAAAGTCATGGCGGTGCTGACGGTGGTACTCCGCCGTCAAGGGGTCAGGATACTGCCGTATCTGGACGACTTGTTAATCCTGGCAAATTCCCCAGAAATTCTCCTGCATCATCTGGATATGACTGTCCAGTTTCTACAAGCCCACGGGTGGCTCATCAACTGGAAGAAATCCTCCCTGGTCCCTGCTCAGAGCATGGTGCACCTGGGAGCGCTATTGGACACTCACAATCAGCGGTTGTTCTTGTCTCAGGAGAAAGTCCTGAAGCTTCAGGACAGGATTCGTTGCTTCCTTTCTCGTCCGCAAGTGTCGATACATTCGGCAATGCAGGTGCTGGGCCTCATGGTATCAGCATTCGACATGGTGGAGTATGCTCAATTCCATTCTCGCCCCCTCCAGAAGCTGATTCTAGCCAAGTGGGACGGCCTGCCTCACCGGATCAGGTCTCACATGATCTCATTGACTCCGGAGGTCCGTCTGTCGCTGCTCTGGTGGCTCCAGGACCGACAATTATGCAGGGGCCGTCCATTCTGGATATCGAACTGGGTCCTGTTGACGACAGATGCCAGTCTAAGAGCAACACTCCCTTCAGGGTCGGTGGACCAAGGAGGAATCCCTCCTCTCGATCAACATTCTGGAATTGCGGGCGGTCTTCAATGCGTTGAACCTGGCCCAGCATTTAATTCAGAACCGTCCTGTTCAAATACAGTCGGACAACGCCACCACAGTGGCTTACATAAATCATCAAGGCGGCACTCGAAGCCATTTGGCAATGAAGGAAGTCTCACGGATTCTACATTGGGCGGAATGCCATCAACCGGCCATATCGGCAATTTTCATTCCGGGAGTCCTGAATTGGGAAGCGGACTTTCTCAGTCGTCAGGACGTACATGCCGGCGAGTGGGGCCTCCATCCAGAAGTGTTTCAACTCCTAGTGGAAAAGTGGGGCCTTCCAGACGTAGATCTGATGGCGTCTCGACACAATCACAAGGTTCCGGTCTTCGGAGCAAGGACAAGGGATCCTCAAGCAGCATTCGTGGATGCGCTGGCGGTGCCGTGGAGGTTTCGGCTGCTGTACGTGTTCCCTCCGGTGTCACTCCTGCCCAGGGTAATTCGGAAGTTCAAGCAAGAAAAAGGAAATCTGCTTCTCATAGCTCCAGCGTGGCCCAGACGGCACTGGTTCTCAGACCTGCAAGGCCTATCGTCAGAGCGTCCAATTGTACTTCCACAACGCCCAGACCTCCTCGTTCAGGGCCCCTGTGTCTACCAGGACCTAGCCCGTCTGTCTTTGACGGCGTGGCTCTTGAAGCTTCCGTCTTAAGGGCTAAAAGGTTTTCTGAGGCGGTCATTCAAACTATGTTGCGGGCCCGGAAACCGGCTTCGGCTCGGATTTACTATAGGGTCTGGCATTCTTACTTACTTGTTTCTCCTGATCTGTCTTCCAAAGAAAGGTCTTTGGATGTGGTACGGGCTCTCCGTTTCTATGTGAAGAGGACTGCTTCTGTTAGGAAATCTGATTCTCTCTTTGTGCTGTTTGGATTTCACAAACGTGGCTGGCCTGCTCACAAGCAAACTTTGTCCACATGGATTAGAATGGTGATTGCACATGCTTATTTGCGGGCTGGCCTCTCGGCTCCTGCTCACATTACGGCCCATTCTACTCGGTCTGTGGGACCTTCTTGGGCGGCCCACCGTGGTGCGACCCTTGAACAATTGTGCAGGGCGGCTACGTGGTCATCTGTGAACATGTTCATAAGGTTGTATGCCTTCGATACTGCCGCTTCCCAGGATGCTTCCTTTGGACGCAGGGTTCTTGTGCCCGCTACAGTGCGTCTCCTCACATAAGGAACTGCTTTAGGACATCCCCAATGTCTATCCTTGTGGAGCCCAGTGTACCCCGCAGCAGAAAACGAGATTTATGGTAAGAACTTACCTTTGTTAAATCTCTTTCTGCGAGGTACACTGGGCTCCACAATGCGCCCACCCTGACGCACTTAGCTTCTTTGGGTTGGTATGGAATTAGCCGCTGACACTTCTCTTGTCGTGAGAGTGTGGTATATGTGGATACTAACCGTTGTCGTCTCTTTTCCTGCTACTGCATTGGGCTGGTTAACTAAAAACTGAGCTCCTGTGCAGGGAGGCGGGGTTATAGAGGAGGCGGCGCTGTGCATCTTGGGAACAAGATCAAGATCCTACTCTACACCCCAATGTCTATCCTTGTGGAGCCCAGTGTACCTCGCAGAAAGAGATTTAACAAAGGTAAGTTCTTACCATAAATCTCATTTTTTTACTCACTCTGCATCATCCCCTGTGTGTGTTTAAAAAAGCAAATATAGGTTTTGTAGGGCCGCCCTCTTACCTCCCTTCTCACATTTCTTTCACTGGATAGAACTTCATTTGTGGGTATATTTCTATTTTATTTCTCATCCACAGCATGTTGGTTACTGCAAAGGAAGAATATACACTATGTCAGATAACGTGGAAACGGTAGAGGTCTCCTGTGAAATCTACGAGCCAAGGGTAATATACCTATTACAATTTACATCTACTACACAAACAAAAACTAAAATCATATATAAGTAAGGATTCTGGTTCAGTAATATTTGCAGTACTGTAAGTGACTTACTACAAATGAGGAACGTTAGAAATGCAAGATATAAAATGTAGGGATTTAGGGCCTAATTCAGCATGGAATGCTGCTCCAACAGCGTTCGCATGCTGAAGTCCTCTTCAGTGTGCACAAGCGCAGAAGATGCACAAGCGGGGGTAATTTAGACCTGATCGCTAGGCTGCGTTTTCGTACAGCGGGCGATCTGGTCTAGACTGCGCATGCATATGCACCACAATGCGCAGACATGTCGCATGGGGACAAAGAGGATCACCGCTCATCGATGGGTTTGTGTGAAGGATCCATTCGCACAAGTGTTCGCAACGAGATTGACAGGAAGGAGCCGTTTGTGGGTGGCTTCTGGGAGTGTTTGGAAAAACACAAGCGCGTCCAAGCGTATGCAGGGCGGGTGTCTGACGTTAATTCAGGTCCTGAACAGGCAGAAGTGATCGCAGCAGCTGAGTAAGTCCTGGGTTACTCAGAAACTGCACAAAATCTGCTTGTACAGCTCTTCTACACATGTGTTCGCACACTTGCACAGCTAAAATACACTCCCCCTGTAGGCGGCGACTATCTGATCACAGCAGTGCAAAAAACGCGTGCTAGCGATCAGGTCTGAATTAGGCCCACAGTGAGATGCAATGACATCTCATATGTGCAAACACCTATGCCTGATTGACAGGCAGAGGCGTTTGCAGGGCGGGAGGGTATGTCACAGTGGCGTTTTAGGGGCATTGCGGCAACGCAATCAGAAGTGTTCAATGTGGAGAAATTGATAGGCTTTCATAAAGGGGGAGTCCCAAATAACTTTTCTCTGACGTCCTAGTGGATGCTGGGTACTCCGTAAGGACCATGGGGGTATAGACGGGCTCCGCAGGAGACTGGGCACTCTTAAAAGAAAGATTAGGTACTATATCTGGTGTGCACTGGCTCCTCCCTCTATGCCCCTCCTCCAGACCTCAGTTAGTATCTTTGCCCGGCCAGAGCTGGATGCACCCTAGGGGCTCTCCTGAGCTTCCTAGAAAAGAAAGTATTTGTTAGGTTTTTTATTTTCAGTGAGATCTGCTGGCAACAGACTCACTGCTACGTGGGACTGAGGGGAGAGAAGCGAACCTACCTGCTTGCAGCTAGCTTGGGCTTCTAAGGCTACTGGACACCATTAGCTCCAGAGGGATCGAACACAGGCCCAGTCCTCGGTCGTCCGGTCCCAGAGCCGCGCCGCCGTCCCCCTTGCAGAGCCAGAAGAACGAAGAGAAGTTGAAAATCGGCGGCTGAAGACTCCGGTCTTCATTAAGGTAGCGCACAGCACTGCAGCTGGGCGCCATTGCTCCCTTAGCACACCACACACTCCGGTCACTGATGGGTGCAGAGCGCTGGGGGGGGGCGCCCTGGGCAGCAATTAGATTACCTTACTTGGCGAAAAGCACATAATACAGTCTGATAAACTGTATATGTGCATTAACCCCCGCCATTAAAGTACATAAAAGGACAGAAGCCCGCCGCTGAGGGGGCCGGGCCTTCTTCCTCAGCACACCGGCGCCATTTTCTCTTCACAGCTCAGCTGGAAGGAAGCTCCCCAGGCTCTCCCCTGCAGTATCCTGGTACACAAAGGGTAAAAAAGAGAGGGGGGGCACATAAATTTAGGCGCAAAACTGTGTATATAAACTGCTATAGGGGAAAAATCACTCAGTATAGTGTACATCCCTGTATTATATAGCGCTGTGGTGTGTGCTGGCATACTCTCTCTCTGTCTCTCCAAAGGGCCTGGTGGGGGAACTGTCTTCAAATAGAGCATCCCCTGTGTGTGTGTGGTGTGTCGGTACGCGTGTGTCGACATGTCTGAGGTAAAAGGCTCCTCTAAGGAGGTGATAGAGCGGATAAGTGTGTGGGAGGGTGTCTCCGTCAACAACGCCGACACCTGTTTGGATATGTGTAAGTGCTGAGGTAAAATTATTGCACAAAAGGTTAGGGAACAGAAAGGAAATCTACCCTGGTCTGTCCCTATGTCACAGAGTCCTTCATAGTCTCTCTATGTTCACTATCCAAAATAACAAAGTATCGACACGGAGTTTAACTCCACTGTCGACTACGATAATGCAAAGTTACAGCCAAGAGGGCTAAAAGATATTCAATATATGATTATTGGAATAAAAGATGATTTGCATATCACTGATGACTCATCTGTCCCTGACACGAGAGTACACATGTTAAGGGGAAGAATGCTGAGGTAAATTTCCATCCTCTCATGAGGAAAAAGAGCGGGAATATCCAGACAAGAGACGGCAGCTTCCCACAAGAGAATTCTCAGGCTGTATCCTTTCCCCACTAGGGCCAGGATGTGTTGAGAATCTTCCCCTTGGGTGTCCTGTTTGCACTAGCTATTCTCAGGGCTCCTGCAGATAGCGTGCACATTCTAGTATACTACCCAGACCGGCGATTGTGTCGGCATGGGTTTATAGCGCTGTGGCAGCGTGGATTAGAGATGAGCGGGTTCGGTTCCTCGGAATCCGAACCCCCCCGAACTTCAGCCTTTTTTGCACGGGTCCGAGCAGACTCGGATCCTCCCGCCTTGCTCGGTTAACCCGAGCGCGCCCGAACGTCATCATCCCGCTGTCGGATTCTCGCGAGACTCGGATTCTATATAAGGAGCCGCGCGTCGCCGCCATTTTCACACGTGCATTGAGATTGATAGGGAGAGGACGTGGCTGGCGTCCTCTACGTTTAGATTAGATTAGAGAGTCAGAGACACTTGAGTTGATTTACTAATTTGGGGAGCATTAGGAGGAGTACTCAGTACAGTGCTGCAGAGTTTTGCTGATAGTGTGACCACCAGTTTAATTTTAATCGGTTCTCTGCCTGAAAAAAAACGATACACAGTCACATACCATATCTGTGCTCAGCCTCAGTGTGCTGCATGATAATATGATAATGATAATATATCATCTATGTATGTATTATATCTGACTGTGCTGAGTGCTCACTGCCAGTGCTGCTCACACAGCTTAATTGTGGGGGAGACTGGGGAGCAGTTATAGCAGGAGTACAGTGCACACTTTTGCTGCCAGTGTGACCACTGACCACCAGTATATTGTCTGCCTGAAAAAGTTAAACAAACACTCCTGTGGTGTTTTTTTTTTTTATTCTATAAACGCATTCTGCTGACAGTGTCCAGCAGGTCTGTCATTCATTATATTATATAAATATTTACCTGCAGTAGTGTTATATTTTTTTTGTTCATCTCTATCATCTTTATCATCTCTATATTAGCAGACGCAGTACGGTAGTCCACGGCTGTAGCTACCTCTGTGTCGTCAGTGCTCGTCCATAATTGTATACCTACCTGTGGTGGGTGTTTTTTTTTTCTATCTTCTTCATACTAGTAGTTCAGCAGTCTGCTGACAGCATCCAGCAGGTCCATCATTATATATTATATATACCTGCAGTAGTGATATATATATATTTTTTATATCATTATCATCTCTATATTAGCAGACGCAGTACGGTAGTCCACGGCTGTGGCTACCTCTGTGTCGTCAGTGCTCGTCCATAATTGTATACCTACCTGTGGTGGGGTTTTTTTTTTCTATCTTCTTCATACTAGTAGTTCATCAGTCTGCTGACAGCGTCCAGCAGGTCCGTCATTATATATTATATATACCTGCAGTAGTGATATATATATTTTTTTTATATCATTATCATCTCTATACTAGCAGACGCAGTACGGTAGTCCACGGCTGTGGCTACCTCTGTGTCGTCAGTGCTCGTCCATAATTGTATACCTACCTGTGGTGGGGTTTTTTTTTTCTATCTTCTTCATACTAGTAGTTCAGCAGTCTGCTGACAGCGTCCAGCAGGTCCGTCATTATATATTATATATACCTGCAGTAGTGATATATATATATTTTTTATATCATTATCATCTCTATACTAGCAGACGCAGTATGGTAGTCCACGGCTGTGGCTACCTCTGTGTCGTCAGTGCTCGTCCATAATTGTATACCTACCTGTGGTGGGGTTTTTTTTTCTATCTTCTTCATACTAGTAGTTCAGCAGTCTGCTGACAGCGTCCAGCAGGTCCGTCATTATATATTATATATACCTGCAGTAGTGATATATATATTTTTTATATCATTATCATCTCTATACTAGCAGACGCAGTACGGTAGTCCACGGCTGTGGCTACCTCTGTGTCGTCAGTGCTCGTCCATAATTGTATACCTACCTGTGGTGGGGTTTTTTTTTTCTATCTTCTTCATACTAGTAGTTCAGCAGTCTGCTGACAGCGTCCAGCAGGTCCGTCATTATATATTATATATACCTGCAGTAGTGATATATATATATTTTTTATATCATTATCATCTCTATATTAGCAGACGCAGTACGGTAGTCCACGGCTGTGGCTACCTCTGTGTCGTCAGTGCTCGTCCATAATTGTATACCTACCTGTGGTGGGGTTTTTTTTTTTCTATCTTCTTCATACTAGTAGTTCAGCAGTCTGCTGACAGCGTCCAGCAGGTCCGTCATTATATATTATATATACCTGCAGTAGTGATATATATATATTTTTTATATCATTATCGTCTCTATACTAGCAGACGCAGTACGGTAGTCCACGGCTGTGGCTACCTCTGTGTCGTCAGTGCTCGTCCATAATTGTATACCTACCTGTGGTGGATGTTTTTTTTTTCTATCTTCTTCATACTAGTAGTTCAGCAGTCTGCTGACAGCGTCCAGCAGGTCCGTCATTATATATTATATATACCTGCAGTAGTGATATATATATATTTTTTATATCATTATCATCTCTATACTAGCAGACGCAGTACGGTAGTCCACGGCTGTAGCTACCTCTGTGTCGTCAGTCACTCGTCATCCATAAGTATACTAGTATCCATCCATCTCCATTGTTTACCTGAGGTGCCTTTTAGTTGTGCCTATTAATATATGGAGAACAAAAATGTTGAGTTTCCAAAAATAGGGAAAGATCAAGATCCACTTCCACCTCGTGCTGAAGCTGCTGCCACTGGTCATGGCCGAGACGATGAAATTCCATCAACGTCGTCTGCCAAGGCCGATGCCCAATGTCATAGTACAGAGCATGTAAAGTCCAAAACACAAAATATCAGTAAAAAAAGGACTCAAAAATCTAAAATAAAATCGTCGGAGGAGAAGCGTAAACTTGCCAATATGCCATTTACCACACGGAGTGGCAAGGAACGGCTGAGGCCCTGGCCTATGTTCATGGCTAGTGGTTCAGCTTCACATGAGGATGGAAGCACTCAGCCTCTCGCTAGAAAAATGAAAAGACTTAAGCTGGCAAAAGCACAGCAAAGAACTGTGCGTTCTTCGAAATCACAAATCCACAAGGAGAGTCCAATTGTGTCGGTTGCGATGCCTGACCTTCCCAACACTGGACGTGAAGAGCATGCGCCTTCCACCATTTGCACGCCCCCTGCAAGTGCTGGAAGGAGCACCCGCAGTCTAGTTCCTGATAGTCAGATTGAAGATGTCAGTGTTGAAGTACACCAGGATGAGGAGGATATGGGTGTTGCTGGCGCTGGGGAGGAAATTGACAAGGAGGATTCTGATGGTGAGGTGGTTTGTTTAAGTCAGGCACCCGGGGAGACACCTGTTGTCCGTGGGAGGAATATGGCCATTGACATGCCTGGTGAAAATACCAAAAAAATCAGCTCTTCGGTGTGGAAGTATTTAAACAGAAATGCGGCCAACAGGTGTCAAGCCGTGTGTTGCCTTTGTCAAGCTGTAATAAGTAGGGGTAAGGACGTTAACCACCTTGGAACATCCTCCCTTATACGTCACCTGCAGCGCATTCATCATAAGTCAGTGACAAGTTCAAAAACTTTGGGCGACAGCGGAAGCAGTCCACTGACCAGTAAATCCCTTCCTCTTGTAACCAAGCTCACGCAAACCACCCCACCAACTCCCTCAGTGTCAATTTCCTCCTTCCCCAGGAATGCCAATAGTCCTGCAGGCCATGTCACTGGCAATTCTGACGAGTCCTCTCCTGCCTGGGATTCCTCCGATGCATCCTTGAGTGTAACGCCTACTGCTGCTGGCGCTGCTGTTGTTGCTGCTGGGAGTCGATGGTCATCCCAGAGGGGAAGTCGTAAGACCACTTTTACTACTTCCACCAAGCAATTGACTGTCCAACAGTCCTTTGCGAGGAAGATGAAATATCACAGCAGTCATCCTGCTGCAAAGCAGGTAACTGAGGCCCTGGCATCCTGGGCAGTGAGAAACGTGGTTCCGGTATCCATCATTACTGCAGAGCCAACTATAGACTTGTTGGAGGTACTGTGTCCCCGGTACCAAATACCATCTAGGTTCTATTTCTCTAGGCAGGCGATACCGAAAATGTACACAGACCTCAGAAAAAGACTCACCAGTGTCCTAAAAAATGCAGTTGTACCCAATGTCCACTTAACCACGGACATGTGGACAAGTGGAGCAGGGCAGACTCAGGACTATATGACTGTGACAGCCCACTGGGTAGATGTATTGACTCCCGCCGCAAGAACAGCAGCGGCGGCACCAGTAGCAGCATCTCGCAAACGCCAACTCTTTCCTAGGCAGGCTACGCTTTGTATCACCGCTTTCCAGAATACGCACACAGCTGAAAACCTCTTACGGCAACTGAGGAAGATCATCGCAGAATGCTTACCCCAATTGGACTCTCCTGTGGATTTGTGGCATCGGACAACGCCAGCAATATTGTGCGTGCATTATATCTGGGCAAATTCCAGCACGTCCCATGTTTTGCACATACCTTGAATTTGGTGGTGCAGAATTATTTAAAAAATGAGAGGGGCGTGCAAGAGAGGCTGTCGGTGGCCAGAAGAATTGCGGGACACTTTCGGCGTACAGGCACCACGTACAGAAGACTGGAGCAACACCAAAAACGCCTGAACCTGCCCTGCCATTATCTGAAGCAAGAAGTGGTAACGAGGTGGAATTCAACCCTCTATATGCTTCAGAGGTTGGAGGAGCAGCAAAAGGCCATTCAAGCCTATACATCTGGCCACGATATAGGCAAAGGAGGTGGAATGCACCTGTCTCAAGCGCAGTGGAGAATGATTTCAACGTTGTGCAAGGTTCTGCAACCTTTTGAACTTGCCACACGTGAAGTCAGTTCAGACACTGCCAGCCTGAGTCAGGTCATTCCCCTCATCAGGCTTTTGCAGAAGAAGCTGGAGACATTGAAGGAGGAGCTAAGAAAGAGCGATTCCGCTAGGCATGTGGGACTTGTGGATGGAGCCCTTCATTCGCTTAACCAGGATTCACGGGTGGTCAATCTGTTGAAATCAGAGCACTACATTTTGGCCACCGTGCTCGATCCTAGATTTAAAACCTACGTTGGATCTCTCTTTCCGGCAGACACAAGTCTGCAGGGGTTCAAAGACCTGCTGGTGGGAAAATTATCAAGTCAAGTGGAACTTGATCGGTCAACAGCTCCTCCTTCACATTCTCCCGCAATTGGGGGTGCGAGGAAAAGGCTCAGAATTCCGAGCCCACCCGCTAGCGGTGATGCAGGGCAGTCTGGAGCGACTGCTGATGCTGACATCTGGTCCGGACTGAAGGACCTGCCAACGATTACGGACATGTCGTCTACTGGCACTGCATATGATTCTCTCTCCATTGAAAGAATGGTGGAGGATTATATGAGTGACCGCATCCAAGTAGGCACGTCAGACAGTCCGTACGTATACTGGCAGGAAAAAGAGGCAATTTGGAGGCCCTTGCAGAAACTGGCTTTATTCTACCTAAGTTGCCCTCCCACAAGTGTGTACTCCGAAAGAGTGTTTAGTGCCACCGCTCACCTTGTCAGCAATCGGCGTACGAGGTTACTTCCAGAAAATGTGGAGAAGATGATGTTCATTAAAATGAATTATAATCAATTCCTCCGTGGAGACATTGACCAGCAGCAATTGCCTCCACAAAGTACACAGGGAGCTGAGATGGTGGATTCCAGTGGGGACGAATTGATAATCTGTGAGGAGGGGGATGTACACGGTGATGAATCGGAGGATGATGATGAGGTGGACATCTTGCCTCTGTAGAGCCAGTTTGTGTAAGGAGAGATTAATTGCTTCTTTTTTGGTGGGGGTCCAAACCAACCCGTCATTTCAGTCACAGTCGTGTGGCAGACCCTGTCACTGAAATGATGGGTTGGTTAAAGTGTGCATGTCCTGTTTATACAACATAAGGGTGGGTGGGAGGGCCCAAGGACAATTCCATCTTGCACCTCTTTTTTCTTTAATTTTTCTTTGCGTCATGTGCTGTTTGGGGAGTGTTTTTTGGAAGGGCCATCCTGCGTGACACTGCAGTGCCACTCCTAGATGGGCCAGGTGTTTGTGTCGCACTAGGGTCGCTTAGCTTACTCACACAGCTACCTCATTGCGCCTCTTTTTTTTCTTCTTTGCGTCATGTGCTGTTTGGGGAGTATTTTTTGGAAGGGCCATCCTGCGTGACACTGCAGTGCCACTCCTAGATGGGCCAGGTGTTTGTGTCGGCCACTTGGGTCGCTGAGCTTAGTCACACAGCTACCTCATTGCGCCTCTTTTTTTTCTTCTTTGCGTCATGTGCTGTTTGGGGAGTGTTTTTTGGAAGAGCCATCCTGTGTGACACTGCAGTGCCACTCCTAGATGGGCCAGGTGTTTGTGTCGGCCACTTGGGTCGCTGAGCTTAGTCACACAGCTTCCTCATTGCGCCTCTTTTTTTTCTTCTTTGCGTCATGTGCTGTTTGGGGAGTGTTTTTTAGAAGGGCCATCCTGCGTGACACTGCAGTGCCACTCCTAGATGGGCCAGGTGTTTGTGTCGGCCACTAGGGTCGCTTAGCTTACTCACACAGCTACCTCATTGCGCCTCTTTTTTTTCTTCTTTGCGTCATGTGCTGTTTGGGGAGTATTTTTTGGAAGGGCCATCCTGCGTGACACTGCAGTGCCACTCCTAGATGGGCCAGGTGTTTGTGTCGGCCACTTGGGTCGCTTAGCTTAGCCATCCAGCGACCTCGGTGCAAATTTTAGGACTAAAAATAATATTGTGAGGTGTGAGGTGTTCAGAATAGACTGAAAATGAGTGGAAATTATGGTTATTGAGGTTAATAATACTTTGGGATCAAAATGACCCCCAAATTCTATAATTTAAGCTGTTTTTTAGGGTTTTTTGAAAAAAACACCCGAATCCGACAAAAAAAATTCGGTGAGGTTTTGCCAAAACGCGTTCGAACCCAAAACACGGCCGCGGAACCGAACACAAAACCAAAACACAAAACCCGAAAAATTTCCGGTGCACATCTCTAGCGTGGACAGGTACCTTATCAGCAGAGATTGAGACCCTAGTATGCATATAAATATTTTAAGATGCTGTCTTAAGTGATAGATATATAATTATAAAGCATGCCCAAAGGGACATGAGTATACTGGGTCCTAGAGACAAAAGCTATGTCGATTTCGGCTTGACGTGTCCTGTAGAATATACATTGGACAGATGATGCCGACTTAAGAGGCATATGGAAGGCTGAGGATTGTGTGGAGAAAGGTTCTCGGGCCTGGTCTCCACAGTTATAGCTGGTAATTCTGATATTTTGCCTTATATTCCTGCACAGCCTAGGAAAGCACGACATTATTAAATGCAGCTTTTCGAATAAAGAAACAAGAAAGTCTGAGGTGCGTCCTTTCTTGTCAGAGCCGGGGGCAGAGGAAAGAAGCTGTACAACACAGCTAGTCCCCAGGAACAGAAGTCCTCCCCGGCCTCTACAAAAATCCACCGCATGTCGCTGGGGCTCCACAGGCGGAGCTAGGCCCGGTGGGGACACGCCTTCGTAAGTTCAGCCACAAATGGGTTCACTCCCTGTTAGATCCCTGGGCAATAGAAATTGTATCGCAGGGATACAGGCTGGACTGTGAGAAGATGCCCCCTCACCGAGAGAGGGAGCCAGTGTTAACTGCAATTCGTAAATTGTATCTTCAACAGGTGGTGGTCAAGGGTCCCCTCCTTCAACAAGAGGGTGTTATTATTTGACCATGTTATAATCCCGAAACCAGACGGTTCGGTTAGACCCATATTGAATTAAAATCCCTGAACATATACCTGAAAAGGTTCAGGTTCAAGATGGAATCGCTAAGAGAGGTCATTGCATGCCTGAAATGAATCGGGACATAAGGGATGCATACCTTCGTGTCACCATTTATCCACCTCATCAGACGTACCTCAGTATTGCAGTACGGGATTGTCATTACCAATTTCACCAAGGTAATGGCGGATATGATGGTGCTCCTGCGGAAGCAAGGTGTCACTATTATCACATACTTGGATGATCTCCTCATAAAAGCGAGATCAAGAGAGCAGTTGCTGGACAGCGTATCACCTTCTCTGGAAGTGAAACGGCAACACGACTGGATTCTATATATTCCAAAGTCGCAGTTGGTTCCTACAGCTCATCTGCCTCGCCTAGGCATGATCCTAGACACAGACCAGAAGAGGGTTTATCTCCCGATAGAGAGAGCTCAGGAGCTCATGACACTGGTCAGGAATCCATTGAAAACCAAAACAGGTGTCAGTGCATCACTGCACTCGAGTCCTGGGAAGGATGATGGCATCATACGAGGCCATCCCCTTCGGATGGTTCCATTCAAGGACAATGGAACTTCCTGGACAAGTGGTCCGGATCACATCTTCAGATGCATCGGTTAATCAGCCTATCCCCCAGGGCCAGGGTGTCTCTCCTGTGGTGGCTGCGGAGTGCTCACCTTCTCGAGGGCCGCAGATTCGGCATTCAGGACTGGGTCCTGGTGACCACGGATGCAAGCCTCCGAGGGTGGGGGGCAGTTACACAGGGAAGAAAATTCCAAGGTTTGTGGTCAAGCCAACAGACTTGCCTTCACATCAATATCTTGGAACTAAGGGCCATATACAACGCCCTAAGTCAAGCGGAGTTCCTGCTTCGCGACCAACCGGTTCTGATCCAGTCAGACCGCAGTGGCTCATGTAAACCGCCAGGGCGGCACAAGGAGCAGGGTGGCGAGGGTAGAAGCCACCAGAATTCTTCGCTGGGCGGAGAATCAAGTAAGCGCACTGTCAGCAGTGTTCATTCCGGGAGTGGACACGACCTCCACCCGGGAAAGTGGTGACTTCATCAGGAAGTCTTCACGCAGTTTTGCAAATTGATGGAAACTGCCTCAGGTGGACTACATGGCGTCCCACCTCAATAAAAAGATAAAAAAGGTTTTACGCTGGGTCAAGGGACTCTCAGGCGATAGCTGTGGTCGCACTAGTAACACCGTGGGTGTTCCAGTCGGTCTATATATTCCCTCCTCTTCCTCTCAGACCCAAGGGCTGAGAATTGTAATAAACGGAGGAGTGTGAACAATATTCTTTGCTCCGGATTGGCCAAGAAGGACTCGGTACCCGGAACTGCAAGAAATGCTCTCAGACAGAGCCGGCCATAGGCATAGGCAAACTAGGCAATTGCCTAGGGCATTTGATATGCCTAGGGGCATCAGCAGCTTCTGCTGATTAAAATGATATGCGACATGCCTATATTGTGTGTGTAGCATTTGGTATGCAGATACAGCCGCAGTCTCACACAGAATATAGGCATGCTGTATATCATTTTAATCAGCAGAATCTGCTTGTGCATCCTAGCCACATAGCAATGCAAATAAGATGCATTTTCATTAAAAAAAGTGCCCAACGTTAGCATTGAGGCAAGATTTATGAGGACACATCTGTATCCAAGCAGAGGCAGAGGTCACAGTGTTAGTGGCAGTGTGAGTGCTGTGTGCATGTGAGTGGGTTGGTTGTGCAGTAGTGTTCAGAATATGTGTAAGGAGCATTATGTGTGTCATGTAAAAATGCATTAATAATGTGCAACATATGTGTAAGGGTCACTATGGGCATTAATAATGTGCGGCATATGTGTAACAGGGTACTACTGTATGTGTGTCATTATGTGTAAAGGGGCACTAATAATGTGTAGCAAATGTGTAAGGGACATTATGTGTGTCATTATGTGTATAAGGGCATTAATAATGTGCGGCATATGTGTAAGGGACATTATGTGTAAAAGGGCATTAATAAAGGTTGTCATAATGTGTAAAGCGCATTATGTTTATAAGGACATTAATAATGTGTCTCATATGTGTAAGGGGCATTACTGTGTGGAATTATGTGTATAAATGCATTACTAATGTGTGGCATTATGTGTATAAGGTGCTCTACTATGTGGCGTTGCGTATAAAAAGGGCACTACTGTGTCGTCTAATGTGAATAAAGAGCAATAGAGTGTGGTGTAATGTGAATAAGGAGCAATTCAGTGTGATGTAATGTGAATAAGGGGCTCTACTGTGAGGAGTAACTTTTATAAGGTAAAGTGATACTACCGTGGGATGTAATATGAATTATGGACACTATCGCATGATCAAATGTGAATAAAGTTGCAGTACTGTGTGGCGTAATTGGAATTGGGGTTACTATTGTGTGGCCATGCCCCTTGCCAGCAAAAACATACCCCTTTTTGGGCTGTGCGCCAAATGTGCGAACTGTTACTATTTAAAATATAGGAGGTACAAACACCAAAATAAGGACTGCTATGGGTGTGGGGTGATGGTGCTGGGAAAGAGATGCAAGGTCAGAGGCGGAACCAGTAGTGGTACTAGGGGGCACCAGCCAAAATCTTGCCTAGGGCATCATATTGGTTAGGGCCGGCTCTGCTCTCAGAGGACCCATGGCCTCTGCCTCTCAGTCAGGACATGTTGCAACAGGGACCCTGTCTGATCCAAGACTTACCGCGGCTGCGTTGGACGGCATGGCGGTTGAACGCCGGATCCTAGCGGAAAAGGGCATTCCGGATGCAGTTATTCCTACGCTGATAAAGGCTAGGAAAGACGTGACAGCAAGACTTTTTCACTGTATATGGCGAAAATAGGTTGCTTGGTGTGTGGCCGGGAAGACCCTACAGAGGAATTCCAGGGGGGTCGATTCCTGCACTTCCTACAGTCAGGAGTGACTATGGGCCTAAAATTAGGATCCATAAAGGCCAAAATTTCGGCCCTATCCCTTTTTCTCTCAAAAAGAACTGGCTTCACTGCCTGAAGTTCGGACGTTGTTACAGGGGTGCTGCATATTCAGCCCCTTTTGTGCCTCCAGTGGCACCTTGGGATCTTAACGTGTGTTGGATTCCTAAAATCCCACTGGTTTGAGCCACTTAAGACCGTGGAGCTAAAATATCTCACGTGGAAAGTGGTCATGCTGTTGGCCTTAGCTTGGACAAGGCGTGTGTCAGAATTGGCGGCTTTGTCATGTAAAAGCCCATATCTGATCTTCCATATGGAAAGGGCAGAAGGAGGACTCGTCCCCAATTTCTCCCTAAGGTGGTATCATCGTTTCATTTGAACCAACCTATTGTGGGGCCTGCGGCTACTAGGGACTTGGAGGATTCCAAGTTGCTGGACGTAGTCCGGGCCCTGAAACTTTATGTTTCCAGGACGGCTAGAGTCAGAAAAACTGACTCGCTATTTATCCTGCATGCACCCAACAAGCTGGGTGCTCAAAGCAGACTATTGCTCGCTGGATCTGTAGCACCATTCAGCTTGCACATTCTGCGGCTGGACTGCCGCATCCTAAATCAGTAAAAGCCCATTTCACGAGGAAGGTGGGCTCTTCTTGGGCGGCTGCCCGAGGGGTCTCGGCTATACAACTTTGCCGAGCTGCTACTTGGTTGGGTTCAAACACTTTTGCAAAATTCTACAAGTTTAATACCCTGGCTGAGGAGGACCTTGAGTTGCTCATTCGGTGCTGCAGAGTCATCCGCACTCTCCCGCCTGTTTGGGAGCTTTGGTATAATGATCCCCATGGTCCTTACGGAGTACCCAGCATCCACTAGGACGTCAGAGAAAATAAGAATTTACTCACCGGTAATTCTATTTCTCGTAGTCCGTAGTGGATGCTGGGAGCCCGTCCCAAGTGCGGACTCTCTGCAATACATGTATATAGTTATTGCTTAACTAAAGGGTTATTGTATGAGCCATCTGTTGAGAGAGGCTCAGTTATTGTTCATACTGTTAACTGGGTATAGTTATCACGAGTTGTACAGTGTGATTGGTGTGGCTGGTATGAGTCTTACCCTGGATTCCAAATCCTTTCCTAGTAATGTCAGCTCTTCCGGGCACAGTTTCCCTAACTGAGGTCTGGAGGAGGGGCATAGAGGGAGGAGCCAGTGCACACCAGATATAGTACCTAATCTTTCTTTTAAGAGTGCCCAGTCTCCTGCGGAGCCCGTCTATACCCCCATGGTCCTTACGGAGTACCCAGCATCCACTACGGACTACGAGAAATAGAATTACCGGTGAGTAAATTCTTATTTTAATTTCATCTTGTACAGGCTGATTCAGGTTGGATCGCAATAAGCAATCCAACTGCAAAAATGACAAAAAGGATGCGGATGCATGCACAGCGCCCATCCTGCGCATGTGCCCATATTTTCTGCGCGTGCCCGCAGAAAATGTGAACGCCTCTGCCTGTCAATCAGGCGGAGGTGTTCGTGGGGTGGTTGAGGGGGGGGGGGGGGGGGGGTTGGGGGTGGCAATGCTCTGTTTCCTAGGCGGAGACGGAGCGTTATGGGGGCAGAGCCGGCAAAGCAGGATGGTGGCCTCAAAAAAGGGGACGTGGTGTGGGCGTGATCTCGGCGGCTGTGTGATGTCACATACGGCCGCTGTGATCAGAAAGATGGCGGCGGGTCTCCTGCGGACCGGCAGGAAGCAACCCTAATTTCTCATATATCCTAGAGGATGCTGGGGATGACATCAAGACCATGGGGTATAGACGGGATCCGCAGGAGACATGGGCACTCTAAAGACTTTTCATTGGGTGTGAACTGGCTCCTCCCTCTATGCCCCTCCTCCAGACCTCAGTTTTAGAAATGTGCCCAGGCAGACTGGATGCACTCTGAGGAGCTCTACTGAGTTTCTCTGAAAAGACTTATGTTAGGTTTTTTATTTTCATGGAGGACTGCTGGCATCAGACTCCCTACTTCGTGGGACTGAGGGGGCAGAAGTAGGAACCAACTTCCTGAAGAGTTTCATGGCTCTGCTTCTGGCTGACAGGATACCATTAGCTCCTGAAGGGTACTCAACGCTAGCCGTGCCTAGATGCTCACTCCCACAGCACGCCGTCACCCCCCTCAGAGAGCCAGAAGTCAGAAGATCTTCTATCAAGAAAAATGACAGCTGAGGTATGCCTCTATGCCCCTCCTCCAGACCTCAGTTTTAGAAATGTGCAGGGTGCAGGGCGGGGGGGGAAGGGGCGCCCTGGGCAGCAAAAACACCTCTATAAACTGGCAAAAAGGGGGCATAAGATGCCCAAGCACAGCCCTACCCCCGCCAGTATAAATATTATGAAAAGTTTCTGAGGTAAAAAGGGCGGAGCTTCTTCCTCAGGCAGCCAGCACACTGCTCAGTGCCATGTTCTCTCTCAGGCTGCAGAGAAATCGCTGGTCCTCCTTCACTTCTGACTACAAGTATCAGGGTGCAAAACAGGGGGGGCACAAGTGAATTTGGTACTTTACAAGTGTGTTTTACTGTGTAAAAAGTGCTGCATGTCAGTGGGCATTCTGTGTTCACAGGCATTAGATACTGGCGCTGGGGTTGTGAACCGGCTGCTCCAAAACTGTGTCCCTCTGACAGATTTTACTGTGGGTCTGTACCCTAATAAGTCCCAGTGTGTCTGTGTGTGTGTTGTACACGTGTGTAAGACATGTCAGAGGCAGGGAGTTCCTCCCCGGAGGAAACCATTTTAGGGACACACAAGTGTGATGTGGTGACGCTGCCGGCGTGATAGCATGCATCATATCAATAGGAGATTAGATAAATCTGAATCTCATGCTGAGTGCTGGAGAAAATCTGTGGAGGATGTGATTTTTCAGGGCTCTGTTCTATCCGCAGGCGACCCCTCTGGGTCACATAAGAGACCATTTGCAAATATTGTGAATACTGATACCGACACGGACACTGATTCTTGTGTCGACGATAGTGACTCCAGTGAAATAGATCATAAATTGGCAAACAATATACAATATATGATTGTGGCTATAAGGGAAGTTCTGGAGGTCACGGAAGCCACTCTTGTACCTCGAGAGAAGGCTTATTTCTATAAAGAAAAGAAATCTAAGGTCACTTTCCCTCCCTCCCACGAGCTTAATACACTCTTTGAAGGGATGTGGGTGAATCCCGAAAATAAATTTCGTATTCCCAAGAGAATTCAGATAGCTTATCCTTTCCCGGTGGAGGACAGGAAAAAATGGGAGTCACCCCCTGTGTTAGACAGTGCACTGTCCAGGTTGACAAAGAAGGCAATTCTCCCTGCACCTGGCACGGCTTCACTAAAAGAGCCGGCAGACCGAAAGATGGAAACTACATTGAAATCCATTTATGTTGCCAATGGTATGCTGCTCAGGCCCACAAGTGCTTGCGCGTGGGTGAGTCGCGCTATTGAAAAATGGTCAGAAAGCGTGTCATCAGAAATTGACACGATTGATAAAGATGTGATACTCCTTAAGTTAGGGAATATCAAAGACGCTGCCGCACACATGCTAGAAGCGATGAAAGATATTGGACTCTTGAGTTCACAAGCCGCTACCATGGCAGTATCGGCTCGGCGGGCATTGTGGATTCGCCAGTGGAACATGGATGCAGATTCCAAAAGAAATATGGAGGCTCTCCCATATAAAGATGAGGCCTTATGTGGTGATGGACTGGATGCGTTAGTCTTGGCGGCTACCGCAGGTAAGTCAACATTTTTGCCCTCTGCGCCTGCATCGGCAAAAAAGACATATCACCCGCACATGAAGTCCTTTCGGCCCAATAAATACAAAAAAGCGAGAGGTCCCCCCTTCTTTGCGGGTAGGGGAAGGGGAAAGGGAAAGAAGTCCACAGCAGCTTCAGGTTCCCAGGAGCAGAAGTCTACCCCTACTTCTGCCAAATTTTCAGCATGACGCTGGGGCTCCTTTGCGGGAGGCCGCTCGGGTGGGGGCACGTCTCAAACTGTTCAGCCAAGGTTGGATTCTGTCTGACCTGGATCCCTGGGTGTTGCAAATAGTGTCCCAGGTATACAAGCTGGAGATTCAAGACGTTTTCCCTTGCTGATCTTTCAAATCGACCTTGCCAGCTTCTCTTCCAGAAAGGGAAGCAGTAACAGCGGCAATCCAAAAATTATGTCAGGATCAGGTCATAGTCCTGGTACCTTTGTCACAACAAGGGGAGGGGTTTTATTCAAGCCTTTTTTGTAGTTCCGAAGCCAGATGGCTCGGTCAGACCGATCCTAAACCTGAAAAATCTGAATCTCTACTTGAAACGATTAAAGTTCAAAATGGAATCACTGAGGGCAGTTTGACAGGTTCCATGCCAGGGTATTCCAGTGGAACCTGTTGGACAAGTGGTCGGGATCCCACCTACACAGGCACTGGAAGATAATCCTGTCGTCAAAAGCCAGGATTTCGCTCATGTGGTGGATACACAGTTCTCACCTACAGGTTCGGGATTCAGGACTGGCTCCTGGTAACCACGGATGCAAGTCTACGAGGCTGGGGAGCTGTCACTCAGGGAGACAGCTTCAGGGAAAATGGTCAAGTCAGGAAGCCTGCCTTCACATAAACGTGCTGGAATTGAGAGCCATTTACAATGGCCTTCAACAAGCGGTACATCTTCTTCAAGATCATCCTGTGCAGATCCAGTCGGACAATGTAACAGCAGTCGCGTATATAAACAAGCAGGGCGGAATGAAAAGCAGAGCGGCAATGGCAGAGGTGACGAAGATCCTCCTCTGGGCAGAAAGACATGTAAAGGCTCTGTTGGCAATTTTCATTCTGGGAGTAGACAACTGGGAAGTAGACTTCCTCAGCAGACACAATCTCCTTTCAGGAGAGTGGGGCCTACACCAAGAAGTCTTCACAGTGGTGACAAGTCTTTGGGGAGTTCCTCAAGTAGACATGATGGCATCTCATATCAACAAGAAGCTTCAGAAATATTGTTCCAGGTCGAGAGACCCTCAAGCAATAGCAGTGGATGCACTGGTGGCCCAGTGGGTGCAGCAGGGGCCGTGCGTGTATCAAGACTTACCGCGGCTATGTTTGACGGCATGGCTGCTGAGCGCCGACTCCTAGCCCGAAAGGGTATTCCCAAGGAAGTCATCCCCACCCTTATTCAGGCCAGGAAAGGAGTAACGTCGAAACATTACCACCATATTTGGAGAAAATATGTGTCTTGGTGTGGATCCAAGAAGGCTCCTACGGAAGAGTTTGAGTTGGGACGTTTTCTCCATTTTCTGCAGGCTGGTGTGGAGGCAGGCCTACGATTGGGATCAATCAAGGTCCAGATTTCGGCCTTGTCAGTGTTCTTCCAAAAACAATTGGCCTCTCTTCCAGAGGTTCAGACTTTCGTGAAAGGGGTTCTGCACATCCAGCCTCCATTTGTGCCTCCAGTGGCACCGTGGGACCTTAACGTGGTGTTGCAGTTCCTTCAATCAGATTGGTTTGAGCCTCTACAAGAGATAGAGTTGAAGTTTCTCACTTGGAAAGTGGTGATACTTTTGGCATTGGCATCCGCGCGGTGGGTGTCTGAATTGGGGGCCTTGTCTCACAAGAGCCCTTACCTGATCTTCCATGAAGATAGGGCAGAGTTGAGGACTCGTCAACATTTTCTTCCGAAGGTGGTTTCATCTTTCCACATAAACCAACTTATTGTGGTGCCAGAAGTTACTGACACGTTCACTGAGTCAAAGTCTCTAGATGTGGTTAGGGCTTTGAAGATTTATGTCGCTAGAACAGTTCGAATACGGAAAACAGAGTCTTTGTTTGTCCTGTATGCTCCCAACAAGATTGGGTGTCCTCCTTTCAAGCAGACTATTGCGCGTTGGATCAGAAGTACGATTCAGCATGCTCATACTACGGCTGGATTGCCGTTACCGACGTCGGTGAAAGCCCATTCCACTAGGAAGGTGGGCTCATCCTGGGCGGCTGCCCGGGGGGTCTCGGCATTGCAACTTTGCCGAGCAGCTACTTGGTCAGGATCAAACACATTTGCTAAATTCTACAAGTTTGACACCTTGGCCGATGAAGACCTCAAGTTCGGTCAATAGGTGCTGCAGGGTCCTCCGCACTCTCCTGCCCGTACTGTAGCTTTGGTATAGACCCCATGGTCTTGATGTCGTCTCCAGCATCCTCTAGGACGTATGAGAAAATAGGATTTTGATACCTACCGGTAAATCCTTTTCTCCTAGTCCGTAGAGGATGCTGGGCGCCCGTCCCAGTGCGTACTTTACCTGCAGTTTAGTTATTAGAATTACACAAGTTGTGTTATTTTAGTTTTCAGCATGTTACTGCAATTGGTTCATGCCTGTTGGCATGTGTTATGCCATGTGTGCGGCATGGTTGAGGGTGTGAGTTGGTAGATATCTCACCACTAGTTTAAGTAATTCTTTCCCTCGGAATGTCAGTCTCCCTGGGCACAGTTCCTACAACTGAGGTCTGGAGGAGGGGCATAGAGGGAGGAGCCAGTTCACACCCAATGAAAAGTCTTTAGAGTGCCCATGTCTCCTGCGGATCCCGTCTATACCCCATGGTCTTGATGTCATCCCCAGCATCCTCTACGGACTAGGAGAAAAGGATTTACCGGTAGGTATCAAAATCCTATTTTCTGCTATCAAGGAGAAATTGCGATGCCTTGCTATGCGATGAGCGCTCCCCAGCATGCGATCTCATGTATTACAAATTCTGCTACTTAGCTGAATTTGCAATCCAACATGAATCAGGCTCTAAGTGTACTGAGCAGTCGGTTGATAA
This sequence comes from Pseudophryne corroboree, assembly GCF_028390025.1. Classification (NCBI taxonomy): domain Eukaryota; kingdom Metazoa; phylum Chordata; class Amphibia; order Anura; family Myobatrachidae; genus Pseudophryne; species Pseudophryne corroboree. Next base: position 324,468,071 of record NC_086447.1, on the reverse strand, counting down.
TTATAGAAATATTACAGATCAAGCACACAGAAGGAAGACAATGCAGTTGCATTTACCATTTCAGTTAAACTGGATCTATCTAAGAAATAAATATTTGTGTTTTTTTTTTTAATGAAATGTTTATTTGGAATTTGATGACCTGGGATGCACACTGCTTGTTTTAAAAGAAAAAAGATCATAGTGCAGCATTTGACGCTCACAGGAGGTAACTGTCAATCACTTGCTGTTGCCTGTTATTCAGCCACGTATATATATATATATATATATATATATATATATATGGGTGTTTTTCTACAGGTGACTGACAGCTACCTTCACTCTGATCACAGATGCTGCCTACTGAATCATTTAAAATTCAATAGCATTTTTAAATCTTTGTTATCAGCAGCATCTGTCTTCCAGAGTAAATTGTGATTCTCACTGCAACATCATATAGTTACAAAGGCCCTCATTCCGAGTTGTTCGCTCGCTAGCCGCTTTTCGCAGCAGTGCACATGCTAAGCCGCCGCCCTCTGGGAGTGAATGTTAGTTTAGCAGAATTGCGAACGAAGTATTCGCAATATTGCGAAAAGATTTTTCTTTGCAGTTTCTGAGTAGCTCCAGACTTACTCTTCCAGTGCGATCAGTTCAGTGCTTGTCGTTCCTAGTTTGACGTCACAAACACACCCATCATTCGCCCAGACACTCCCCCGTTTCTCCAGCCACTCCCGCGTTTTTCCCAGAAACTGCAGAGTTTTTTCACACACTCCCATAAAACGGCCAGTTTCCGCCTAGAAACACCCACTTCCTGTCAATCACACTACGATCACCAGAACGAAGAAAAAATCTCGTAATGCTGTGAGTAAAATATCAAACTTCTTAGCAAATTTACTTGGCACAGCCGCAGTGCGAACATTGCGCATGCGCAGTTAGCGGAAAATCGCACCGATGCGAAGGAAAAGAACGAGCGAACAACCCGGAATGAGGGCCAATGACTCAACATGAAACCAAGCAGGTAGACATGGGCTTGCAAGTAAGGCTGAAGTACTATGCAAACCTCCTATTTAAAGATGATATTGCAATTTCTGAATTTCTGAATGTATGGGGGTAATTCAGACCTGATTGTAGCAGCAAATTTGTTAGCAGTTGGGCAAAACCATGGGGGTAATTCCAAGTTGATCGCAGCAGAAATTTTTTTAGCAGTTGGGCAAAACCATGTGCACTGCAGGGGGGCAGATACAACATTTGCATAGAGAGTTAGATTTGGGTGTGGTGAGTTCAATCTGCAATCTAAATTGCAGTGTAAAAATAAAGCAGCCAGTATTTACCCTGCACAGAAACAAAATAACCCACCCAAATCTAACTCTCTCTGCACATGTTATATCTGCCTCCCCTTCAGTGCACATGGTTTTGCCCAATTGCTATCAAAAATCCTGCTGCGATCAACTTGGAATTACCCCCAATGTCCTTTACACCATATTACAGATGTGTCCACATACATCTTTGCTATGGGGGTAATTCCAAGTTGATCGCAGCAGGAATTTTTTTTAGCAGTTGGGCAAAACCATGTGCACTGCAGGGGAGGCAGATATAACATGTACAGAGAGAGATAGATTTGGGTGTGGTGAGTTCAATCTGCAATCTAAATTGCAGTGTAAAAATAAAGCAGCCAGTATTTACCCTGCACATAAACAAAATAACCCACCCAAATCTAACTCTCTCTGCAAATGTTATATCTGCCCCCCCCTGCAATGCACATGGTTTTGCCCAACTGCTAAAAAATGTCCTGCTGCGATCAACTTGGAATTACCCCCCATATCCCAACATGTATATCACAGTTTTGCATGCAATAGAGATTTTGCCATGTCTTGTGATTTTTCCTAATTTGCTTCTTTAATATGTTACATTATACATATTCTATTATGACAAGCAAAAATGTTAAAATCCATCCACTCGCTACTCGTAAAACAGCTTAGCCGTGTTTTGCATGTTGTGCAAAATTTTGCAAAATTGCAAAGATGTTAGTGGACACATCTGTATGTCCACATAGTAATGCCCCTTGCACCATATTAATGCACCACAGTAATGCCCCTGTCAACATATTAAGCACCCACATTTATGCCCCTGTCACCATATTATGTCCCCACTGTAATGACTCTGACACCATATTATGCCCCCACATGCCACTGTCACCATATTATGCCCCCACTGTAATACAGTATACCACTGTACCTGCTCATTGTGAAGGGGTTCTGCTTGTTGTCAATGGATCCCCTGCAACCGCCACCGCTAGTATCTGCAGTCTCTATGGGGACCACTGTTCGCGCCTACCCCCAGTTCAAAATATTGAAAATGACCTTCTCAAAATGGTTGCCATCTCCTCTTGCATCTTTAATAACTGTCTTCTACGAGGTGGAAGCTATTTTGGGAGGAACACTTTCAATAGTACAGGTATTTGAGACTGAATACTGAAACATGCAGTTGCCGTGGTTGCACCCCCCCCCCCCCCCCCCTTCGATCACATGGCTCACCCTGCCCCAGAAACGGCACTGTGCAATAGGGTGTGAGAATCAGATAGTGGGAGATTTTGTGAGAGTTTTCAATTTTTTTTAAAGTTGCAATCATTTACACAGTAAAACCATGTTAATTTTGGGGTGTAAATGATTGCCACTTTAAAAAAAATGGCAAACTCTCACAAAATGTATCACTTTCAGATTCTCACACACTATAACATTCCCAAGAGGTTATATTATAGTGTATAGTAGCATTGTTTTACTATTCCCACATTTTTTAATATCCACCTCCAAGACCCAATGAATCCTTATAAGCAACACTTTTATTACATACCTCCCAACAAGAAGGGAGCGTGGCCAACAAAAAGGGGGCGTGGCTTCGCGGAGGACCCGCAATCACAAGCCATTTTCATCACTGAGGGGGCATGCCCAGCGCTCCGTGAGCTGCTAGCATGCCCCCTCTCCTCCTGTCTCCACTGAAGCAGAGCAGCGAGTGCAGGAGCCTCCCAACTGCCCCCCACCACCACCATTGCGGGACACTGCGACCCGCGGGTGGGACAGCGGGACAGTACTAAAAAAATGGGACTGTCCCGCAAATCGGGACAGTTGGGAGGTATGTTGTTATCATAACAGAAAAGAAAAATGCTCACACTCAGTTTTACCCATATTGTACATGGTACCAATGCCATGTACAGGTATGCATACAAAACAGAAACACTTTTGCTATCGGTGCTACCAATAATTACTGCACATTTGTGTGTATGTTGCAAATAAAATAGGGGATTTTGTCATATTTGTTCCAAACATTAAAGCTTGAGGACCATCATTAAGGGACCCCAATTGTCTGCAAGTCACTACACTAGCATGGGATGTAGTTGGCATGGCACCCTGATGATCAAGATGTCTATGGTCATAAGACCTGTGTTGGAATCCTGACACTGCACGGATCCAAACGGTCAGCATCCCAAATGTAAGTATGCCGGGGAGGGTTAGGGTTAGGCTGCGTGGGGAAGGGGTGGAGGGGAAGGGGTTAGGCAATAAGCAGATGTTTAGGGTTAGGCTGCGGGATGGGAGGGTTAGGGTTAGGGGGAGGGTAAGGAGGAGGGTTAGCAGACTTACTAAAATATGTCAGAATTCTGCCAGTCGGGGTGCCACTGTCAGTATTCTGACCACTGGCACCCTGACTGTCAGGATCCCATACCCAACCACTAGCATATATGCAACATACACACAGATTTACAGTATATTATTGTTAATGCCGATAGCAAAAGTGTTTCTGATTTGTATCCATATATGGCAGTAATACAGCCTTTATTATCATGTCTCAAAATTCTGCATAAATAGTCTTCCTCACACCCAGCAGTTGTAATTCTTCCATTCCACCCTGATGTTACTTTATTTCCCAGCCTTCAACACTTTTACACACTTACTACAAATAATGTTCTAGTCCTCAAACTGCTTCCCCAATTAATATTCCGATTCTTTCTACCCTCTTCAGCTTATGTTCCCTTTTCCACTGCAGTGCTAGCCCGTTAACTTTCCCATATATTCTTCCTTGGCTTTGCAATAGAGTTCATTCAGTGCAATATGTGTGATGAGATTGTGGCATGCAAAGCCTGTCCAGAAGTTCAGCAGTTGTGTAGCAGGTCCAGCAGTTTGTGCAGATAGATAACTAGGTGCCTTAGGAGGTCATTCAGACCCGACCTGCATTCGGGTGACCTGCGCACATTCACTGTCCACAGTGCGCATGTGCGACCCTACACCTTGCGGCCTGCCACAGGATGGTTGACAGGGGCAACCGTTGGGGGGGGGGTCGGGTCATCAACGCAGCATTTTGTGGGCGGGGCAGGGTGGGCCGGGCTGAACGTGGAGTGCCAGGAGCATTTTCAAAGCAGCAGCATGATGTCACACGCAGCTGCTCTAATTAAGAAAAATGCGGTGGACCGCCTGACACGCTGCCAGGGGTCAACCTTAGTTTAATGTGGATGCATCGGGAGGTGGTGCCACACATTCTGGGTGTCCTTCCCCTGTGCTGGGCAGCCACCAGCATGTAAGGAGGTGGAAGCAGGTCTGGTTGTGAATGCAGCGATCTGCATCCATCTCTGAATAAGGTCCTTAGACCCTAATATGCTGCCAAGGTGTGTGTGTGTGTGTGTGTGTGTGTGTGTGTGTGTGTGTGTGTGTGTGTGTGTGTGTGTATATATATATATATTTATTTTAGTGATTTGCACCAGAAATTTTTCAGGTTTTGTGTTTTGGTTTTGGATTCGGTTCCGCGGCCGTGTTTTGGATTTGGACGCGTTTTGGCAAAACCTCCCTGAAAATTTTTTTGTCGGATTCGGGTGTGTTTTGGATTTGGGTGTTTTTTTTTACAAAAAACCCTCAAAACCAGCTTAAATCATAGAATTTGGGGGTCATTTTGATCCCATAGTATTATTAACCTCAATAACCATAATTTCCACTCATTTCCAGTCTATTCTGAACACCTCACACCTCACAATATTATTTTTAGTCCTAAAATTTGCACCGAGGTCGCTGGATGGCTAAGCTAAGCGACCCAAGTGACCGACACAAACACCTGGCACATCTAGGAGTGGCGCTGCAGTGTCAGACAGGATGGCAGATTTAAAAAATAGTCCCCAAACAGCACATGATGCAAAGAAAAAAAGAGGTGCAATGAGGTAGCTGTGTGACTAAGCTAAGCGACCCAAGTGGCCGACACAAACACCTGGCCCATCTAGGAGTGGCACTGCAGTGTCAGACAGGATGGCAGATTTAAAAAATAGTCCCCAAACAGCACATGATGCAAAGAAAAAAAGAGGTGCAATGAGGTAGCTGTGTGACTAAGCTAAGCTACCCAAGTGGCCGACACAAACACCTGGCCCATCTAGGAGTGGCACTGCAGTGTCAGACAGGATGGCAGATTTAAAAAATAGTATCCAAACAGCACATGATGCAAAGAAAAAAAGAGGTGCAATGAGGTAGCTGTGTGACTAAGCTAAGCGACCCAAGTGGCCGACACAGACACCTGGCCCATCTAGGAGTGGCACTGCAGTGTCAGACAGGATGGCAGATTTAAAAAATAGTCCCCAAACAGCACATGATGCAAAGAAAAAAGAGTTGCACCAAGGTCGCTGGATGGCTAAGCTAAGCGACCCAAGTGGCCGACACAAACACCTGGCCCATCTAGGAGTGGCACTGCAGTGTCAGACAGGATGGCAGATTTGAAAAATAGTCCCCAAACAGCACATGATGCAAAGAAAAAAAGAGGTGCACCAAGGTCGCTGGATGACTAAGCTAAGCGACCCAAGTGGCCGACACAAACACCTGGCCCATCTAGGAGTGGCACTGCAGTGTCAGACAGTATGGCAGAATTAAAAAATAGTCCCCAAACAGCACACGATGCAAAGAAAAAAAGAGGTGCAATGAGGTAGCTGTGTGACTAAGCTAAGCGACCCAAGTGGCCGACACAAACATCTGGCCCATCAAGGAGTGGCACTGCAGTGTCAGACAGGATGGCAGATTTAAAAAATAGTCCCCAAACAGCACATGATGCAAAGAAAAAAAGAGGTGCACCAAGGTCGCTGGATGGCTAAGCTAAGCGACCCAAGTGGCCGACACAAACACCTGGCCCATCTAGGAGTGGCACTGCAGTGTCAGACAGGATGGCAGATTTAAAAAATAGTCCCCAAACAGCACATGATGCAAAGGAAAAAAAGAGGTGCAATGAGGTAGATGTGTGACTAAGCTAAGGGACCCAAGTGGCCGACACAAACACCTGGCCCATCTAGGAGTGGCACTGCAGTGTCAGACAGGATGGCAGATTTAAAAAATAGTCCCCAAACAGCACATGATGCAAAGAAAAAAAGAGGTGCACCAAGGTCGCTGGATGGCTAAGCTAAGCGACCCAAGTGGCCGACACAAACACCTGGCCCATCTAGGAGTGGCACTGCAGTGTCAGACAGGATGGCAGATTTAAAAAATAGTCCCCAAACAGCACATGATGCAAAGAAAAAAAGAGGTGCAATGAGGTAGCTGTGTGACTAAGCTAAGCGACCCAAGTGGCCGACACAAACATCTGGCCCATCTAGGAGTGGCACTGCAGTGTCAGACAGGATGGCAGATTTAAAAAATAGTCCCCAAACAGCACATGATGCAAAGAAAAAAAGAGGTGCACCAAGGTCGCTGGATGGCTAAGCTAAGCGACCCAAGTGGCCGACACAAACACCTGGCCCATCTAGGAGTGGCACTGCAGTGTCAGACAGGATGGCAGATTTAAAAAATAGTCCCCAAACAGCACATGATGCAAAGAAAAAAAGAGGTGCAATGAGGTAGCTGTGTGACTAAGCGAAGCGACCCAAGTGGCCGACACAAACACCTGGCCCATCTAGGAGTGGCACTGCAGTTTTCTAGTGAGAGGATGAGTGCTTCCATCCTCATGTGAATCTGAACCACTAGCCATGAACATAGGCCAGGGCTTCTGCCGTTCCTTGCCGCTCCGTGTTGTAAATGGCATATTGGCAAGTTTACGCTTCTCATCAGATGCTTTTAATTTTAATTTTTGGGTCATTTTACTGAACTTTTGTAGTATACTTGACGACACAGAGGTAGAGCAGTAGACTACTGTACCATACTGCTATATATATACTGGTGGTCCGCAAAATTCTGCACTGTCCTCCTACTATATACTGCGCACAACTAAAATGCAGCACAGGTATGGATGCATAGTATACTTGACAACACAGAGGTAGAGCAGTGGACTACTGTACCGTACTGCTATATATATACTGGTGGTCAGCAAAATTCTGCACTGTCCTCCTACTATATACTGCGCACAACTAAAATGCAGCACAGGTATGGATGCATAGTTTACTTGATGACACAGAGGTAGAGCAGTGGACTACTGTACCATACTGCTCTCTCTCTATATATATATATATATATATATATATACACTGGGGTCAGCAAAATTCTGCACTGTCCTCCTACTATATACTGCACACAACTAAAATGCAGCACAGGTATGGATGCATAGTATACTTGACGACAGAGAGCTAGAGCAGTGGACTACTGTACAGTACTGCTATATATATATACTGGTGGTCAGCAAAATTCTGCACTGTCCTTCTACTATATACTGCGCACAACTAAAATGCAGCACAGGTATGGATGCATAGTATACTTGATGACACAGAGGTAGAGCAGTGGACTACTGTACCATACTGCTATATATATATATATATATATATATATATAAATATATACTGGTGGTCAGCAAATTTCTGCACTGTCCTCCTACTATATACTGCGCACAACTAAAATGCAGCACAGGTATGGATGCATAGTATACTTGACAACACAGAGGTAGAGCAGTGGACTACTGTACCGTACTGCTATATATATACTGGTGGTCAGCAAAATTCTGCACTGTCCTCCTACTATATACTGCGCACAACTAAAATGCAGCACAGGTATGGATGCATAGTATACTTGACGACACAGAGGTAGAGCAGTGGACTGCTGTACCATACTGCTATATATACTGGTGGTCAGCAAAATTCTGCACTGTCCTCCTACTATATACTGCGCACAACTAAAATGCAGCACAGGTATGGATGCATAGTATACTTGACGACACAGAGGTAGAGCAGTGGACTACTGTACCGTACTGCTATATATATACTGGTGGTCAGCAAAATTCTGCACTGCCCTCCTACTATATACTGCGCACACCTAAAATGCAGCACAGGTATGGATGCATAGTATACTTGACGACACAGAGGTAGAGCAGTGGACTACTGTACCATACTGCTATATATACTGGTGGTCAGCAAAATTCTGCACTGTCCTCCTACTATATACTGCGCACAACTAAAATGCAGCACAGGTATGGATGCATAGTATACTTGACAACACAGAGGTAGAGCAGTGGACTACTGTACCGTACTGCTATATATATATACTGGTGGTCAGCAAAATTCTGCACTGTCCTCCTACTATATACTGCGCACACCTAAAATACAGCACAGGTATGGATGCATAGTATACTTGACGACACAGAGGTAGAGCAGTGGACTATTGTACCGTACTGCTATATATATACTGGTGGTCAGCAAAATTCTGCACTGTCCTCCTACTATATACTGCGCACAACTAAAATGCAGCACAGGTATGGATGCATAGTATACTTGATGACACAGAGGTAGAGCAGTGGACTACTGTACCGTACTGCTATATATATACTGGTGGTCAGCAAAATTCTGCACTGTCCTCCTACTATATACTGCGCACAACTAAAATGCAGCACAGGTATGGATGCATAGTATACTTGACGACACAGAGGAAGAGCAGTGGACTACTGTACCATACTGCTATATATACTGGTGGTCAGCAAAATTCTGCACTGTCCTCCTACTATATACTGCGCACAACTAAAATGCAGCACAGGTATGGATGCATAGTATACTTGACGACACAGAGGTAGAGCAGTGGACTACTATATCGTACTGCTATATATATACTGGTGGTCAGCAAAATTCTGCACTGTCCTCCTACTATATACTGCGCACAACTAAAATGCAGCACAGGTATGGATGCATAGTATACTTGATGACACAGAGGTAGAGCAGTGGACTACTGTACCGTACTGCTATATATATACTGGTGGTCAGCAAAATTCTGCACTGTCCTCCTACTATATACTGCGCACAACTAAAATGCAGCACAGGTATGGATGCATAGTATACTTGACGACACAGAGGAAGAGCAGTGGACTACTGTACCATACTGCTATATATACTGGTGGTCAGCAAAATTCTGCACTGTCCTCCTACTATATACTGCGCACAACTAAAATGCAGCACAGGTATGGATGCATAGTATACTTGACGACACAGAGGTAGAGCAGTGGACTACTATATCGTACTGCTATATATATACTGGTGGTCAGCAAAATTCTGCACTGTCCTCCTACTATATACTGCGCACAACTAAAATGCAGCACAGGTATGGATGCATAGTATACTTGACGACACAGAGGTAGAGCAGTGGACTACTGTACCGTACTGATATATATATATATACTGGTGGTCAGCAAAATTCTGCACTGTCCTTCTACTATATACTGCGCACAACTAAAATGCAGCACAGGTATGGATGCATAGTATACTTGATGACACAGAGGTAGAACAGTGGACTACTGTACCGTACTGCTATATATATATATATATATATATATATATATATATACTGGTGGTCAGCAAAATTCTGCACTGTCCTCCTACTATATACTGCGCACAACTAAAATGCAGCACAGGTATGGATGCATAGTATACTTGACGACACAGAGGTAGAGCAGTGGACTACTATACCGTACTGCTATATATATACTAGTGGTCAGCAAAATTCTGCACTGTCCTCCTACTATATACTGTGCACAACTAAAATGCAGCACAGGTATGGATGCATAGTATACTTGATGACACAGAGATAGAGCAGTGGACTACTGTACCATACTGCTATATATATATACTGGTGGTCACAGCAAAATTCTGCACTGTCCTCCTACTATATACTACAATGCAGCACAGATATGGAGCGTTTTTCAGGCAGAGAACGTAGATATTTTCAGCACACTGAGCACAGATATTTGCAGCACACTGAACACAGAAACTGAGAGAACGCAGCCACGTCCTCTCGCTATCATCTCCAAAGCACGAGTGAAAATGGCGGCGATGCGCGGCTCCTTATATAGAATACGAAGCTCGCGAGAATCCGACAGCGGGATGATGACGTTCGGGCGCGCTCGGGTTAACCGAGCAAGGCGGGAAGATCCGAGGCTGCCTTGGAACCGTATAAAATGGGTGAAGTTCGGGGGGGTTCGGATCCCGAGGAACCGAACCCGCTCATCACTAATATATATACTGTGTATTTACATACATATATATATATATATATATATATACATACACACTGTATATATATATATATATATATATATATATATAAAATGTCATCTGAGCTAATGCTGCTGATGGAACCTGTAACTTCTTTCCTTACCAGCACTCACACCCCCTTTGCTCCCAATTACCCTAACCAGCGACTTGCACACTTTCTCCCTGCAGTCACTTATATACAAAAATGTTGGATAACAAACACAAAGCCTCCAGAACTTTCTATCTACAACAGCAGAATAGAATGTATTAATATATCCTCCATGATTTCCTTAATTAACTAACATTTCCTATCCATTCAATATTTCGTAGGCCAAAATAAAACATTTTGGACAAATTGATATTTGTTTATCTATTTTTCATTAAAATTGCATTAATATAGTTGTTACTTTTAAGGATGATGATGATAATGATGAACACTGTGATCATGGAAAAGAAAAGTCAGATCAAGGAATGGAAAAGCCTGATGCCAAAGGACCTGGCAAGGCAGGACCAGATCATCATGCACATGGTGAGCATGGTCCAGAGCGGAAAGGTCATAAACATCACCACTGCCGGCCGCACCATCATAAACATGGGCGTCATCATCATCCTCACCATCATCATCACCATGACCATCCACACGATCATCACAAACATCATGGAAATGACAACCGTACTGCAGCTGAAGGACACAGCTCATCATCTGAAGAACACATTAATAGGAAATCATTTGTCAAAAAAACAAAGGAAAGCTTTCGTATTTACTACAAAGCAGATGATTCCCAAAATGCACCATCTCCAACTGTCCCTCGCCCACCTCATTTAGCAGGACCTCACATAACACCTCTTCATGATAAGACTGAGTTTCCAGATGAAGTTTCACCACTGAAAACTTGTCCTGGTGAACTACTGATGGAGCTATCACCAATTTTAAAGGAACTTATTTTTGTATAGTAGAGCACAAGAACAAAAATGTCTAAAATGGAATGTGAAAGACATATGTTAAAAGTCAATAAACATGTCTTAAATATAAACATTAGTAATGGTGGTTTTTAGACAAAGCTAGCTATTCAGTAATATTTCTCAAAATAAATGACTTATCAAAGATATAATACAAATACAGCATACGGCTAATTATCTCATTCATTTAAATGCACAACATACTTGTAGGGGGGGAGTATTTGACAACAAAGCCGAATTAAAGGCCCCTACACATTTGGCGATCCGCCGCCGAGCTGCCCGACGGCGGATACGGCCGAAAGGCGACCTGGCGGCAGGGGGGCAGTGACGGGGGTGGGGGGGGGGAGTGAAGCTTCTTCCCCCCGTCACCCAGCTCCATAGCAGTGCATGCTAATATGGACAATCTCGTCCATACTGGCCTGCATGCATAAGTGACTGGGCACCAACGATGAATGAGCGCAGGGCCGCGCATCGTTCATTGTTGGTTCCTACACACTAAACGATATGAATGCGTTCTCATTCATTAATGAACAAGAACGTTCATATCATTTATTAAAATCTATTAGTGTGCAGGGCCCTTAAGGCTATGGGGGCCAGGGGCACTTTAAACAGTGTGGCAGGTAGATGTATATATATTTATATTTTTTAGCTGTGAGATGTGTATTTATGTGTGTATGTATGTTTAGTGTGTATTTGTGTGTGTGTGTGTATACAGTATCTATATATATATATGCATATGTGTGTGTGTGCGTGTATGTATAAATAAATATATATATATATATATTTGAACTAGCAGATGTATAGGGGAGCTCAAATAACAGTCTCAAACTTTCTTCGGATTGAATATCCACAGTCGACAAAGGTTTCTAGAATAAACCCTCTCACCAGAATACACCCAGACAACAAATTCACTGATTAGTCCATTTCCTTTAAAACCGCAGAATTTATTAAAAATATATATGTTAACAGCTCTTACATTTGTCTTGACATTCGTGGGATAAGATCTTAATTGGACTTGCTGCCTACCCCAGCCGGGGGGAGCTCCTAAACGCAGCTTGCCACCCACTATGTCTTAGACCTTCACCCAACGCGTTTCGTCTATACAGACTTCCTCAGGGGTGTCTTTAACAGAAAATAAAACTTTATTAACAGCATAATTTACAGAAATCCTTATAATACATATAAAAATATAATAAAGTTTTTATAATAACATAATCTGGGTGTTGGTGTGTACTTATATAGGAAAGACATTTATTGACTTATATGGCTTTTTATAGGTATCCTGAATATCTCACTTCAACCATAATCTAATCAAAAAAACTCCACATTAGAAATATTAGTAGTATTAGATGAATCAGAGAAGAGAAATTTTCTTCTCTCTACAAATTAAGCAATTTAAACCAGAAAGCTTTCATACTGGATTTCATATATAGTCACATGGCCACAATACCATCCTATAGCAGGAGGTCTTAACAATTACATTTTCAACAAATATATTTTCAACACTAGTCAGCTGTATCATCTATAGAGGATTTAATTTAAGCAAATTTGAAACACTTACTTTCTACAGGTAAGAGCAATATGTCCTAGCAGATAATTTGTATAAAATGGGGGACTCCCATGACGACACAATTCTGTGGGCATAAGATATTATATCAATTTCCCAGTCCCAATCATGAAATTAATTAAGGAATTGTTAATATCAAATAATACTTACATTAAAATTAATATATATCCTAATATGGACAGGTAATCCCAGAATCTTAAATAGCCAACGTTTTAGGAACCTCATCTTTAAATTTCTGGTTCTCGACTGGCAAGAGGACCTGCTATTGGGGATTGGCTGCCAAAATTTCTCCAAGGACTTTTATGCCAAAAGGCTACACATTTAGCGCAACTGGTTATTGTTTTGTTATATATATATATATATATATATATATAAATATATATATTTATTTATTTATACATACACACACACATTTATATAGATACACACTAAGCATACATACACACATACACACACATCACACAGAGCTAAAAATTACAATTTCACAGCAGTATGATGAAGATAATTAAAAGAAAAAAAACAGGCCAGCATACTGTGACACAGGACAGGAGAGCGAGAGAACGTTCCTGCACGCATCCTCCGCTGGCTCAAGCCTACACTTCCTAACTGCAGCCTGCACGCCCAGCCAATGACTGAGCCGCAGGCTGCTATTCTACACACCATTGGACAGCTGAGCTGTCGCTCAGCTGTCCTGTATCCTGTACTTCTATGCGGCGCCGTAGCTGTTAGGTTGCCAGGGCAACTGTGTCCAGTTCTGGAGACCATATCTCCAGAAGGATATAAATACATTAGAGAGTATACAAAGAAGGGCAACTAAAATGGTGCATGGCCTACATCACAAAACTTACCCGGAAAGGCTAAAAGATCTTAACATGTATAGTTTGGAGGAGAGAAGGGAAAGGGGGGACATGATACAGACTTTCAAATATACCAAGGGTCTTAACAAAGTTCAGGAGGGAAACATTCTTCAAAGGAAGAGAAGTATTAGAACTCGAGAACATACACGGAGACTGGAGGGAGGCAGGTTCAGGGGAAATTTAAGGAAAAATTACTTCATAGAAAGGGTAGTGGATAAGTGGAATAGCCTCCCATCAGAGGTGGTAGAGGCTAAGACTGTAGAGCAATTTAAACATGCTTGGGATAAGCATAGGAACATCCTTACAAAGAATTAAGGTTCAAAAAGGGTTGAGATTACATAAAGGATAAAAAAAGGGGCAGACTAGATGGGCCAAGTGGTTCTTATCTGCCGTCAAATTGTATGTTTCTATGTTACAGGGGAGATGCCAGAAGCACAGTGCAGCAGATCGGACCTCCAATCTGCAGCGGGTGGCAGGGGTACCTTTTAGAAAGGGGGGCACGGGGTACTGCTACTGCAGCCTGCAGAGTCCTAGGCTCCGCCGGTTCTGTTCACAACAACCCCCACCCCCCTACCTGCCCCCACCAGAAACCCCCACTGCCAAACAAACTTTGTATTGGAGCCTCCTGCGGTCCTCATTTTAAACCCTGCCCCTATTTGTGTTTGGCCACACCCCTTTGGCCACCTGCAAATTGTGTCACAAAGGGGTGGAGCCTAATGTTGAGATGTACCCGCCGCCCGTTCACAACTTCACATCAGTGGCTTTTTGAGCGTTTGGCTGATCTGCTGCTGCTGCACCTGCAGCACAACTGCTGGTGAGTGCTTTGCCCCCTCTCTTCAGGTTCCCACTGCTGTCAGGCATCACACTATAAAGTGGGGAATCCCTGCACTGATCTTATGATGGGTTGGAATTATACATATACATAAACTGAAGTGCCCTTTATTGTGACACAGTGGTCAGGCCATATGTACATAAATCATATACAATGTGTCATATATCACAGCTGTATGCATTTCACAGCTGTGTGGTACAGAGTATGACATCATCAATGAGAAACATACAATTATAAATGTTAATTAGTTTTGGCTGGTGACCGCTGATGGGTCATGTGAAAGTTTGGTCTTTATGGTACCTACAGGTATCAGTGTCTATGCATGACTATATTCACAGTTAAGCCCAAATGGGTAAGGGTCTTGCATGGTGCCCTCCTGGGCATGTCTTGGGTGTTATGTTCTGTAGGGCCAGCGTCCCATATCCCCAAGGTGCATCGACTTACCCTCTCTGGCATGTGTTGGTGCTTCTCCTGGTGACTATGTTGCTATGGGAGGCAGTCCACCCTTCTTCGCTATCCCGGGCTAGGATCCTGTGTGGACTGGCGTGTGAGAGATCGCACACCCGGTCACTAACCTGGGGGACCAGCGGGCGCTACAAGATTTCCAGGTACCTGGTCTAGCAAGATCTCCCAGAACCCGTAGATCTCTATAGTTATGTTCCGGCCACTCAGACTCACCAAGAAAAGCACAGTAGTCCAATAGGAATGTCTTTTTGGGAAATGGTGTGCAACCAGGTGGCAGTAGGCTTGTGAATGATTGATAGTCCCAGATGTTGGGTGCCATGTTTGAGCAAGCGTCGTATATTCATATTTAGATACAGTGTTGGCTGAATCCTCCATACATGTTTGGCTTATACAGATGGGTCTTCCGTTATCTTGGCTGGCTGAGGTGTTAGTCGCGATCGGACATACGCAGCGTGCCTGGGCGTAAGGAGGCCCACAACTAGGGAGGAGCACAGAGCGCTTGGCATTACCTTTGAGTGTAATACCTGCGATTTTCCACCAGATGTCACTTTTTAAATTCACCAATGCGCGCGCATGTGGTCTCCATTAAAATACAATACTGAACTACAGCATAAGAACTACTTTACTGGTGCGTCTCATTATGCTACAAAATGCTACAGTATGTCATACAGTATATAACAGTATATACAGTACAGACGCAAATAGTACAGCATATACAGATGGCTGCAAATGAACGTGTTACAGGTACAGTATGGTCTATTGCTGTTAGGGATATGTGAGCGTATTAAGTATAATGGAGAGAGATAAAAGCTCCTCCCTAAGATCCTGGATGCCAAATTACTGTGCTTAGCGTCTCTGTACAGTATTTTGTATTTGAGTACTAAATAGCACGAACAGCTTGTAACATACAGCAGAACTGTTATCTTTCTAAGTATAATGGGGAGAGATAAAAGCTCCTCCCTAAGTTCCTGGATGCCAAATTACTGTGCTTCGCATCTCTGTTAAGTATTTTGTATTTGAGTACTAAATAGCACAAACAGCTTGTAACATACTGTACAGCAGCAAGTGTTATCTTTCAAAGTATAATGGGGAGAGATAAAAGCTCATCCCTAAGTTCCTGGATGCTCAAATCACTGTGATTAGCGTCTCTGTACAGTATTTTCTATTGGAGTACTAAATAGCATGAACAGCTTGTAACATACTCTGATGTAATGGTTACAGCGGCAAGTGTTATCTTTATAGGTATAATGGGGAGAGATAAAAGCTCCTCCTTGGTTTTTCTAAGATCCGTATTTTTGCAGATTTCAGCCGAGATCAATCTTGGCTGACATCGACAGTGTAGGAATGCAACTTTTTTAAACAAAACACAGTAATTTACTAAACTACCATGTTTTGTAAATTCGAGTTCACCGATGTCGAAGTAATTCATATTGCCGGCAGTGCTTTACGGGAGAGAACAGTAAAATACTGCCGGACTTAACACAATGAATACCGGCCGGATCAGTATGATCCGTGCAGGACTTCATTGTGTACAGTAAAAAATAGTTAAAAATCCCCCCAAAAATTGCACGGGTACTCCCTCCTAAGCATAACCAGCCTTGGGCTCTTTGAGCCGGTCCTGGTTGTTAAAATACAGGGGTAAAAATGCATAGGGTTCCCCCGTATTTAGACAACCAGCACCGGTCTCTTTGTCCAGTCCTGGTTCCAAAAATACGGGGGACAAAAGATGTAGGAGTCTCCCGTATTTTTAAAACCAGCACCGGGCTCCACTAGCCGAAAAGATAATGCCACAGCCAGGGGACACTTTTATATTGGTCCCTGCAGCCCTGGCATTACCACCCCAAATAGTCACCCCTGGCCGGGGTACCCTGGGGGAGTGGGGACCCCATAAATCAAGCGGTCCCCCCCTCCAGGCACCCAAGGGCCAGGCTGTCCACCGCACCCCAGGGGGTACATTTACTAAGATGGGAGTTCTATTTAAGATGGGCTGTTGCCCATAGCAACCAATCAGATTTTACTTCTCATTTATCTAGCACCTTCTAGAAGATAATACCTGGAATCTGATTGGTTGCTATGGGCAACATCCCATCTTAAATAGAACTCCCATTTTAGTAAATACACCCCCAGGGCGGTGGGTGCAGTGCTGATATCCTTTTCAAGTGTAAAAAATAGAGTATTGTCTTTTGTTTTAGAACTACAAGTCCCAGCAAGCCTCCCACACTTGCTGGTACTTGGTGAACCACAAGTACCAGCATGCGGGGAAATAACGGGCCCACTGGTACCTGTAGTTCTACAACAAAAGAAATACCCAAATAAAAACAAGACACACACACACCGTGAAAGTACAAATTTAATAAAACACACTTACACACTCATACATACTTACATACATCCCCCCGCCGGGCAATCACGTCCCCTTGTCCAGTAGAATCCAGTTGGGGTACCTGTGAATCAAAACCCCAAAATACATCGGGTGTTGATCGGTCCTTTTCCTTCCTGACGTAATCCATGGCTTAAAAAAAACCCTGAAAATTCCGATCCACGCCATTAAAGGGGTTCCATGTTTACACATGGAACCCCTTTCCCTGAATGCTGGGACCCCCCCGTGACTCCTGTCACTAGAAGTCCCAGCAGCCAATCAGGGAGCGCTACGTCATAGCGCTCTCCTGATTGGCTGTGTGCTCCTGGCCTGTCAATCAGTCGGAGCGCACTCGCTAGAATGGAGATTAGTGCAGCTCCATTCTAGCCTATGATGGGAACTTTGTGGTCTGCGGCTAACTGCGAAGTTAATTGGGGTCACCCACAAGAGTGACCTAAACACAGTGCACTAAGGGGATTAGTCCGACCCGTTCGCACGCTGTGCTTCGTTGCAGCCGTGCGATCGGATCGGAACTGCGCATGCGCTGCGGCCACATTGTGCAGGCATGCCATTGCCCGGTGATAGCTGTCGCTGGGCAACGACACCGCTAGCAAAGAAAGCGGTCACAGCGGCGACCACAAAAACATTGACAGGAGGATGGCATTTTGGGGCATCAACTGACCGTTTTCTGGGAGTGGTGTGGCGAACGCAGGCGTGTCCAGGCATTTGGAGGGCGGATGTCTGATGTCGGGCTGCAAAAAGTTGCAGCGTGCGATCAACTCGGAATGACCCCCAATATACCATGTTTTGTAATATGAGCGTCCAAGTTCTCTAACGGCATAAACGAACACCAATGGCAAGGAATCGCTACTTGCAGTACTCTTACACATGAACTTGTGTATCTTCCATGCAGCGACGTAGGCAAGCGGTGAAGGCTTCCGCCTCCCACGCTTAGAGTCCCGGGTTTGATTCCCAAAGTGCCAATGTATTTATTTTTTTTCGCTGATATTCACTTTATTCATTTTTTTTCTTTGTTATCCATTGTAATACATTCAATGGAAGGGTGCACACAGGTTTCACATAAACCAGGGTAAATCTGCAGAAGCAACTCATTCCGCTATATAAAATACCCAGTGGCAATGAGGACCCGTAGACATACCAATTAATATAAATTAGTGTATTCTGGCGCAACTGTTTGAGCAACACAGTACTGTAGTTCGTTGGTGTTAGAGAATCTGTGTTGTACTTTATGAGAAGGGATCACTGCTACTGAACCTTTTGCACATCTATCAAAGCGACTGCAGTTCTCTACCTGATTTTCATATGTAGTATAGTATTGTGCTGTACATTTATTGTAACCTGACCTCACTCCCTGTCTATTGTATGAACTGTGCAGGCTCCCTGGGGGTAAGGGGGAAGTGGGATGGGGGTAGGGGGAGGTGGTGGCTTAATACCATGTTCTGCAATATGAGCGTCAAAGTCCCTTAACGGCATAAAGGGAAGGGTGAGGTGGGGATTAACCAGCGGAGTTCAGAGATGCTGTCAAAAATATTAATTGTCTGTCAGGACCAAAAAAAAGAAACCAATAAATCAATAAATAAAAATAGTGTGTACAAACGAATGTGTTAAAGCAATGGTCCACTGATGGTCGGTTTATGTGAGCTATTAAATTAAATTCAATTAAAATGGGCTTAAAGCTTAATATCTCCAGTTCTCAGGGTCCAATCTGCTCAGAATTGGGTTGGAATGGAAGGGGAGACGATTAGCTACTGGAGGATACCAGCCCAAGTTTCTGTGACCCCCACAAGGCTCATGGCAAGCGTCAGAACCCATGGTGGGTCTGAATTAACTGGCCAATTATAGTCTATGGGAAAATAGGTCCACTTTGCGTCCTGATATCTCTGGTTCTGGGTGTCCCAGAGACTCGGGAGGAGACTCTTGGCTTGGCTCTTGGCTTTTGGGGCAGACCAACCACTAGTTTATGTGACACCGCAAAGGGAAACGGCAAGCAACCGTGTGTCCGGTCCCCTCCAGTTGTCTGCCCAGCTTGCACGGGATGCAGGGTTTCTGGCTAGATAGAAAATAGTACAGTACAGAGATACTAAGCACAGTAATTTGGCATCCAGTAACTTAGGGAGGAGCTTCTATCTCTCCCCATTATACTTATAAAGATAACACTTGCCGCTGTAGACATTACAGCAGAGTACGTTACAATCTGTTCATGCTATTTAGTACTCAAATAGAAAATACTCTGTACAGAGATACTAAGGATGGTGATTTGGCATCCAGGAACTTAGGGAGGAGCTTTTATCTCTCCCCATTATACTTAGAAAGATAACACTTGCCGCTGTACATTACAAGCTGTTCATGCTATTCAGTACTCAAATGCAAAATACTGTAGAGAGACGCTAAGCACAGTGATTTAGCATCCAGGAACTAATGGAGGAGCTTTTATCTCTCTCCATTATACTTAGTAAGATAACACTTGCCGCTGTACGTTACAAGCTGTTTGTGCTATTTAGTACTCAAATGCAAAATACTGTACAGAGACGGGAGGTATTGTACCACTAAACGGAGAGTTGTTGCCTTCACCTGATCTGAAGGGATGTCCATCAGGCAACAGCCAGGAGGGGAACGTGTCTTGAAGGATACAGCGTATCCATGAGTGACGACTTCCCATACCCAAGCATCTGAAGTGGTCTTCAACCATACCTGGGTGAACTGTAAAAGTCTGCCTCCCGCACTGGGATCCCCCAGGGGGAGGCCCGCCCCGTCATGATGCAGGTTTGTCAGATTTGGAAGCCGGCTGACGGGCAGCCCAGGCATGTTTAGGCTTGGGCTTGGTGGTTTCGGGTACGCCTGACCCTTTGCTTTGCCCGGAGGAAGTACTCTTAGCCTTCCGTGCCTAAGCAGTAGTACTAAGTAGACATGCAGTCTTAGCAGACGCCAAGTCAGTGACAATCTTATTAAGATCTTCACCAAAGAGGATGTTTCCTTTAAACAGGAGCACCTCCAGGGTTTTCTTAGAGTCCAAGTCCACCAACCTGGACCGCAACCAGAGAAAACGGCGAGCCAAAATAGATGTCGTAGCAGCATTGGCAGCCAGAACACCTGCATCTGAAGCTGCTTCTTTGATGTAATGAGATGCCGTGACAATATAAGAGAGACATTGTCTGGCATGTTCAGAAAAATTGGACGTAAACTCAGCCTCTTTTTCCTAAGCCCACGCCTCAATAGCTTTTGCGGCCCAAGTAACCGCAATAGTGGGCCAATGCGCAGCCCCTGCAAGGGTATAAATAACTTTTAAGCAGCCCTCCACACGCTTACCCATTGGCTCCTTGAGAGAAGTGACGGTAGTGACAGGCAGAGCAGATGACACCACCAGCCGAGCGATTTGCGAATCCACCGGCAGTGGCGTTTTCCAATTTTTACTCAATTCTACCACAAGGGGATAGCGGGCTAGCATCTTCTTGTGCGGGGGTGAATTTCTTTCCTGGATTCCTCACGTATGTCAACCAATTTAGTAACCTTCTGACGTTTGAACCTGTCCGGTTTCATAGATGTAGTAGCAGGCTCAGGATCATCATCAATCTGAAGAATGAGCCTTATAGCCTCTAATAGATCAGGAACATCCACCTGTGAAACAGATTCCCCATCAGAAACGTCATGATCAGAGTCTGTGGGGTCAGTATACACGCCATCTTCATCGGAAGAGGTATCCAGAACATGTGCGGATTGGGAGGAAGTAACAGCCCTCTTAGAGAACTTGTTAGGTTTAGTCTTAGGTGGGCGAGGGTCAGGAATACGTTTATCCAAAGAGTTATTCAATTGCTGTAACTGAGTGGACAGAGCATCTGTCCATGGCGGATTAACCACAGGGACCATATAAGGCTGATAAGGCATAGCAAATTGGAAAAGGCAGACCAAGGCGGACCTTGATGTGCCCCCGTTGTTACAAACTGACTGGGGGGTACAGAACCCCCAAAACCTGAACCCTCCGCAGCCATGTAATCCTCAAATGCATCTGGGACATCATAATCGTGCACAGCGGAGTTAGCCTCAGACCCATCACCCCCTGTAGCTGACATGATATGAAAGCGTAAACCACGGGCGACACAGTACAATATCAGCAGATTTAGGCCCTCATTCCGAGTTGATAGCTCGCTAACTGCTTTTAGCAGCAGTGCAAACGCTAAGCCGCCACCCTCTGGGAGTGTATCTTAGCTTAGCAAAAGTGCGAACGAAAGATTAGCAGAATTGCTCGAAAATCTTTTCCTGCAGTTTCTGAGTAGCTCCAGACCTACTCCTAGATTGCGATCACTGCAGACTGTTTAGTTCCTGGTTTGACGTCACAAACACGCCCTGCGTTCGGCCAGCCACTCCCCCTTTCCTCCAGCCACTCCTGCGTTTTTTAGCACACTCCCAGAAAACGGTCAGTTTCCGCCCAGAAACACCCACTTCCTGTCAATCACTCACCGATCAGCAGAGCGACTGAAAATCGTCGCTCGCCCCTGTGTAAATTTGCTTAGTCTTGTGTGAAATTACTTGGCGCGTGCGCAGAATAGCCGATTTTTAGCATGATCGCTATGCTGCGAAAAAAACCGGCAGCGAGCGATCAACTCGGAATGACCCCCATAATACCTAACATAACCTCCCCGTGCAGTGTGACAGCACAAACAGAGGATTTCTGAGGTAAAATGTGACTGAAAAACACAGATAAAAAGACAAAATATGTATATCCTGTGAAATACCTATATTTAGTGATGTGCACCGGACATTTTTCGGGTTTTGTGTTTTGGTTTTGGATTCGGTTCCGCGGCCGTGTTTTGGATTCGGGCGCGTTTTGGCAAAACCTCACCGAAAAATTTTTGTCGGATTCGGGTGTGTTTTGGATTCGGGTCTTTTTTACAAAAAACCCTAAAAAACAGCTTAAATCATAGAATTTTGGGGTCATTTTGATCCCATAGTATTATTGACCTCAATTACCATAATTTCCACTAATTTCCAGTCTATTCTGAACACCTCACACCTCACAATATTATTTTTAGTCCTACAATTTGCACCGAGGTCGCTGGATGGCTAAGCTAAGCGACACAAGTGGCCGACACAAACACCTGGCCCATCTAGGAGTGGCACTGCAGTGTCAGGCAGGATGGCACTTCCAAAAAATTGTCCCCAAACAGCACATGATGCAAAGAAAAAAAGAGGCGCACCAAGGTCGCTGTGTGACTAAGCTAAGTGACACAAGTGGCCGACACAAACACCTGGCCCATCTAGGAGTGGCACTGCAGTGTCAGGCAGGATGGCACTTCAAAAAAATTGTCCCCAAACAGCACATGATGCAAAGAAAAATGAAAGAAAAAAGAGGTGCAAGATGGAATTGTCCTTGGTCCCTCTCACCCACCCTTATGTTGTATAAACAGGACATGCACACTTTAACGAACCCATCATTTCAGCGACAGGGCCTGCCACACGACTGTGACTGAAATGACTGGTTGGTTTGGGCCCCCACCAAAAAAAGAAGCAATCAATCTCTCCTTGCACAAACTGGCTCTACAGAGGCAAGATGTCCACCTCATCATCATCCTCCGATTCCTCACCCCTTTCACTGTGTACATCCCCCTCCTCACAGATTATTAATTCGTCCCCACTGGAATCCACCATCTCAGGTCCCCGTGTACTTTCTGGAGGCAATTGCTGCTGGTGAATGTCTCCACGGAGGAATTGATTATAATTCATTTTGATGAACATCATCTTCTCCACATTTTCTGGAAGTAACCTCGTACGCCGATTGCTGACAAGGTGAGCGGCTGCACTAAACACTCTTTCGGAGTACACACTGGAGGGAGGGCAACTTAGGTAGAATAAAGCCAGTTTGTGCAAGGGCCTCCAAATTGCCTCTTTTTCCTGCCAGTATACGTACGGACTGTCTGACATGCCTACTTGGATGCAGTCACTCATATAATCCTCCACCATTCTTTCCATGGTGAGAGAATCATATGCAGTGACAGTAGACGACATGTCAGTAATCATTGGCAGGTCCTTCAGTCCGGACCAGATGTCAGCACTCGCTCCAGACTGCCCTGCATCACCGCCAGCGGGTGGGCTCGGAATTCTTAGCCTTTTCCTCGCACCCCCAGTTGCGGGAGAATGTGAAGGAGGAGATGTTGACGGGTCACGTTCCGCTTGACTTGACAATTTTCTCACCAGCAGGTCTTTGAACCTCTGCAGACTTGTGTCTGCCGGAAAGAGAGATACAACGTAGGTTTTAAATCTAGGATCGAGCACGGTGGCCAAAATGTAGTGCTCTGATTTCAACAGATTGACCACCCGTGAATCCTGGTTAAGCGAATTAAGGGCTCCATCCACAAGTCCCACATGCCTAGCGGAATCGCTCTGTTTTAGCTCCTCCTTCAATGTCTCCAGCTTCTTCTGCAAAAGCCTGATGAGGGGAATGACCTGACTCAGGCTGGCAGTGTCTGAACTGACTTCACGTGTGGCAAGTTCAAAGGGTTGCAGAACCTTGCACAACGTTGAAATCATTCTCCACTGCGCTTGAGTCAGGTGCATTCCCCCTCCTTTGCCTATATCGTGGGCAGATGTATAGGCTTGAATGGCCTTTTGCTGCTCCTCCATCCTCTGAAGCATATAGAGGGTTGAATTCCACCTCGTTACCACCTCTTGCTTCAGATGATGGCAGAGCAGGTTCAGGAATGTTTGGTGGTGCTCCAGTCTTCTGTACGCGGTGCCTGAATGCCAAAAGTGGCCCGCAATTCTTCGGGCCACCGACAGCATCTCTTGCACGCCCCTGTCGTTTTTTAAATAATTCTGCACCACCAAATTCAATGTATGTGCAAAACATGGGACGTGCTGGAATTTGCCCAGATGTAATGCACGCACAATATTGCTGGCATTGTCCGATGTCACAAATCCCCAGGAGAGTCCAATTGGGGTAAGCCATTCTGCGATGATCTTCCTCAGTTGCCGTAAGAGGTTGTCAGCTGTGTGCCTATTCTGGAAAGCGGTGATACAAAGCGTAGCCTGCCTAGGAACGAGTTGGCGTTTGCGAGATGCTGCTACTGGTGCCGCCGCTGCTGTTCTTGCTGCGGGAGGGAATACATCTACCTAGTGAGCTGTCACAGTCATATAGTCCTGAGTCTGCCCTGCTCCACTTGTCCACATGTTCGTGGTTAAGTGGACATTGGGTACAACTGCATTTTTTAGGACACTGGTGACTCTTTTTCTGAGGTCTGTGTACATTTTCGGTATCGCCTGCCTAGAGAAATAGAACCTAGATGGTATTTGGTACCGGGGACACAGTACCTCAATCAAGTCTATAGTTGCCTCTGAATTAACGATGGATACCGGAACCACGTTTCTCACCGCCCAGGCTGCCAAGGCCTGAGTTATCTGCTTTGCAGCAGGATGACTGCTGTGATATTTCATCTTCCTCGCAAAGGACTGTTGGACAGTCAATTGCTTACTGGAAGTAGTACAAGTGGTCTTCCGACTTCCCCTCTGGGATGATGATCGACTCCCAGCAGCAACAACAGCAGCGCCAGCAGCAGTAGGCGTTACACTCAAGGATGCATCGGAGGAATCCCAGGCAGGAGAGGACTCGTCAGACTTGACAGTGACATGGCCTGCAGGACTATTGGCTTTCCTGGGTAAGGAGGAAATTGACACTGAGGGAGTTGGTGGTGTGGTTTGCAGGAGCTTGGTTACAAGAGGAAGGGATTTAGTGGTCAGTGGACTGCTTCCGCTGTCACCCAAAGTTTTTGAACTTGTCACTGACTTATGATGAATGCGCTGCAGGTGACGTATAAGGGAGGATGTTCCGAGGTGGTTAACGTCCTTACCCCTACTTATTACAGCTTGACAAAGGCAACACACGGCTTGACACCTGTTGTCCGCATTTGTGTTGAAATAATTCCACACCGAAAAGCTGATTTTTTTTGTTTTTTGACCAGGCATGTCAATGGCCATATTCATCCCACGGACAACAGGTGTCTCCCCGGGTGCCTGACTTAAACAAACCACCTCACCATCAGAATCCTCCTTGTCAATTTCCTCCCCAGCGCCAGCAACACCCATATCCTCATCCTGGTGTACTTCAACAGTGACATCTTCAATTTGACTATCAGGAACTGGACTGCGGGTGCTCCTTCCAGCACTTGCAGGGGGCGTGCAAATGGTGGAAGGCGCAAGCTCTTCCCGTCCAGTGTTGGGAAGGTCAGGCATCGCAACCGACACAATTGGACTCTCCTTGGGGATTTGTGATTTCGAAGAACGCACAGTTCTTTGCTGTGCTTTTGCCAGCTTAAGTCTTTTCATTTTTCTAGCGAGAGGATGAGTGCTTCCATCCTCATGTGAAGCTGAACCACTAGCCATGAACATAGGCCAGGGCCTCAGCCGTTCCTTGCCACTCCGTGTCGTAAATGGCATATTGGCAAATTTACGCTTCTCCTCAGACGATTTTAATTTTGATTTTTGGGTCATTTTACTGAACTTTTGTTTTTTGGATTTTACATGCTCTCTACTATGACATTGGGCATCGGCCTTGGCAGACGACGTTGATGGCATTTCATCATCTCGGCCATGACTAGTGGCAGCAGCTTCAGCACGAGGTGGAAGTGGATCTTGATCTTTCCCTATTTTAACCTCCACATTTTTGTTCTCCATTTTTTAATGTGTGGAATTATATGCCAGTATCAATAGCAATGGCCTAATACTATATTTACTGCGCACAACTGAAATGCACCACAGGTATGGATGGATAGTATACTTGACGACACAGAGGTAGGTACAGCAGTGGCCTACCGTACTGCTATATATAGTATACTGGTGGTCACTGTGTCAGCAAACTGCAAAACTAAAATGCACCACAGGTATAGAATGTAGATGGATAGTATACTTAATGGATGACGACACAGAGGTAGGTACAGCAGTGGCCTACCGTACTGCTATATATAGTATACTGGTGGTCACTGTGTCAGCAAACTGCAAAACTAAAATGCACCACAGGTATAGAATGTAGATGGATAGTATACTTAATGGATGACGACACAGAGGTAGGTACAGCAGTGGCCTACCGTACTGCTATATATAGTATACTGGTGGTCACTGTGTCAGCAAACTGCAAAACTAAAATGCACCACAGGTATAGAATGTAGATGGATAGTATACTTAATGGATGACGACACAGAGGTAGGTACAGCAGTGGCCTACCGTACTGCTATATATAGTATACTGGTGGTCACTGTGTCAGCAAACTGCAAAACTAAAATGCACCACAGGGATAGAATGTAGATGGATAGTATACTTAACGGATGACGACACAGAGGTAGGTACAGCAGTGGCCTACCGTACTGCTATATATAGTATACTGGTGGTCACTGTGTCAGCAAACTGCAAAACTTAAATGCACCACAGGTATAGAATGTAGATGGATAGTATACTTAATGGATGATGACACAGAGGTAGGTACAGCAGTGGCCTACCGTACTGCTATATATAGTATACTGGTGGTCACTGTGTCAGCAAACTGCAAAACTAAAATGCACCACAGGTATAGAATGTAGATGGATAGTATACTTAGTGGATGACGACACAGAGGTAGGTACAGCAGTGGCCTACCGTACTGCTATATATAGTATACTGGTGGTCACTGTGTCAGCAAACTGCAAAACTAAAATGCACCACAGGTATAGAATGTAGATGGATAGTATACTTAATGGATGACGACACAGAGGTAGGTACAGCAGTGGCCTACCGTACTGCTATATATAGTATACTGGTGGTCACTGTGTCAGCAAACTGCAAAACTAAAATGCACCACAGGTATAGAATGTAGATGGATAGTATACTTAATGGATGACGACACAGAGGTAGGTACAGCAGTGGCCTACCGTACTGCTATATATAGTATACTGGTGGTCACTGTGTCAGCAAAACTCTGCACTGTACTCCTCCTATATAATATTAATTATACTGGTGGTCCCCAGTCCCCACAATAAAGCAGCACACTGAGCACAGATATGGAGTGTTTTTCAGGCAGACAACGTATACTGATGGTCACTGTCAGCAAAACTCTGCACTGTACTCCTGCTATATAATACAGCTGCTCCCCAGTCCCCACAATTAAGCAGTGTGAGCTTAGATATATTGGGGGTCATTCCGAGTTGTTCGCTCGCAAGCTGTTTTTAGCAGCTTTGCACACGCTAAGCCGCCGCCTACTGGGAGTGAATCTTAGCATCTTAAAATTGCGAACGAAAGATTCTCAAAATTGCGATAACACACCTCTTAGCAGTTTCTGAGTAGCTTCAACCTTACTCGGCATCTGCGATCAGTTCAGTGCTTGTCGTTCCTGGTTTGACGTCATAAACACACCCAGCGTTCGCCCAGACACTCCTCCGTTTCTCCAGCGACTCCCGCGTTTTTCCCAGAAACGGTAGCGTTTTTCCGCACACACCCATAAAACGGCCAGTTTCCGCCCAGTAACACCCACTTCCTGTCAATCACACTACAATCACCAGAACGAAGAAAAGGCCGTGAGTAAAATTCCTAACTGCATAGCAAATTTACTTGGCGCAGTCGCACTGCGGACATTGCGCATGCGCACTAAGCGGAAAATCGCTGCGATGCGAAAAAAATTACCGAGCGAACAACTCGGAATGACCCCCATTATGCAGCACACTGAGCACAGATATGGTATGGAGCGTTTTTTTCAGGCAGAGAACGGATAAAAACTGGTGGTCACTTATCAGCAAAACTCTGCACTGTACTCCTCCTAACAGCTGCTCCCCAGTCCTCCCCACAATTAAGCAATAAAGCAATCAACTTCAACAATAAACGGAGAGAACGCCAGCCACGTCCTCTCCCTATCATCTCCAATGCACGAGTGAAAATGGCGGCGACGCGCGGCTGCTTATATAGAATCCAAATCTTGCGAGAATCCGACAGCGGGATGATGATGTTCGGGTGCGCTCGGGTTAGCCGAGCAAGGCGGGAAGGTTCGAACCTGCCTCGGACCCGTGTAAAAAGGGTGAAGTTCGGGGGGGTTCGGTTTCCGAGAAACCGAACCCGCTCATCACTACCTATATTATCTAATAACCCTGACGCACGGAGCCCCTTCAGGTTACAGAATATAGGGATAGCAGTAGGGGTGAGATACACGGAGCAGAGATCACCCAGCAGCTATATGCACACACACACACACACACACACACACACACACACACACACACACACACACACACACACACACACACACACACACACAGTCACATGTACAATGCAGGAATTATAACAAACCATAAAACTGCACTGGACTAGCAATACTATTACTGAGTAAAGCTATGTATATAGGGGGTCATTCTGACCCGATCGCAAGCTGCAGTTTTTCGCAGCGTAGCGATTGGGTCAGATCTGCGCTTGCGCCAGCGCCGCAGTGCACCGGCGCATGGCCACCCGTCGCCACACTACAATTGCCTCTGCCTTATTGACAGGCAGAGGCGGTTGATTGGCGGGAGGGGACGAAACGGCAGCGTTTGGCTGCCGTTTTGCGGGCGCGGTCCGGCCAACGCAGGTGTGGCCGGACCGCGCGGGGAGTGGCTCGCAGCGGCTGCGTGACATCACATGCAGTCACTGCGGGCCGGGGAGCGAAGAGTAGCTCCCGGCCAGCACGCTAAAGCTGCGCTGGCCGGGAGCTACTCTTGAAGTGCAAAGGCATAGCCGCTGTGCGATGCCTTTGCACTTCTGCGGGAAGGGGGGGGGGGGTGACGGCACTGACATGCAGGGCGGACTAGCCCTGTGCTGGGCGTCCACCCGCATGTCTGAGTTCAGGATCGTAGCTGTGCTAAATTTAACACAGCTACGATCAACTTGGAATGACACCCATAGACAGATATATCAATGCACAGTAAAAACTGGATGAATATCACAGGGTACTTGTACTACAGTAAATATCCATGTAGTAATGCACTTGTTCTTAACTACACTGTCTAAATGACATGTAGAATATTTAAAGGCCCATATAGACGGGCCGATGCAGGAGAGATATGTGCTGAGCGAACCGCTCAGCACACATCTCTCCCGCCGCTCAGCACAGCGTGATTGTGCTGAGCGTGCGGGGGGTTACGGGGGGGCCGCTCATTTCACCCAGCGGGTGAAGTGAGCGACCCGCTAGATTGGCCTACATGCAGGCCAATCTAGCAGCAGCTATAGCGATGCATGGGGCTGCGCATCGCTATCGCTGTAGGGGCTACACACGGAGCGATAATGCTGAAATTCTAAGCAATCTAGTCAGATTGCTTAGAATATCGCTCCGTGAGTACCCCCCTTAAGTGTCCTGTAAATGCACAGTGCTGATGATGCAGGCAGCTTTACAGAGGAGGTATCACCCAGCAGTCCCAGAATCAGCGCAGCTGTGTGTAATGGCGCCCAAACACTGACAGGGAGTGAGGGAGACAGAGAGATGCAGCTCCAGGGCGGGAACATTTACTCTAAATGGCGCACATGGGCTGGGGCTACAGGCCAGAGCCTTTATCCCCTTTCTGGACATCACCACTATGTGCTGCGAGCCTTAATAAAAAGGATTATACATAGTCTAATCCGACCTGTGCCCTTGCCCTGGTGGTCTAATGGGGTCCCTGTACTGCCACAGTGTCCACGCCAGCACGCGCGGCCTGCCTCCTTATGGCCGCAGCGGATCGCGATTTCCAGCGGGTCCCACCCTGGGGGACCCTCTTACCTCCTCCCTGAGTGCGGCTACATAATCCCGGAGAACTTCGGTTAGTGTGTGTGCCCTGGGTGAAGAATTGGAGCCTCTACTGTAAGTACCCGACAACCAGGGACGCAGAAGTATACAGCGCCACTGGGGGAGGTGATGTAGCTGCAGCAGGAGATATCAGAATGATATCTAGCACTAGAGTGCCTCTGCTGCAGCCCTTGAAGTCTTCTATCTTCTTTAAAATAGCTCTTCTTAGGGCTGCTGGATCAGCCCTGCCTGTTAGCTGCCTGCACGGCACCAATTTACAAACTGAGCTCCTGTGCATGGAGGCGGAGTTATAGAGGAGGCGGCGCAGGGCATCTTGGGAACAGTCATAGCTTTTAGCCCAGGCATTCCCAACCCACGGTCTTCAAGGCACACTAACAGTGCAGGTTTTAGTGATATTCAGGCTTCAGCACAGGTGACTTAATTAGTAGCTCAGTTATTTTGATTTAACCATCTGTGCTGCAGCCTCGATATCACTAAAACCTGCCCTGTTGGTATGCCTTGAGAACCGTGGTTGGAAATGCCTGTATTATCATGTTGGTGCCTCAGCTCAAGATCCTACCCTACACCCCTATGTTATTCCCTGTGGAAAACAGTGTACCCCGCTGCAGAAACTTCCTTTAAAATGTCAAAATTCCCCAGGGAATGTAGAAATTGTGACCTCCATATGCCGCACTGTGATCCTGGTGCAGTAAAGTGATGCTGCAAAATGGCAGCTCACTTTACAGCAATGCGGGTCACGGCGCAGAAGAAGAATCCGGCTCAGCGGACACTGGCTCATGAGACTTGTAAGTATAAAGTTCAGGGGGAGAGTGCTTTTTCGGTGCGGGGCTAGTAACGACGGGGGGGGGTGGACCCGGTGGTAGCGACGGGCGTTGGCGCATGCGCAGCAGGACATCGGGGTATTTTTTACAAAAATACTAAGATGATGCTGCGGAGAGGCATCACAGGGACATAGCCTCTGTCTCTGCATGCGATAATTGATACATCCATGCAATATACTTAATTATCGCAGTGCGAGTTTGGTCTAGTTTATCACCTGTCTTCCGCATCATCAGATGCGGATGGTGATGAATAGACCTCTAGGTCCCTGAAACGTTGGCATTAGAAAAGACTGTGGGGGGTATCTTATTAGACCCAATACGATTTTGGCCGTTGAAGACGGCCGTATATTGCAATTAATAACCGTTGGTCATTATCACGGTATCCTGTTAGAGGCCATTTTTAATGTCCGAAATTATACCTGCAGTCAAATGATAACCCATGGCAGGGCTGCCATCAGAAAATATGGGGCCCGGGACTGATAAAATAGACAGGGCCCCTCCCTACTGATAAAATAGACAGGGCCCCTCCCTCCCCAAAAAAAAGATTTTGCCGCACTGCTCCACCCCTATGTGATATCATCCATTGTGACGTTACATATAGGTGGAGTGTTGCGGACCTATTAGAACGGTTTACAGAGAACTGATGCGCAGATAAGGCTTGTTTTAAGAAGTCCTCCTTGCGCCTCAGACTGCTGTTGATTCATAGACTGGTGCAGCTCTACAGGTATTGACGGTAGGAGCCAGGCAGGGCCAGCGCTACCACTAGGCAGCTTTAGGCAGCTGCCTATGGGCGCCGGCACTTGAAGGGCGGTGCTAAGTAAAACAACAAAATAAAAAAAATATGTAAGGTCTCCGCTCTCTGCTCACCAGGTGTCTTCCCTCATCCACTGTTGCATCGCTCACTCCCCCTCCCTTCTCTTACCCGCCCCGAAGACTGGGGGCGGCACCTTCACCCAGGGAGGAAAGGACTTCTTCCACTAATGGCAGATCCGTCACCCCTCGCAGCGCGACCTGACCGGCGGCTGTTGGAAGAGCAGAAGGTGAGACAGGAGGGGGTCAGAGTGCCAGGCACATATTTTCAGCAGGCAGCCGATAGTGATAAGGAGGAGCCATGCTGACTGATGAGCTGCTGCTGGTTGGGTCTGCACAGTGGGATGGATCTGCTGTTAGTGGAATAAGTCATTTCCTGTCATCCCTGGGTGAAGGTGCCGCCTCGGTCTTCGGGGTTTTGTTTTTTTAATGGAGGAAATCGCGGCTGCTGCAGCTGCCATCGTACATTGACAACGAAAGCCTGGCTGCTAGTTGCATATAGGGGGAGCTGCAGCAGAAGCGCGCAGCTCCTCTCAGCAGTAATCTTCTGTGGGACTTTGGGACAGAGCCGGGTGAGCGCAGGGTAGCGGAGCCAGGGAAAGGGTGGGGAGGTGAGTGAGGTGTGGTCTGTGCCTTTTGTTATTTGGGTGTGTGTTTGTCTCTGCCATATGTGTATGTATGTTTATACTCTGTGTGTATATATGCTCTGTGTATGTGCTACTGTGTGTGTGTGTGTGTGTGTGTGTGTGTGTGTGTGTGTGTGTGTGTGTGTGTGTGTGTGTGTGTGTGTGTAAAGTAAACCGCTTTATATATTTACCCTGCTGATGGGTGATGGTTGACCCAAAAACTCTGAGTTGCCTGCATTTAGAAATCCAGAAGTACCATGCTATGTGTATGTATGTATGTATGTATGTATGTATGTATATATATATATATATATATATATAGGTATTTTATTTTATTTTATCATTTATATATATATATATATATATATATACACATACAGTCAGCATGAGGCGGCACTCAGGATAGAAGACGCAGACACCAGCAGATGTAATTTAATTGATTACATCTGTTGGTCTCTGCGTCCTCTATCCTGAGTGCCGCCTCATGCTGACTGAATATTGGGTCCTTTCCGTAGGACCACTAGGATAATGTGATGATTTATTTATTGTTGTGCTGCCCTTATTGACTATATATTTTATATATATATATATATATATATATATATATTAGAGTTGTGCACCGGAAAGTTTTTGTTGGATTCGGGTGTGTTTTGGATTCGGGTGTTTTTTTACAAAAGCCCATCAAAAACAGCTTAAATCATAGAATTTGGGGTCATTTTGATCCCATAGTATTATTAACCTCAATAACCATAATTTCCACTCATTTCCAGTCTATTCTGAACACCTCACACCTCACAATATTATTTTTAGTCCTAAAATTTGCACCGAGGTCGCTGGATGGCTAAGCTAAGCGACCCAAGTGGCCGACACAAACACCTAGCCCATCTAGGAGTGGCACTGCAGTGTCAGACTGGATGGCAGATTAAAAAAATAGTCCCCAAACAGCACATGATGCAAAGTAAAAAAGAGGTGCACCAAGGTCGCTGTGTGACTAAGCTAAGCGACCCAAGTGGCCGACACAAACACCTGGCCCATCTAGGAGTGGCACTGCAGTGTCAAACGACTGTGACTGAAATGACTGGTTGGTTTGGGCCCCCACCAAAAAAAGAAGCAATCAATCTCTCCTTGCACAAACTGGCTCTACAGAGGCAAGATGTCCACCTCCCCTTCATCGTCTGATTCCTCACCCCTTTCACTGTGTACATCCTCCTCCTCACAGATTATTAATTCGTCCCCACTGGAATCCACCATCTCAGGTCCCTGTGTACTTTCTGGAGGCAATTGCTGCTGGTGAATGTCTCCACGGAGGAATTGATTATAATTCATTTTGATGAACATCATCTTCTCCACATTTTGTGGAAGTAACCTTGTACGCCGATTGCTGACAAGGTGACCGGCTGCACTAAACACTCTTTCGGAGTACGCACTGGAGGGGGGGGGGGGGGTAGCTTAGGTAAAATAAAGCCAGTTTGTGCAAGGGCCTCCAAATTGCCTCTTTTTCCTGCCAGTATATGTACGGACTGTCTGACGTGCCTACTTGGATGCGGTCACTCATATAATCCCCCACCATTCTTTCAATGGTGACAGAATCATATGCAGTGACAGTAGAATCGTTGGCAGGTCCTTCAGTCCGGACCAGATGTCAGCACTCGCTCCAGACTGCCCTGCATCACCGCCAGCGGGTGGGCTCGGAATTCTTAGCCTTTTCCTCGCAGCCCCAGTTGCGGGAGAATGTGAAGGAGGAGCTGTTGACGGGTCACGTTCTGCTTGACTTGACAATTTTCTCACCAGCAGGTCTTTGAACCTCTGCAGACTTGTGTCTGCCGGAAAGAGAGATACAACGTAGGTTTTAAATCTAGGATCGAGCACGGTGGCCAAAATGTAGTGATCTGATTTCAATAGATTGACCACCCGTGAATCCTGGTTAAGCGAATTAAGGGCTCCATCCACAAGTCCCACATGCCTAGCGGAATCGCTCCGTTTTAGCTCCTCCTTCAATCTCTCCAGCTTCTTCTGCAAAAGCCTGATGAGGGGAATGACCTGACTCAGGCTGGCAGTGTCTGAACTGACTTCACATGTGGCAAGTTCAAAGGGTTGCAGAACCTTGCACAACGTTGAAATCGTTTTCCACTGCGCTTGAGTCAGGTGCATTCTAGAGATGAGCGGGTTCGGTTTCTCTGAATCCGAACCCGCCAGAACTTCATGTTTTTTTTCACGGGTCCGAGCGACTCGGATCTTCCCGCCTTGCTCGGTTAACCCGAGCGCGCCCGAACGTCATCATGACGCTGTCGGATTCTCGCGAGGCTCGGATTCTATCGCGAGACTCGGATTCTATATAAGGAGCCGCGCGTCGCCGCCATTTTCACACGTGCATTGAGATTGATAGGGAGAGGACGTGGCTGGCGTCCTCTCCGTTTAGAATTAGAATAGATTAGAGAGACACTTGATTTACTAATTTTGGGGAGCATTAGGAGTACTCAGTAGTGTACAGTGCAGAGTTTTGCTGATAGTGACCAGTGACCACCACTTTTATTTATAATCCGTTCTCTGCCTGAAAAAAGCGATACACAGCACACAGTGACTCAGTCACATACCATATCTGTGTGCACTGCTCAGGCTCAGGCCAGTGTGCTGCATCATCTATTATCTATCTATATATAATATTATATATATCTGTCTGACTGCTCAGCTCACACAGCTTATAATTGTGGGGGAGACTGGGGAGCACTACTGCAGTGCCAGTTATAGGTTATAGCAGGAGCCAGGAGTACATAATATTATATTAAAATTAAACAGTGCACACTTTTGCTGCAGGAGTGCCACTGCCAGTGTGACTAGTGACCAGTGACCTGACCACCAGTATATAATATTAGTAGTATACTATCTCTTTATCAACCAGTCTATATTAGCAGCAGACACAGTACAGTGCGGTAGTTCACGGCTGTGGCTACCTCTGTGTCGGCACTCGGCAGCCCGTCCATAATTGTATATACCAGTGACCTAACCGTGGTTTTTTTTTCTTTCTTTATACATACATACTAGTTACGAGTATACTATCTCTTTATCAACCAGTCTATATATTAGCAGCAGACACAGTACAGTGCGGTAGTTCACGGCTGTGGCTACCTCTGTGTCGGCACTCGGCAGCCCGTCCATAATTGTATATACCACCTAACCGTGGTTTTTTTTTCTTTCTTTATACATACATACTAGTTACGAGTATACTATCTCTTTATCAACCAGTCTATATATTAGCAGCAGACACAGTACAGTGCGGTAGTTCACGGCTGTGGCTACCTCTGTGTCGGCACTCGGCAGCCCGTCCATAATTGTATATACCACCTAACCGTGGTTTTTTTTTCTTTCTTTATACATACATACTAGTTACGAGTATACTATCTCTTTATCAACCAGTCTATATATTAGCAGCAGACACAGTACAGTGCGGTAGTTCACGGCTGTGGCTACCTCTGTGTCGGCACTCGGCAGCCCGTCCATAATTGTATATTCCACCTAACCGTGGTTTTTTTTTCTTTCTTTATACATACATACTAGTTACGAGTATACTATCTCTTTATCAACCAGTCTATATATTAGCAGCAGACACAGTACAGTGCGGTAGTTCACGGCTGTGGCTACCTCTGTGTCGGCACTCGGCAGCCCGTCCATAATTGTATATACCAGTGACCTAACCGTGGTTTTTTTTTCTTTCTTTATACATACATACTAGTTACGAGTATACTATCTCTTTATCAACCAGTCTATATATTAGCAGCAGACACAGTACAGTGCGGTAGTTCACGGCTGTGGCTACCTCTGTGTCGGCACTCGGCAGCCCGTCCATAATTGTATATACCACCTAACCGTGGTTTTTTTTTCTTTCTTTATACATACATACTAGTTACGAGTATACTATCTCTTTATCAACCAGTCTATATATTAGCAGCAGACACAGTACAGTGCGGTAGTTCACGGCTGTGGCTACCTCTGTGTCGGCACTCGGCAGCCCGTCCATAATTGTATATACCAGTGACCTAACCGTGGTTTTTTTTTCTTTCTTTATACATACATACTAGTTACGAGTATACTATCTCTTTATCAACCAGTCTATATATTAGCAGCAGACACAGTACAGTGCGGTAGTTCACGGCTGTGGCTATCTCTGTGTCGGCACTCGGCAGCCCGTCCATAATTGTATATACCACCTAACCGTGGTTTTTTTTTCTTTCTTTATACATACATACTAGTTACGAGTATACTATCTCTTTATCAACCAGTCTATATATTAGCAGCAGACACAGTACAGTGCGGTAGTTCACGGCTGTGGCTACCTCTGTGTCGGCACTCGGCAGCCCGTCCATAATTGTATATACCACCTAACCGTGGTTTTTTTTTCTTTCTTTATACATACATACTAGTTACGAGTATATTATCTCTTTATCAACCAGTCTATATATTAGCAGCAGACACAGTACAGTGCGGTAGTTCACGGCTGTGGCTACCTCTGTGTCGGCACTCGGCAGCCCGTCCATAATTGTATATACCACCTAACCGTGGTTTTTTTTTCTTTCTTTATACATACATACTAGTTACGAGTATACTATCTCTTTATCAACCAGTCTATATATTAGCAGCAGACACAGTACAGTGCGGTAGTTCACGGCTGTGGCTACCTCTGTGTCGGCACTCGGCAGCCCGTCCATAATTGTATATACCAGTGACCTAACCGTGGTTTTTTTTTCTTTCTTTATACATACATACTAGTTACGAGTATACTATCTCTTTATCAACCAGTCTATATATTAGCAGCAGACACAGTACAGTGCGGTAGTTCACGGCTGTGGCTACCTCTGTGTCGGCACTCGGCAGCCCGTCCATAATTGTATATACCACCTAACCGTGGTTTTTTTTTCTTTCTTTATACATACATACTAGTTACGAGTATACTATCTCTTTATCAACCAGTCTATATATTAGCAGCAGACACAGTACAGTGCGGTAGTTCACGGCTGTGGCTACCTCTGTGTCGGCACTCGGCAGCCCGTCCATAATTGTATACTAGTATCCAATCCATCCATCTCCATTGTTTACCTGAGGTGCCTTTTAGTTGTGCCTATTAAAATATGGAGAACAAAAATGTTGAGGTTCCAAAATTAGGGAAAGATCAAGATCCACTTCCACCTCGTGCTGAAGCTGCTGCCACTAGTCATGGCCGAGACGATGAAATGCCAGCAACGTCGTCTGCCAAGGCCGATGCCCAATGGCATAGTACAGAGCATGTCAAAACCAAAACACCAAATATCAGTAAAAAAAGGACTCCAAAACCTAAAATAAAATTGTCGGAGGAGAAGCGTAAACTTGCCAATATGCCATTTACCACACGGAGTGGCAAGGAACGGCTGAGGCCCTGGCCTATGTTCATGGCTAGTGGTTCAGCTTCACATGAGGATGGAAGCACTCAGCCTCTCGCTAGAAAACTGAAAAGACTCAAGCTGGCAAAAGCACCGCAAAGAACTGTGCGTTCTTTGAAATCCCAAATCCACAAGGAGAGTCCAATTGTGTCGGTTGCGATGCCTGACCTTCCCAACACTGGACGTGAAGAGCATGCGCCTTCCACCATTTGCACGCCCCCTGCAAGTGCTGGAAGGAGCACCCGCAGTCCAGTTCCTGATAGTCAGATTGAAGATGTCAGTGTTGAAGTACACCAGGATGAGGAGGATATGGGTGTTGCTGGCGCTGGGGAGGAAATTGACCAGGAGGATTCTGATGGTGAGGTGGTTTGTTTAAGTCAGGCACCCGGGGAGACACCTGTTGTCCGTGGGAGGAATATGGCCGTTGACATGCCAGGTGAAAATACCAAAAAAATCAGCTCTTCGGTGTGGAGGTATTTCACCAGAAATGCGGACAACAGGTGTCAAGCCGTGTGTTCCCTTTGTCAAGCTGTAATAAGTAGGGGTAAGGACGTTAACCACCTCGGAACATCCTCCCTTATACGTCACCTGCAGCGCATTCATAATAAGTCAGTGACAAGTTCAAAAACTTTGGGTGACAGCGGAAGCAGTCCACTGACCAGTAAATCCCTTCCTCTTGTAACCAAGCTCACGCAAACCACCCCACCAACTCCCTCAGTGTCAATTTCCTCCTTCCCCAGGAATGCCAATAGTCCTGCAGGCCATGTCACTGGCAAGTCTGACGAGTCCTCTCCTGCCTGGGATTCCTCCGATGCATCCTTGCGTGTAACGCCTACTGCTGCTGGCGCTGCTGTTGTTGCCGCTGGGAGTCGATGGTCATCCCAGAGGGGAAGTCGTAAGCCCACTTGTACTACTTCCAGTAAGCAATTGACTGTTCAACAGTCCTTTGCGAGGAAGATGAAATATCACAGCAGTCATCCTACTGCAAAGCGGATAACTGAGTCCTTGACAACTATGTTGGTGTTAGACGTGCGTCCGGTATCCGCCGTTAGTTCACAGGGAACTAGACAATTTATTGAGGCAGTGTGCCCCCGTTACCAAATACCATCTAGGTTCCACTTCTCTAGGCAGGCGATACCGAGAATGTACACGGACGTCAGAAAAAGACTCACCAGTCTCCTAAAAAATGCAGTTGTACCCAATGTCCACTTAACCACGGACATGTGGACAAGTGGAGCAGGGCAGGGTCAGGACTATATGACTGTGACAGCCCACTGGGTAGATGTATGGACTCCCGCCGCAAGAACAGCAGCGGCGGCACCAGTAGCAGCATCTCGCAAACGCCAACTCTTTCCTAGGCAGGCTACGCTTTGTATCACCGCTTTCCAGAATACGCACACAGCTGAAAACCTCTTACGGCAACTGAGGAAGATCATCGCGGAATGGCTTACCCCAATTGGACTCTCCTGTGGATTTGTGGCATCGGACAACGCCAGCAATATTGTGTGTGCATTAAATATGGGCAAATTCCAGCACGTCCCATGTTTTGCACATACCTTGAATTTGGTGGTGCAGAATTTTTTAAAAAACGACAGGGGCGTGCAAGAGATGCTGTCGGTGGCCAGAAAAATTGCGGGACACTTTCGGCGTACAGGCACCACGTACAGAAGACTGGAGCACCACCAAAAACTACTGAACCTGCCCTGCCATCATCTGAAGCAAGAAGTGGTAACGAGGTGGAATTCAACCCTCTATATGCTTCAGAGGTTGGAGGAGCAGCAAAAGGCCATTCAAGCCTATACAATTGAGCACGATATAGGAGATGGAATGCACCTGTCTCAAGTGCAGTGGAGAATGATTTCAACGTTGTGCAAGGTTCTGATGCCCTTTGAACTTGCCACACGTGAAGTCAGTTCAGACACTGCCAGCCTGAGTCAGGTCATTCCCCTCATCAGGCTTTTGCAGAAGAAGCTGGAGGCATTGAAGAAGGAGCTAAAAGGGAGCGATTCCGCTAGGCATGTGGGACTTGTGGATGCAGCCCTTAATTCGCTTAACAAGGATTCACGGGTGGTCAATCTGTTGAAATCAGAGCACTACATTTTGGCCACCGTGCTCGATCCTAGATTTAAAGCCTACCTTGGATCTCTCTTTCCGGCAGACACAGGTCTGCTGGGGTTGAAAGACCTGCTGGTGACAAAATTGTCAAGTCAAGCGGAACGCGACCTGTCAACATCTCCTCCTTCACATTCTCCCGCA
Organism: Pseudophryne corroboree; assembly: GCF_028390025.1. Lineage (NCBI taxonomy): Eukaryota > Metazoa > Chordata > Amphibia > Anura > Myobatrachidae > Pseudophryne > Pseudophryne corroboree. The sequence goes on along the minus strand of NC_086447.1, from coordinate 324,427,903 downwards.
ACTGGGGGTGCGAGGAAAAGGCTCAGAATTCCGAGCCCACCCGCTGGCGGTGATGCAGGGCAGTCTGGAGCGACTGCTGATGCTGACATCTGGTCCGGACTGAAGGACCTGACAACGATTACGGACATGTCGTCTACTGTCACTGCATATGATTCTCTCAACATTGATAGAATGGTGGAGGATTATATGAGTGACCGCATCCAAGTAGGCACGTCACACAGTCCGTACTTATACTGGCAGGAAAAAGAGGCAATTTGGAGGCCCTTGCACAAACTGGCTTTATTCTACCTAAGTTGCCCTCCCACAAGTGTGTACTCCGAAAGAGTGTTTAGTGCCGCCGCTCACCTTGTCAGCAATCGGCGTACGAGGTTACATCCAGAAAATGTGGAGAAGATGATGTTCATTAAAATGAATTATAATCAATTCCTCCGCGGAGACATTGACCAGCAGCAATTGCCTCCACAAAGTACACAGGGAGCTGAGATGGTGGATTCCAGTGGGGACGAATTGATAATCTGTGAGGAGGGGGATGTACACGGTGATATATCGGAGGGTGAAGATGAGGTGGACATCTTGCCTCTGTAGAGCCAGTTTGTGCAAGGAGAGATTAATTGCTTCTTTTTTGGGGGGGGTCCAAACCAACCCGTCATATCAGTCACAGTCGTGTGGCAGACCCTGTCACTGAAATGATGGGTTGGTTAAAGTGTGCATGTCCTGTTTTGTTTATACAACATAAGGGTGGGTGGGAGGGCCCAAGGACAATTCCATCTTGCACCTCTTTTTTCTTTTCTTTTTCTTTGCATCATGTGCTGATTGGGGAGGGTTTTTTTGGAAGGGACATCCTGCGTGACACTGCAGTGCCACTCCTAGATGGGCCCGGTGTTTGTGACGGCCACTAGGGTCGCTAATCTTACTCACACAGTCAGCTACCTCATTGCGCCTCTTTTTTTCTTTGCGTCATGTGCTGTTTGGGGAGGGTTTTTTGGAAGGGACATCCTGCGTGACACTGCAGTGCCACTCCTAGATGGGCCCGGTGTTTGTGTCGGCCACTAGGGTCGCTAATCTTACTCACACAGCTACCTCATTGCGCCTCTTTTTTTCTTTGCGTCATGTGCTGTTTGGGGAGGGTTTTTTGGAAGGGCCATCCTGCGTGACACTGCAGTGCCACTCCTAGATGGGCCCGGTGTTTGTGTCGGCCACTAGGGTCGCTAATCTTACTCACACAGCTACCTCATTGCGCCTCTTTTTTTCTTTGCGTCATGTGCTGTTTGGGGAGGGTTTTTTGGAAGGGACATCCTGCGTGACACTGCAGTGCCACTCCTAGATGGGCCTGGTGTTTGTGTCGGCCACTAGGGTCGCTTATCTTACTCACACAGCGACCTCGGTGCAAATTTTAGGACTAAAAATAATATTGTGAGGTGTGAGGTATTCAGAATAGACTGAAAATGAGTGTAAATTATGGTTTTTGAGGTTAATAATACTTTGGGATCAAAATGACCCCCAAATTCTATGATTTAAGCTGTTTTTTAGTGTTTTTGGAAAAAAACACCCGAATCCAAAACACACCCGAATCCGACAAAAAAATTTCGGTGAGGTTTTGCCAAAACGCGTTCGAACCCAAAACACGGCCGCGGAACCGAACCCAAAACCAAAACACAAAACCCGAAAAATTTCAGGCGCTCATCTCTAGTGCATTCCCCCTCCTTTGCCTATATCGTAGGTAGCTGCATAGCCTTGAATGGCCTTTTGCTGCTCCTCTATCCTCTGAAGCATATAGAGGGTTGAATTCCACCTCGTTACCACCTCTTGCTTCAGATGATGGCAGGGCAGGTTCAGGAGTGTTTGCTGGTGCTCCAGTCTTCGGCACGCGGTGGCTGAATGCCGAAAGTGGCCCGCAATTCTTTGGGCCACCGACAGCATCTCTTGCACGCCCCTGTCGTTTTTTAAATAATTCTGCACCACCAAATTCAATGTATGTGCAAAACATGGGACGTGCTGGAATTTGCCCACATGTAATGCACGCACAATATTGGTGGCGTTGTCCGATGTCACAAATCCCCAGGAGAGTCCAATTGGGGTAAGCCATTCTGTGATGATGTTCCTCAGTTTCCGTAAGAGGTTGTCAGCTGTGTGCCTCTTCTGGAAAGCGGTGATACAAAGCGTAGCCTGCCTAGGAACGAGTTGGCATTTGCGAGATGCTGCTACTGGTGCCGCCGCTGCTGTTCTTGCTGTGGGAGGCAATACATCTACCCAGTAGGCTGTCACAGTCATATAGTCCTGAGTCTGCCCTGCTCCACTTGTCCACATGTCCGTGGTTAAGTGGACATTGGGTACAACTGCATTTTTTAGGACACTGGTGACTCTTTTTCTGACATCTGTGTACATTCTCGGTATCGCCTGCCTAGAGAAATGGAACCTAGATGGTATTTGGTACCGGAGACACACTACCTCAAGCAATTCTCTAGTTCCCTGTGAATTAACAGTGGATACCGGACACACGTTTAACACCACCGAAGCTGCCAAGACCTGAGTTATCCGCTTTGCAGCAGGATGACTGCTGTGATATTTCATCTTCCTCGCAAAGGACTG